>NC_042997.1:146788636-146797862 GCF_006345805.1 Octopus sinensis
CGAAAACATAGACACAAAAACCAAGGAACTGACATTTTTTTAGACAACAACAAAATAGAGTACAGGACAATTAACACAAAGAAAAAACCCCTTCTTCAGTCGCTATGGTTTCATCTACTCTACGTTTCGAAGGTGAAAGCGAGACGTATCTTCGACAAGAAACTTTCCTTCCTGCAGGCGTAGTGTGAGGCTTATAGGCGCAGAAGTGGCTGTCTGATAAGAAGCTTGCTTCCTAACCACATGGTTCCAGGTTCAGTCCCCACTGCGTGGCACCTTGGGCAAGTGTCTTCTACTATAGCCTCGAGCCAACCAAAGCCTTGTGAGTGGATTTGGTAGACGGAAACTGAAAAAAAGCCCGTCGAATATGTGCGTGTGTGTATATTTGTGTGTGTGTGTGTGTGTGTTTTTCCCCCGCCATCGCTTGACAACTGATGCTGGTGTGTCCCTGTAACTTAGCGGTTCGGCAAAACAGACCGATAGAATAAATACTAAGCTTACAAAGAATAAGTCCTGGGGTCGATTTGTTCGACTAAAGGCGGTGCTCAGCATTGTCGCAATCAAATAACTGAAACAAGTAAAAAAAAATAGCTGAAGCTAGAGAGAAATATATGTGTATATATATTATGCGCATATATATACGTATGTGTAATTTTACGTATGCATGTGCGTATTATATATATATATATATATATATATTATATATATATATATATATATATATATATATATATATATATATATATATATGTATGTATTATATATAGATATATGTATGTATATATACATACATATACACATACACACACCACACACACACTATATATATATGTATATATATATGTATATACATATTTATATCCATGTATATATGTGTGTGTGTGTGTATAACTATATGCATGTCTATACATACATATAATGAGCAAATTATCTCTATTTTATTGGTTACATGGTACAAAAGGATTAATGTGTTCCTGCCAAAACCGAGGCAAAGGTAAATAAATGCATGGTCCCGATGCTACGAACGTAAGTGACATTCAGATTTATGCGTTCTGAAGCTGCATTTACGTAAGTGTAATAAAAAGAAACTCAAGAAATATTGTTATAGAAATAATCAATTATGTTCATATTTAAATGCTCATGCATTCGTTAAAACAATAGATGTATAGTTCCTTTTTATTACGTTTAAGCGAATGTCGCTTTATGCATAGATTAAAATGTCGCTTATGTTTGTATCATCGAGACCTTCCATATATTTACTCTATGTCTGAAATTTAGAGTAAAATAATCCACCCTCACCAGAAGTACCATCTGCCGTGTTAATTATCTTAAAATCTACATGCTCTCATTATGCGTCTATGTTTTACTATGTGTTAGCATATTTTAGTGTATTGGGTTTTTGTCACTATGTTTTATTGTATTTGTATGGCAGGCCTCTGTGTGCCTGAGATCATTTCTACTCGTAATCTTTACTTTTCCCTATAAATAGAGCCACCTGCTATACTTGACAGCAAGTAATGGTTAAAACGTTTTCTCCATGTCTTCTGTTATTCAATCAGACCGTTAACATTTACCACTTTTATTGATGTTACTATAACATAACCTTCACTTAACAAACAATAATTGAGATATTTTAACCTATCTACATATTTCACTCGAATAGAAAACACATAATACACAACTATGCATGCATGTATATATAAATGTATGCACTGTCTACATATGAGTTTGCGCAGGTTTGTATCTGTACATTTCTCTCTCTCTTCCTCTCTCCCTCTCTCTCTCTCTTTCCCTTTTCTTCTCTGAAGCTTGCTTCCCAGCCTCCTAGTTCCCAGTGCGTGGCACCTTGGGCAAGTATCTTCTACTATAACCTCGGGTCGACCAAAGCCTTATAAGTGTGGCTTATAGGCGCAGGAGTGGCTGTCTGATAAATAGCTTGCTTCCCAACCACATGCTTCCAGGTTCAATCCCACTGCGTGGCACCTTGGGCAAGTATCTTGTACTATAGCCTCGGGCCAACCAAAGCCTTGTGAGTGGATTTAGTAGACGGAAACTGATAGAAGCTGTCGTATACATATGTACAGCAGTTCAAAATAATGGAAACACCTTAAAATTTCAAACAATTTTTCAAACCCTTGTGTGTGTGTGTGTGTGTGTGTGTGTGTGTGTGTGTGTGTGTGTGTGTGTGTGTGTGTGCGTGTGTGTGTGTGTGTGTGTGTGCCCTCGTGTTTGTTCCCCACCATCGCTTGACAACCGATGGTGGTGTGTTTAAGTCCCGTAACTTAGCAATTCGGTAAAATTGACCGATATAAGTACCAGTACTTGGAAAAAAGAGTCCTGGGGTCGATTCATTCGACTAAAATTCTTCAAGGCGGTGCCCCAGCATGGCCACTGTCTAAACAAGTAAAAGATAAAGGATAAAAGATATATAATATACACATATAGGCGTAGGAGTGGCTGTGTGGTAAATAGCTTGCTTACCAACCACATGGTTCCGGGTTCAGTCCCACTGCGTGGTACCTTGGGTAAGTGTCCTCTACTATAGCCTCGGGCCGACCAAAGCTTTGTGAGTAGATTTGGTAGACGGAAACTGAAAGAAGCCCGTCGTATATATGTTTATATGCATGTGTGTGTGTGTCTGTGTTTGTCCCACTCAACATCGCTTGACAACCGATGCTGGTGTGTTTACGTCCCCGCAACTTAGCGTTTCGGCAAAAGGGACCGACAGAATAAGTACTAGGCTTCCAAAGAATAAATCCTGGGGTCGATTTGCTCGATCGACTAGAGGTGGTGTTCCAGCATGGCCACAGTCAAATGACTGAAACACGCAAAAGAGTAAAGAGTAAGAGTATGTATATAGTATATAAAATATGCATATATACATGCATATACACACTCATACATACATACATGTGTGTGTGTTCGCGCGAGCACGTGTGTCTAGTATATAATATTTGCACTTTATAAACAATATGTGTATAGATGATGGTTGTTCACTCGTGACCAAGGAAGAACAATACTGATCACTGAGAATGCTGTGCACTCAGACAGGATTATTCTTTACACTTGTGTCCTCGATGATTAAGGAACCCAGCTCTTGATAGACATACACATCCGCTGACGCTGCAAGCAAAATTGCCCCATTCACCAAACTGGCATTTAAATCAAAGAAAAATCATTAAATACAGATACTGCAAAAATCACCTAGTCCATAACTGAGTGGTGCCACACTTCATCCGACTAGAACCATATATATATAAAAGAATTTTTTGCGCGATAAGATAAAAAAAAAACCAAGGCTGTATAGATATTAGAGCATTTATAGATAGGTATTACAGCTGTTTCTTGGATATTTATTAATAATATGCCTTCATCGGAGACGGTGTGAGAGGAAAGTTAAGTCATAGTTAGTTTAGATGCGATACAATATATATATATATATATATATATATATATATATATATATATATTAATATATATATATATATATATATATATATACATATATATATATATATATATATATATACATATATATATATATATATATATATATACATATATATATATATATAATATATATAAGGAGAATTCACACAAAAAAACAACAGCAAAAGACGAAGACCGGTGTGTAGACAACAAACAGATGTATTAGTACAACGCTCGGGAAGAAAAAGTCTTAAACGTTCGAGCCTACGCTCTTCCACAAAAAGGAACACAGAAAGAAACAAGGCGAGAAAATAAAGAATGTGTAGTGGCTAGCGATTCTATCATGGAATGCCGGACAGAAGGTTCACACAGGAGAGCAAGGGTGAAGGGGAGATGATAAAGTAGTGGTGACCCCAAAACAAAGGTGCACATAAACACTTAGTGTTATCTTTGCCTCTAATGTTCCTAAACCAGTGTAGTATTTCAAAAGAATAAGACCATAAATCTAGCCTAATCCTATTCCTAAGGCTGGGTATGTGCCTGTCACTAATCAGTTTACTTAATCTTCCTAAGTTCGACTTGGACGTGCATATAAGCCTGACCGTGGGTTTATTGTAATGTTGAGTTAGTAGTCCTTTAAAGTAATCCGTGGGATCCTAGCTTGGTACGGTTCCACTGTCATTTATACCAAGTTCGCACATAATCCACTTTGTTCTCTTAATAATATTAAGTAATGTATTCCCCATTGTAACCCTATAGTCATTTAAAATCGCCTTTCTAATTAAATTGTTATAATCCTTGTAAACCATGTGGTATACATTTCCTGCTTTATCCGAGTGCACTAGTATTCTAGGTTTGCTGTTAATCTCTTTGCATGTTTTGGTGTAATTTCCTGGGGTATGGATTCCGTCTTAATGAGTGTTTTTTTGGAATTTTATCTTCCTAATTATGTTCCATATCTCTACCTCAAACTTAGCCAGACGTGGACTGAAAGATGGGTTTCCTCTGCGTCAAAATTCATTCTTCCAGTCTGCTTTGTTTCATTGTTCCTATCACCCTGGTTGTCATTTTCGAAGTGGTATGCTTTCCCCCCGATTGTTCTTTAAAGTGCATTGGGTTTTTTTCATCATGGATTTAAGGAGCTCTTTTTTGGATGGTACATGGATGTCATGAGAGATACGTCTATATGTAGAATTTCCGTTAATAGAGTATTTTGTCCTAAGCTTGCAATAAGTAAGTATGTGAAATGTTAAAACAGAGCTAATAGTGATAATCACTCCGGGTAAAATACTTCTTAAGTTCACTGTTGGCACACCAGGCTAAAAGTATTATTAAAATTAGTGAAGATCTCCAGGTATTCTTATGGCAGGGTCCAAGGTTTTAGTTCATCACAATTCTATATTGTAAATCTGTGGATGGACTCCAGAGAAACTAATTTTCACGCCGTGATATATAAAAGGTAAGTTAAAAATAATGGTCATCGCATATTTTTAACTTGCTTCATATATATATAATATATATATAATATATATATATATATATATATATATATATATATATATATATATATTCATACATACATACACATAGACACACATATGTGCATATATTTACATGTGTATGTGTATGCACGCCATTTGATATGACTCGGTATTTTTTTAATATCTACTGCCCAAAGCGAGCTCTTCTCAACAACACACAGTAATGAGTATTACCTTATACGGGTCAGATATGTCCTAAACATATTCGAACTGGTTTAAATGTTTGTTTACTCATACCACTGCTTTCATTTGCCTACTACAATATTAAAGCATGTGCATAATATATATATATATATATATTATATATATATATATATTATATATATATATATATATAATATATATATATATATATATATATATATATATATATATATATATCGTCTGTCTCTCTGTATGCATTATGTATTTGCATCTTGATATATATATATATATATATATATAATTAAATAAGGGTACAAATTTATATTAATCAATTAAAACCAATGGCCGAGCATATTTTAAAAAAATCCGAAGATTAAAAAATTCTTTTTTTACATACAAAATTTAGAGAACTGACCACTAAAAGTGGACAGCCTATATGCTTGATATAGACGTCAAATCGCCATTTTCTACGAAGAATGTGTTCTCGAGAAAAAACTCAGTAAAAAACCAAAGTGTACAATAAGCAAGAAAAATGAAAATATACGAAATAAAAAACGATTACCTATGTACTAATTAGTTTACGTATATGAATACGTAAACACCTGCAAGATCATCAGTATAGTCTGTCGTTTACAAAACACAAATTGTGTAGGCTGTCCACTTTTAGTGGTCAGTCTCTATATATATATATATATATATATATATATATATATATATACACATATTCTTATTCTTTTACTTGTTTCAGTCGAACAAATCGACCCTAGGGCTTATTCTATCGGCTCTTTTGCCAAAACCACATAAGCACACGAACATATATATATATATATATATATATATATATATATATATATATATATATATATATATATATATACATACATATACACAAACATATATATATATATATAGAGAGAGAGAGAGAGAAGTAAATATATGGCAACAACGAAGTACTGATATTTACTGGAAATAGCGAACGTCTATTGCTTTACTAATTTTATAATATATATATATATATATATATATATATAATATATCTATATACATATATATCAAATGCCAGTGCTTACAATGAATAGTTGGTTGCTGGTAAATTCTCCCGTTAGGTAATTCCGTGTCTCCTATTCAGGACGGTGAAGATTCCTTAGAGTGTACAACAACAACAACAACACTAATAATAATAATAATAATAATAATAATAATAATGATAATAATAATGCCCTGATGCAGTGCCAGGCAGTGGCTCACGTGGCTTCTGATCTTAACTGATTGGAAGTGTTATCATGTACATTGCTTTGTCTTGGTATAAAAGATGGGCTACAGCAAATATTCTGCTCAATACCACAGATTTGCTTCTCAGTTGTTTGACCGTAACTAGTTGAGCGTGTCCCTTAATGGCTGACGATAAGTGCATCTCTGATCACGAGCAGAAGTAGTGGGGGAGCATCGTAGCCATGAGTTGAGAGGAGTTCTTTGGGGTGTGGATAATTCACCTTTGGAAACATGGGTGTTTTGTTCAAAATCCTTAAACAACCGTTATTCAGAGACCATTTGAACGGGATGGGCTACTCGACCAGAAGAAAATTCTAACTGCCCCCACCTGCAGGGTCATGCGCTGTTTATCTTGATATGAGATCACCATGTCGCGCACATATGGTTCTGATGCATGTGCCTGGTGTACCCTTATCACACGGGTAGTCATAATGGTTATGCTGGGTTTCGTATATTTTACCTCTGTGTCGCTTTGATAGCATGTACTGCTCTCTCACTCAATAATAATGATGATAATAATATTAATCCTTTTAAATATAGGGCACAAGGTTTGAAATTTGGAGGAGGGGTATAGTCAATTACATCGACCCTAGTAGTCAACTGATAGTTAATTTATCGACCCTGAAAGGATGAACGGCAAAGTCAACCTCGGTAGAATTTGAATTCAGGACATAGCGGCAAACGGAAATATTACAAAACATTTCGACCGGCATGCTAGCGATTCTGCCAGATCGCCGTCTTAATAATAAGAATGATGATGATGATGATGATGATGATGATGATGATGATGATAAGTGGGGGCTAGAGAGAGGCAAGACGTGGTATGAGCACAAACCGCAGAGAGTGGTGGAGTGAGAGACTAGCAAAATCCCCTGGGATTTCCCAATCCAAACAGATCAGGTGCCAGAGCATAACAGACCGGACTTAGTGGTGGTGGGCAAGATGCACCACGTATGCTAAATAGTTGATGTGGACAAGGTGCAACACGTATGCTAAATAGTTGACGTTGCAAGGCTCTTTGACCCACGAATAGTCAAGAAGGAATGCGAAAAAATAGACAAATATAACTTACTTATTTAATCGACCCCGAAAGGATGAAAAGCAAAATCGACCTCGGCGGAATTTGAACTCAGAACGTAGCAGCAGACGAAATACCTGTTTCTTTATTACCCACAAGGGGCTAAACATAGAGGGGACAAACAAGGACAGACAAACGGATTAAGTCGATTATATCGACCCCAATGAGTAACTAGTACTTAATTTATCGACCCCGAAAGGATGAAAGGCAAAGTCGACCTCGGCGGAATTTGAATTCAGAACGTAGCGGCAGACGAAATACGGCTACGCATTTCGCCCGGCGTGCTAACGTTTCTGCCATCTCACCGCCTTGCTATCAATAATAAGTATGGAGGCTCGTACATCCACTATTTTTATTTCACAGTTATACACAGCATATTACAATGACCTATACGTGTATCCACTGCAGCGACTGCACATTGTTGTCGATGCAACTTTGCAATATTGTCAGGTAGCAACACCCCCACCTTCTGCGCAAAAAAAACTTTCTTCAACCAGTTCACTTCGAAGAAAACCAAATGGACGGACCCTGAAGAAATAGCGCTGACAATATTGCAACTTGGCATCGGCAACAATGTACAATTGCTGCAATGGATACACGCGTAGGTCATTGTAATATGCTGTGTATAACTGTAAAATAAAAATAGTGGATGTACATTTCTCCATACTAATTATTATTATTATTATTATTATTATTATTATTATTATTATTATTATTATTATTGAGTGAGAGAGCAGTGCATACCATCAAAGTCACACTGGGGTAAAATATACGAAGCCCAGTATATCCATCATGACTACCCGTCTGATAAGGGTACACTAGGCACATGCATCACAACCATATGTGCGTGACATGGTGATCTCATATCAAGATAAACAGCACATGACCTTGCAGGTGGGGCCCAGTTAAAATTTTCTTTAGGTCGAGTAGCCCATCCCGCTCAAAAGTTCCATCAATAAGGGTTGTTTAAGGATTTTGAATGTAAATCAGAACGTAACGGCAGACGAAATACCGCTAAGCATTTCGCCCGGCGTGCTAACGATTCTGCCAGCTCACCACCTACTCGTGTACTTTTAATGTACATCTCTGGCGAAATCAGTAAACTCTATCCGTCGATCTTCTACACAGTTTTTTAACTTCCTAATTTCACTCACAATGTATGGCCGAACCGAACCTAAAGAAAATTACACAGATCGCACTTCAAGACCAGTTACTGCAACAGCCTGGGTTTCAGAAGCCCACAGCCTTTTAATATTCTCCCAAAGAGCCTGAGGAACCTGTACAAAGTAGATGTAGGTGTTTTTAAATCAAAGCTGGATATCTTCCTGTCGAGAGTCCCATATGAACCTACCTCACGGCAAGAGGTGCAAATGAGGGTAGCTACATCAAACTCCATTCTTTACCAAGTGCTACATATTAGAGAAGGCTCTCAGTAATAACAGTGTAGCAAAACAGCGGTGCATCAGCATGGCCGCAGCTCTGAGCTGAAACTAGAGAAAAAAAAAGATCTATAGGTCATGCGGTGGAATCGAATTCGAGACTTCGTGATTCCTAAGCGAACCATTCGACGATGTTGTACCGTAAAAAATTTACGTATACAGTAAATGAAAATACATGAACAAAAGTCGACTGCTCAGTATGATTGCAGAATCAATTACACAGCGTATCCTAAAAATATATATATACTCACATTGATTGATTACGATATTAGCGTTTATTAAAATATATATTGTCTTCAAAATTTAAGAGAATCTACAGTTTAATT
>NC_042997.1:146802962-146820462 GCF_006345805.1 Octopus sinensis
TATATATTATATAAGAGAACAAAGTATCGTGCGCCGATATATATATATGGGACCGAACGGAAAACGTCCGGACAACTAGGTGATACAAAATGGGACAACAAAAAATCCAGATAGACGATACAAAAAAAAAAACAAGGACGGGTCATTCGAAGTTTCTATCTTCAGTCAAGAACCTCGCAATTTAGGCTGATTAATCTTGAGATTGCTCATTGTTGGTCTTTTTATCACCTAGTTGTCGGATGTTTTGCGTTCTTGTCCCATTTTGCATTATATATATATATATATAGATATATATATATATATATATATTATACACGAATAAGAAGGGATAACAACTAGGTGGATAACCAAATGCTAGAAGAAAATCACATACGATCTAACTACAAAGAAAAGAATGTTCTCTAGAGAAATTCAGCAAACACCAGAACATAAACTTATGTTCTTGTATTTGCTGAATTTTTCTAGAGAACATTCTTTTCCATTATGGTTAGATCGTAGGTGATCTATTTCTAGCATATTGAATGTCCATTTAGTGGTCATCCCTTCTTATTCGCATGTAATACAATTTTTCTAAATTTTCAGGTTTTTCTATATGCTAGGCCACTGGTTTTAAATTGATGTTAATTAAATTAATATTCGATTTATCACCCTCATTATTTTAAATTTTATATATAATATATATAGGTAGATAGATAGATAGATAGATAGATAGATAGATAGATAGATAGATAGATAGATAGATAGATAGATAGATAGATAGATAGATAGATAGATAGATAGATACATGTATATATGGGTACAGGACGTCACCAACGGTGCAAATAACATACATGAGAGATAGCTACAAGACGTAGACTGTAATTACAGGACAAAAACAACTGAAATACGTAAACAACGAGAAAAAAATGGAAAACAGGACAAGTTAACAGGAAAAAGGGACCCTTCATCAGTTGCCGGTTATCTAACTACTACTCATTTCGAGCATTCAGGCGACAATATGAGTCTTGAAAGAAAGTAGCTCCCATAAATTCTAAAATGAAATGTAGGATTTATGGAGGATCGAAGATGGGGAAAAAATTAACATAGTTTCACGCTATCGACCAGACTACCGGATGCTGTTATACATCGCTGGTCACGATACACTTCACATCGTTTTTACTTTCGAAAGATGCTACCCTGCTGGCTATGTGAGCAAGCCAACATTCCCTCTGATCGGAAAAGTGAATGGAATGGAGCAACGTGAAATTGTTTTGCTCAAGAACACAACGCAAAGCCGGTCTCAAAATCAAAACCACGACCTCACACCCTAAGCACTAGGCCACTTGCCTTCAGAATAAGGCGGTGACCTGGCAGAAACGTTAGCACGCCGGGTGAAATGCATAGCCGTATTTCTTCTGCCGTTACGTTCAGAGTTCAAATTCCGCTGAGGTCGACTTTGCCTTTCATCCTTTCGGGGTCGATAAATTAAGTACCAGTTACGCACTGGGGTCGATATAATCGACTTAATCCGTTTGTCTGTCCTTGTTTGTCCCCTCTATGTTTGGTCCCCTGTGGGCAATAAAGAAATAAGAATATATATTTATTCTTTTATTCGTTTATTTATTTCAGTTATTTGGCTGCGGCCGTGCTGGAGCACTGCATTTAGTCGAACAAATCGTCCCCAGGACTTATTCTTTGTAAGCCTAGTACTTATTCTATCGGTCTTTCTTTGCCGAACCGCTAGGTTACAGGGACATAAACACACAAACATCGGGTTCAAGCGATGGTGGAAGACAAACACACACAAAAACATATATCTATATCTATATCTATATCTATATCTATATATATATATACACGACGGAATCCTTTCTGTTTCCGTCTACCAAATCCACTCACAAGGATTCGATTGACCCGAGGCTATAGTAAAAGACACTTGCCCAAGTTTGCACGCAGTAGGACTGAGCCCGAGACCATGTGGCTGGGAAGCAAGCTTCTTACCACACAGCCATTCCTGTGCCTATACATGTGTATCAAAGTCTCATTATGCCCCCCGCTAGGCTGACACTTTTCTGCCGCAAGGTTCCTCATTTTTTCCAGCTGAGTGGACTGGAGCAATGTGAAATGAAGTGTTTCGCTCAAAAACACAAAACGTCTCCCGGTCCGGAAATCGAAAATACAATTTTATGATGACGACTGCATCATCCTAACATGATATTATTTATAGCTTTATGTGCTTCGAGATCCACCGTTCCAAAAATGAATTATATTGTGTTCGCTCAAAAGTGTTTAAATTCTTATGACGTCAACAATAGATAGATTGATTGACTGATAGTTAGTTTAACAGACAGATAGATAGATAGATAGATAGATAGATAGATAGATAGATAGATAGATAGATAGATAGATAGATAGATAGATAGATAGATAGATAGATAGATATTGTTCTATGTTTTTAGTGGACTTGACAAATCCTAGGGATCTTGATACAGACGTGTTTTTCAATATATCACTCGATTTAAGACGGTAAGCTGGCAGAAACGTTAGCACGAAATGTTTAGCTGTATTTCGTCTGTCTTTATGTTCTGAGTTCAAATTCCGCCGAGGTCGACTTTGCCTTTCATCCTTTTGGGGCCGATTAAATAAGCACCAGTTACACACTGGGGTCGATATAATCGACTTAAAACCGTTTGTCTGTCCTTGTTTGTCCTCTCTGTGTGTAGCCCCTTGTGGGTAGTATAGAAATAGGTATTTCGTCTGTTTTTATGTTCTGAGTTCAAATTCCGTCGAGGTCGACTTTGTCTTTCATCCTTCCGGGGTCGATAAATTAAGTACCAGTGAAATACTGGAGTCGATGTAGTCGACAAGTCCCCTCCTCCCAAAAATTCCGGGCCTTGTGCTTTTAGTAGAAAGAATTATTATTATTGTTATTATTATTATTATTATTAGTAGTAGTAGTAGTAGTAGTAGTAGTAGTAGTAGTAGTAGTAGTAGTAGTAGTAGTAGTAGTATTTCTCTTTCTCAAAGGTTTTGTTGGAGCAGACACGTTAGCACGCCGGGCGAAATGCTTAGCGGTATTTCGTCTGTCGTTACGTTCTGAGTTCAAATTCTGCCGAGGTCGACTTTGCTTTTCATCCTTTCGGGGTCGATCAATTAAGTACCAGCTGTGTACTGGGGTCGATCTAATCGACTGGCCCCCTCCCCAAAAATTTCGGGCCTTGGGCCTAGAGTAGAAAAGAATATACCTCTCGATGCATATTTACAATACAGAAAGAGAGTTTTGTATGCATAATGCAGATCCAAGATCAGGATATAATTTAAAATACATGTAAAATACATGCAAAATATTCGTATAAATATATGTATTGACAAAAATAAATAAATACAAGATGAAATGAATATAACAGCTTCGGATTTATTGCATTAATATTTCTTCGCCGGCCGGGAAAGAAAAATTAAAAAAGAACATTTTTACATGTATATTCTTACAAGTATATTAGATTACATTATTACCGTTATGAATTATGCATACAGTACTCGGTGAATCTGTAACATAAAGATATGTATACACTTATATATTTGTTTAAATACATTTGCATATATTTAAACATATGTATGGAGAGATTGGCTGATATGTATTTGTGCCTCTGTGTGTGTGTATGTGGTGGATTAAACGTACTGACACTGAGATTTTTAATTTTGAATTCTTTATCCTGAGTGGCCTCACCATGTTCCAATTAATTTCTCACCACGAACAATATATATCTATGCGGGTATTGGGGTTGGGCTGTGAGTGTGTGTATATATATATATATATATATATATATTATATATGTGTGTGTGTATGTATATATATATATGTATGTATGTATGTATATGTATGTATGTATGTGTGCGTGTATCTTTTATCTTTTTATCTTTTACACGTTTCAGTCATTAGACTGGGGCCATGCTGGGGCACCACTTTGAAGAATTTTAGTCGAACGAATCAACCTTAGTACTTACATTTTTGAAAAGCCTGGTACCTATGCTGTTTGTCTCTTTTAACGAACCGCTAAGTTACAGGGACGCAAAAGCATCAACACCGGCTGTCAGGCCGTTGCCGGAGACAAACACAGATGAAAACACTCATATATCATCATCATCATAACAACAACAACAACAACAACAACAATAATAATAATAATAATAATAATAATAATAATAATAATAATAATAATAATAATAATTGATGAAAGAAACGGAAGATAGATTTAGCACTAGTCAATAAAGACTAGTGCTGAATCTATCTTCCGTTTTCTTCATCGGTTATTATTATCTCAACTAACACTGCAGAATTCTTGACATAGATCCAGCGGAAATACGCCTTAACCGTGGATGACACCAGGTAGCCCAAACTTGTACGTGCTTTACCGGACACACTAATTGACATATACCCATTAGTCCAAAAACAATTATATGTATATATACATATATGTGAAATTTAAGTGAATATTAGTCACTGGTAATTTAATATTTTAACTTATAGTGGTAATATATTAACGAGTTGTTGGCATCCTTTTGTCTCGGAAGACAATCGAGTTGCACATAAAATAATCCAGTCTGGTTTTTACAGTTCATGTCCTTTACATCTCCTGCTGTGGCTGTGTAGTCCTATCCTGGATAAACACTGGCAGGTGACGCAGATGTAGCGAAAACTTTGCCTGGCTGGTTGTAATGTCATAGCTCCTTGTCTTTTCTTGTCTTTCCATTGCTCCTCTCTCCCTCTGTCACTCCTTTGTATTCCCTTTTCTATGGTGCGTCGCCGATCTCCACGGTTGCTGGCAACCGCTTCCCAGTTGTTAATGTTGATGTCGCAGGCCTTTATGTCCCTTTTTTGCAGACATCCTTGTACCGTAAGAACGGTCTTCCAACAGACCAAGTGCCCCTAGTAAGCTCTCCGTAGAATATGTTCTTGGGAATTCTGTCATCTTCCATACGGCTAACATGTCCAAGCCATCTCATACGTCTTATGTGTTGAGTGCAAAGATGCTTGGTATTCCTGCTTGCTTGAGGACATCTTTGTTGGGGACACGATCCTGCCATTTGTTGCCAAGGATTTTCCGGAGGCAGCGCAGGTGAAAGATATTTAGGCGACGCTCTTGGCGTGTGTATGGCGTCCAGGTCTCACTGCCATACAGTAGAGTGCTAAGTACACATGCCTGGTAAATCTTCATTCTTGTGGTCTTGGTCAGCTTCTTGTTCTCCCATGCCGGTTTGGAGAGTTGGGCCATCACAGCAGCTGCCTTGCCAATGCGTATATTGAGCTCGGCATCAAGGAATAGTTTGTAGGTGACGGCAAAGCCAAAATAGGTAAACTTCTCTACTTCCTGTAGTTTGTGGTCTCCAATATGTATGTTTGGGATGTCCGATGTAGCCTGACCCATGATGTTGGTCTTCTTGAGGCTGATAACTAAGGCAAAATCTCTACATGCTTGCTCAAAGCAGTTGATAAGCCTTTGCAGGGCTTCTTCTGGGTGTGATACCGGAGCAGCAGCAGCAGCAAAGAGCATCTCCTTGATCAGGACGCTTCTGATTTTGGTCTTGGCACGCAGACGCGAGAGATTGAACAGTTTCCCGTCACTTCTACAGTGCAGAAATACTCCATCATCTGATGTCTCAAAGGCATGTGACAGCAGCAGCGAGAAGATGCTAAATAATGTAGGAGCAAGGACACAGCCTTGCTTTACCCCGTTCTTTATTTGGAAGGCGGCTGATATTGAACCATTGTGCTGTATGGTACCTTGCATCTCATCATGAAAAGATTCGATCATCCTCAATAGCTTTGGTGGACATCCGATTCTTTGAAGCTGGATGAAGAGGCTGTTTCTACTGACCAAGTCAAAGACTTTTGTCAGATCAAGGAAGGCCATATATAATGGCATTTTCTGCTCTCTGGACTTCTCCTGAAGTTGGCATGTGGAGAACATCATGTCAGTAGTTGATCTGCTTCTTCTAAAGCCACACTTCGATTCTGGATAAAATCCGAGAAGCAAGCAGTTGTAGCCTGGACAGGATTACGCGGGCAAAGGTCTTTCCAACAGTGCTGAGAAGAGATAATCCACGGTAATTGTTGCAATCATCACGGTCACCTTTGTTTTTGTAAAGCGTTATGATGTTAGCATCCCGCATATTCTGAGGGACTGTACCCTCTTCCCAGCACTGACACAGAAGCTCATGAAGGTGCTGAAGCAGATCGGTGTTTTTGCCGGCTTTGATGATTTCTGAGGGGATGCCGTCTTTTCCCGGAGCCTTACAACTGGATAGGGAGTCAATAACCTTGGTGAGCTCTGCTATGGACGGCAGACTGTCAAGTTCGCACATGGCTGACAAGATCTTGACACCCTCGATTGCAGCTACAGCGACTATGGTTTCTCGTGAGTAGAGATCCTGGTAGTACTCCACCCATCTATCCATTTGCTTGCTTTGGTCTTTGATGAGATCACCAGTAGTTGATTTCAGAGGGGGTGACTTGGTTGCGGATGGACCGAGGGCCTTCTTCAAACTGGCATACATCACACGGGTGTCGCCACTGTCAGCAGCTGACTGGATACTCTGACAGATTTGCTGCCAATACCTGTTTGCACAGCGTCTGGCAGTCAGTTGGGTTTTACTTCTTGCCTTTCTGAGTACTTCGAGTGTCTTTATAGAAGAATCACTCTTTTATTGCATCAGAGCTGCGCGCTTTGCTTTGATCACTGGTTCCAACTCTGAGAACACAGCACTGAACCAATCTGCCTTTCACTCATGCTGAAAGTATCTATTGATGTGGTATACAAAGCTTCTCGGATATAATTCCACCTACTTTCAGTAGAGGAGGATGGGCAGCTACTGAGGGCAGCCTTGATAGAAACAGCAAACCGTTTCCGCAGTGTAGGGGCCGAGGTTCTGGCAGTGTTAATGCGTGGTCGGCCCATTTTCTTGGGGTGATGGACTTTTTTAGGCAGACTTCTCACCCTGCTGCTTATTAGCGAATAATCTGTGTCACAATCCGCACTGTGATAACTACGGGTCAGTTGGACAGAATTTAGAAAAGATCGTGTGATGACGCGATCCAACTGATACCAGTGGTGAGATCTTGGATGTCACCAAGATGTCTTGGGGGATGGCTTGTTGGCAAAGAATGTGTTGGTGATGCACAGGTTATGGTATGTGCAAAATTCAAGCAGTCTCTGACCATTATCATTCATATTGCCAACGCCAAAATGTCCGGCACAAATGGACCATGAATCATGGTCAGATCCCACGCGAGCGTTGAAATTTAGATGTTTTCGTTGGTTGGTATGTTTCTATTGACACAGTTCAGATCTTTGTAGAACTGGTCCTTGGTCCCTTCTGAGCTGTAGAGAGTGGAAGTATAGATGCTCAGTAGACTTACAGGGCCAGAAGACCTTAAGAAGCTCCTGGATAGGATACGCTCAGTGCCTCCTGGTGGTGGTTCTATGCTGACGATGTTCCTCTGGATCTCTTCCCTACCAAAAGAAGGTGAAGTCCTGTTCTTTTCCATCTGAGGGGAGTCTTGTCTCCTGCAGTCCAGCAATGTTTATGTTGAGCCTCTTTAGTTCGTGGTCGATGATGGTTGGTCGTCTTTCTTGTGTCTTCAACCCTGAGTGGGTCATCAGATATGCCAGGGCACATGGTCCTGACGTTCCAGCTTGTTAATCGCAGAACTGGTGGTTTCTTCTCTTTTGATTGTTTGCCTGGTGCAGAGGCTGCAGGCCGCTTTTCAAGTCAAACTCTTAGCTCCAAGCACCCAATAAAGCAGGCAGCCTGTGGCGGGTCAATACCTTATTAACCAGGGGCTATATATACTAGGGACTTCTTTCAGTTTCTGTCCACGAAATCCACTCACAAGGCCTTGGTCGGCCCGAGACTGTAGTCGAAGACAGTTTCCCAAGTTGCCACGCAGTCGGGCTGAACCAAAAACTATGTGGTTGCGAAGCAAACAATATATACAGAGTGTGGTGAATAAATTGTCGTCTAAATAACGCGAGATATAAAATAACACTGACATCCCATTTTAACAGATATATTTACCAAAATTACATAAGAATATCTTAAAATACTAAAGAGTAAATTTATTTTAATAAAATCGCCATTGGTTTTACCCACGAACTCCAGACGACTTCAGAATCTCCTGCAACTCTTTTGGACGGTCTCCTTGCTTAAGTTGATCAATGCTACCATAATCCTTGCCTTCAATTCATCTTTAGAGTAACAAGGAGTTTTGTTGGTCACTCGCTCAACTGTGCCCCACACATACAAATCAAGGGGGCTGCAGTCTGTGGAGTGAGGTGGCCAGGTGTTAGGGGTGATGTGGTCGCAGAAATTGTCTGACAGCCATGACTGGGTTCTCCTGTTTGTCTGGCATGGTGCAGAGTCCTTTTGCCAGACATAGGGTCTTCCAGAAGCTACCTTTTTTATCCAGGGCAGTACTACCTCTTCCAGGCGCTTTATGTAGGCCTCCGTGTTGAGTCTGAGGCCGTGTGGGAAGATGCATGGAGGCATAATGTCGCTATCACAAGGGTTCACTCAAAACACCATGATGTTGACTGGATGCTTGATTTTTACCACTCTCGATACATGTACTCAAATTGCACTGTCCTTAAATTGACACCCAAACACTCTGAAACGTTCGTATTGGAGCTTCCATCGCGAATGTCAAGGAGTACAGCATGTCGTTTCCAAATTTCTGGCAGGGTGAATTGCGTCATGGTGGTGTTTTTCTCATTCGGTGCCCAACTGGCCCTACTATGCGGTGTAGCTGACAAAATCAAAAGCAATCAATGCGCATGCGTGATATTAAAAATATAAAATGGCGACAATTTACTCATCGCATCCTGTATGTATATGTGTGTGTATGTGTTTATGTGTGTATTTATGTGTTATATATATATATGCTAATGTTTACATATAGACACATGTGTGTATGTACGTATGTCTATATATATGCATATATTATTATAATTTATTTATTTCATCGTGTAGCCATATGACAGCCAATTTATTAGTAAATGGTGTCATGCCGAAAATGAAAAGGCAAATTCAGCAATCATCAGATATGGATGAATGGCATCAAACGGCCCGGACCACATTTTCCCATACTCGCATATTTAATGATTGATGAGTTTGCCTCTCTATTTTCGGCATGAAACCATTTAGTAATAAAGTGACTGTTACGAGACTATTATATACAAATAAGAGTACTTTAGTGCATACATACACACACACAAAACAAATCAGTTTAAATCTTCGTGTGAGTGTGTGTATGCGCGCGTATATGTACATGCGCACACATTGCAACTATCTTTTTCCTCGTTTGATTTCATTGCTTAGGAAATCGAGGTAAATGACTACTAGACTATCCTCGAGCTGATGATATATTGTAAAAATATCGGAGCTCTTTGTAAATGGAACTGTTTGTAAATGCATGCATGCATACATACATACATGCATACATACATACATACATACATACATACATACATACATACATACATACATAGATGCATACATACATACATGCATACATACATACATACATGCATACATACATACATACATACATACATGTTTCAGCCATTTGCAGGCGGCCATGACAGAGCATCGCCATTAGTCGAACAAATCGATCCCAGGACTTATTCTTTGTAAGCCTAGTGTTTATTCTATCGTTATCTATTGCCGATCCGTTAAGTTGCGAGGACGTAAACACACCAAAATCGGCTGTCAGGCGACATGTCTCTGTGTGTGTTGTGTGTGTGTGTGTGTGTGTGTGTGTGTGTGTGTGTGTGTGTGTGTGTCGGTGAGCTGGCAGAAACGTTAGCACGCCGGGTGAAATGCTTAGGTATATTTCGTCTGTGTTTACGTTCTGTGTTCAAATTCCGCCGAGGTCGACTTTTTCTCCTTTTGGGGTCGAAAAATTAAGTAGCAGTTGCGTACTGGGGTCGATCTAATCGACTGGTGATTAGAGTAGAAAAGTATGTGACCTCGTGCGTACCGTTGGCGATTTTTTTCCCTGTGTCTTCCCTTCTCTGGATCTTTCCTTCTCCTATGTTTCCGACGAAGAGCTCCGCTCGAAATGTTAAACCCTCCTTCTTTCCTGAGCGTCCAATAATACTATATTTGTTCCACGTCCTCGCGTTGTTGTGTTTTTTTTGTGCTTTCTTGTTTGGATTAACTATATATATATTATATATCTTATATATATATATATATATATAATATATATATATAATATATATATATATAGTATATATATATACATATATACATATATATACATATTACATATATAAACTATATATACTATATATATATATATAATATATATATATATATATATATGCATACATAAATATATATATGCATACATAAATATATATATATGCATACATACATACATATATATATATATATATATATATATATATATAATATTATATATATATATATATTATAGATATATATAAATATATATACATATATATGTACATGCTATATGGGTACAGGACGTTACCAACAGTAAATAACATGAAATACGAGAACAAATTAGTTCAATATGCAAACAACGAAAGAAACAAATGGAAAACAGGACAAGTAACACAAAGAACGACCTTTCATCAGTTGTCGGCTGTTTACTCCTCATTTCGAGTACTGAACGACAATATGAGTCTTCCCATAAATACCAAAATAAAATTTTGGATTTATGGAGGGTCAAAGTTGGGAACAAAAACAGGACAGTGGAGACATAGAAGTAAATCATACGAAATCAAACATGAAAGACCAGAACGAGTGTAAAATAGCGAACGCTGAATAAATATTTTCAGAAATGTATATGTATATATATATATATACGTTTATGTATGTATGTATGTATGTATGTATGTATGTATGTATGTATGTATGTATGCTTGTATGTATGTATGTATGTATGCATGCATGTATGTATGTATGTATGTATGTATGTATGTATGTATGTATGTATGTATGTATGTACGTATGTATGTATGTGTGTGTACCTGTGTGTGTGTATGTATGTATGTATGTATGTATCTATGTGTCAAATGCATCCAAATTGAAAATTGCGACTTAGAATCATGATCTAGGTTGTTTGGAGCTCAAAAAAATTGCTCTCCGAACAGAAATGTTGGCATTGGAATTGAAGTATTTTTAAAATATTTAAAGGGCCAAAAAAATCCCTTAGAAAGCAGAAATCCTCGATGTAGATCTACATGTTCAAATTTCATTTTTAAAATATTGACTCTTCCATAGACAAGAATAGGAAAGTAATTCTATTATGTTATAGGGCTTTTGAAATTTCGGAAAATATTTATCACATAACCCCATCCCCCATCTTAGTGTTATGGGGGAAAATGTGAAAGAATATTATATTTCTCTTTATAAGCGTTAGATATACTCATCTAAGGGTTTCTACTGCTCCTCGCAAATTACTACATAGCAATCATTCATATCTCCGAATATTCTGCATCTCTGTCTGACTCAGCTCAAGATGATATATACATCGAGTATAGGGCAAATGGCGGAAACAGTTCGTTATATTGATATTGATTTAAACGAGACAAGATTTATTTTAAGAGTGTTTTCATAAATTTTTCTGATAACAATGGAAAGATACTTAAAACACGATGGGAGTAATTTTGGATCATCTAGTAAAAGATGAAATATCACTACAAAATTGTTGATGATAATGCTGCGCTTACAGCTGGCTCTTATAATGATGTTCAACTGAGATAATGGGGAAAATTATTTTTTTTAAAGCAATAGTCATTCTCTCGATTTGCATAGATGGCAATTGTACAATCCAGTTGCTTTATTTCTGTTGTTTTTTTTCCCCTCTTGTTGGCCAATCTGTTGGAAAGAGCTTATAGATACTACGTTAATTGTTGTCATATTTGAATCTGAAATTTGATGGAATTTCCAAACGGAAACTGTGATGCCAGTTAATTAAAACATTGATATAATAGAGAAACTTTTGCAAAGATGGGTTGTTTATCAAAATCGGACGATAAGGTAGTTTTTGAATCAAAATTTAACTTATAATTTTGGGGGTTTGCTCATATTTTCGAATAACATACTTATCGGATTGACCGTGTTCAAAAGAAAATCGAAGATCATAACACAAACCTTCGTAATGCTGTCTGCGTTTTATTTATTTCATCGTGTAGCCATATGACAGCCAATTTATTAGTAAATGGTGTCATGCCGAAAATGAAAAGACAAATTCAGCAATCATCAGATATGGATGAATGGAATCAAACGTTTTTAAAAACGGTATTGGATCATTAACCCTTTGAGTCTTGGCCTTCTGAGTCTTATTTTACCATATACCTGGCACTCCACCGGTGCTATGGCGTAAAGCGGTGCTACGGTATAGAGAAGCCAACCACTGATAAACCGGTGTTACAGGTTCAAAGGGTTAATCAATGATCACCTGAAGCAAAGCTGAAATTATTTGATAAATCAAACATTCAAGTCATAATTCTCCGCATTTAATAACTAGCAGTGTGATTTTATTCTCTGAGATAGTTTGGTGTTGAACGAAACTTTCCGCCAGACCTTTAATCATATATTCAAATAAAATCCTCTTGCAACTCTTCTGAGTATAACAGAAGTTCTAGTAAAGCTTTGTTGTAAAAGAAATGAGATTTCGGCTATTAATTGTGCTTATTAAAATTCATAGTCTTCGTATACAAATTTGAAGACAAGAAGACTATATACACAAATGAATTAGATATCGGTATTTGACAATTAATATATAAACAAGAATAGAAAATAAACAGAGATGTGCAAAAATGTATGCGAGGTCTAAATAAATATTTCCAAATTGTATTTGATAAGCAACGTTATCTCGATAGCGTCGATGATTAGTTATCCATCAACATTATGAAATAATATTTAGTATCAAAACGTGTATAATATAGATTAGGGATCCAGTTAATTTACTTTGTAAAAAATAACAAATATGCACATATATATATACGTACATATATACATCTATTACAAGCATGTATATATGTTTGTATGTATGTATGTATGTGTATGTATGTATATATATTTATACAAAATTTAGAGGACTGACCACTAAAATAAATGGACAGCCTATATGCTAGATATAGACGTCAAAAATATGCTAGGCCACTGGTTTTAATTGATTAATATCGATTTCTACCCTTATTTAATTTTACATATATATTCCAAAATAGAGAGAAAGAAAAATGCATGCTTTTTCGTTCACTATTCAACATGCTTATAACTTGTCGGACAAACGAAAAAAGAGGACTCAACACATTTGTAACTCGCAATATGTGTGCGTGCATGTGTGTGTGTGTGTGTGTGTATGTGTGTGTGTGTGTGTGTGTGTGTGTGGTGTGTGTGTGTGTGTGTGTGTGTGTGTAGATAGAGATGTTTCAAAGATTTAACAAAAGCACAGCAAATATATATATATATTGCTTGGGTTCTGAGTTTATTCCCACTGTGTGGCACCTTAGGCAGGTGTCTTCTACTATAGCCTCGGGGTGATCAAAGCCTTTTGAGTGGATTTGGTAGACGGAAGCGGAAAGAAGCCATCGTATATGTATATATATAATATATATATATATTATATCTATATATATATATATATATACGATGGCTTTTTTTTTGTGTGTGTTGTGTGCGCGCGCGTGTTTGTGTATGTTTGTGTGTCTGGTGTTGTCCCCACCAGCATCGCTTGACAACCGATGTTGGTATGGTTATACGTCCCCGTAACTTAGCGGTTCGGCAAAAGAGACCGATAGAATAAGTACTAGGCTTACAACGAATGTGTCCTGGGGTCGATTTGTTCGATTAAATGCGGTGTTCCATCATGGCCGCAGTCAAATGACTGAAAACACAAAAAGAATAAAAGAATATATATATGTATATGATATATATGTATGTATATATATGTATATATATATATATATATATATCTATATATATTATACTATATATAAATATACAACAATATTATATATATATATCATGTTATATATATACAATATATATATACACATATATACATATATATATATACATATATATATATACATATATATATAACGTATTTATACATATATATATATACATATATATACATACATATATATACATACATACATATATACATTATATAACATACATATATATACATACATACATATATACATATATATACATACATTATATATACATACATATATACATACATATATATACATACATATATTAATACATCATACTACATATATATATTATATATATATATATATATTATATATATATATATATATATATATATTATATATATATATACATCTCTACACACAACCCACTCAACAATGAGGCCTTCAACACCATACTACAAAGCACAGCCCTACTAAAGGGAGACCCAAAGATGAACCGGATCCTCGAACACACACCATCATTAAAATTTAAACGGCAACCAAAATCCTTGAAAAGGATTTTAACCCAAGCTACACTGCACTCAACTCAACCACAAAACCAGCAGTTAGAAAATGTGGAAGGCCCAACTGCGGAATCTGTGTCATCTTGAAAGAAGGATCAGAATTTATACTGGAACAAGGCCACCAGTTCACCATTAGAACAAACTTCACCTGCGCATCAGAAAACTTAATTTACGTCATAACATGCGCAGGCTGCAATAGGCAGTATATAGGCCATACAAAATAGCTTACGTAACAGGATGGCGGTGCATAAATCACAAATTAGAAACCCTGATTACCGCAAAATACCGGTCAGCGGACACATAGATAGATGTGCTGGAAATGTAAATCCGAAATTTACAACTAACCCGCTCTATAAATTCATGACAACGCAACCTTTACACAACGCCAAAATAAAGAACTATATTCATAAAAAAATTTAGACCAAGTTTAACACCCTGGGCCAGGAATACTAAAACAAAAGATAAGTCCTCCGAAAGGGAGAAGCGGGTTCCACCACGGCCGCGCTTCAAACAGACACTCACTCTGACGGAAATATGCCTTAGTAAAAAAGGAAAAAATTCTTTCGTGCAAATCTGACCCTGATACATACGATGCAGCTACGGGTCAGACCCGATTCTGATTGGTCAACAAGTGATGACGTCTAGCTCTGCTAGAATGGACAGGATACACAGGGGACAGTCATTAGTCAGAATATTGATGACGTCCTTTTCTGCTTGAATAGTCACCTAACAAGTACAGGACAGGGGGCAGATCTAATGTAGCTATAAGTCGTGATTGGGCATAATCTGGATGACGTCCGCTCTGCTTGACTAACGAAGCGACTGTCAAACAGGAAACAAACAAGAGGCAGATATAATGCAGCGATTGGTCAAAATAATGATGACGTCCCGTTCTACTTGACTAACGAAGCGACTGTCAAAACAGGAAACAAACAAGAGGGAGTTATAATGCAGCGATTGGTCAAAATAATGATGACGTCCCGTTCTACTTGATTAAGCAACCTAACGAAACGATGGTCAAAACATTGATGACGTCACGCTACCTAGATTGACCACCTAACAGGCATTATAAAACGAGCATTTCACAAAAACTCACTAGAAACCACCCAGCGAACTTCCACCATGGGTCATCACAATTGCTTAAGGTAAAAATGAATTCCTCGCTCTTTCGGAAACATCAATCTTCTGTATTGACCGCTTTCCACCACTTTGATCTGTTTTTGTATTGAATACGTATCGCCACCGTGGGCCACTGCATCGAACACTTTGAACATATACTTCAAACTATATATCAACTATCATGACTATATATCAACTATACATGAACTCTAGATGTCTGACTCCGTTGTGTATTATAAATGAATTTTCTTGTGTTTGACGGCATGAGCTGTCTTTTTTTATATATAACTTTTTTGATAAGGTTCATTTCAGGAACTGAAACATGTTATAATGTATATATAAAAATTAAAAATTGTATAATACAGCAGCATTTTCGAACTTCATTTTTACAAATATATATATATATATATAATATATATTATATATATTAATATATATATATATTATATATAATTTCAATGGAGGCAATACCAGCAGAAAACTATGAGCTATTATCCAATAGAATATTCAATATATATGTGTACTTTCTTTGGACATTAATCAATCAATATAAAGTTCCAGATAATACAGTTTTAAAACATACAAATATATAAACATATATATATTTAATTTTTAATAATACGCAAATATTTAAAAATATTTAAAAATACGTTGGCATTATAAATATATGAATACATACATAGATATACAAATAGATATAAAAATAGATATAAAACGTCGATATATAATATAGTATAAAAACTCGTAGGTATTTAAAAATATTCAACAATGCTCATATATATAAGTACACAGGCAAAATATAAAATATCAACATAATATAAGACTTATTGAATTAATAATTCACACGATAATAATTAATTCACACGACAAGATACAAGGTAATAAAGATTCACAAGTAACAACATGGAGCCCAGTGGAAAATTTGAGATTATACAACATTAACAGGACATACTAATACACGAAGATAATATTCCATCGACGGGCCGTTTCGGAGACGTGTCCGATAATATGATATAAATTTCATATTTTAAGGAAATAGACATTACCCTCATCAGGATGCTCCACAACAAGACACAATGATAGCAACATATAAAAGGATAACTTACTTTGTTACATTCTAGCCAATTTCAAAAGGTCTTATTGATAATTCCCTAATCAATAAAAAAAATAACCATTTTCCTGGAAGTTATGAGGAAACAAAGTCAGGGAGGAACACTTATATAGGTATGCTCAAACAACAATAACAATCACACACACTCACACAGTCACACACACGCACACACACATACACAAACATTCACAATGACACTCAAACGCATTAACTCACGCATGCATACGTACACCTTACGGAAACATACACCCGTGCACACATAGAAATGACAAGTCTACGCATTGACTTGTACATTTTACTCGTGCTACCTCCAGCTTTGAATTTTAAATATGAACAATGAGTTCTATATTTAAGAGATGAGGAATCATGTGCATTATTTACATTATTTACATTTGACAGATATTTGTCCTCATCTTGTTTCTTGTTAACACAACGTTTCAGCTGATATACCTTCCAGCCTTCATCAGGTGTCTTGTGGAAATTTTGAACCTGGGTTCTCATTCCTAAGGTATTTTTCGATGGTGTTGCTGTTGTTGTTGTTATTATTATTATTATTCAGATCAATGCCTGGAATCGAACTTGGAATTTTGGGGTTAGTAACCTACTAACCCCAAGATTCCGAGTTCGATTCCAGGCAGTGACCTGAATAATAATAATAATAATAATAATAATAATAATAATAATAATAATAATAATAATAATAATAATAATAATAATATAATAATGATGATAATAATGATAATAAT
>NC_042997.1:146835462-146852962 GCF_006345805.1 Octopus sinensis
GTATAGAAGTGTGGCTACAATCCAGCCTACCTCTACTTCTTGGGGGACATTTTTAATTTTAAAGGTAAAAATAAAATATTTCCACTTTGCAAGGTTCGAGTCGAGTACTCCCTTGCACGCTCCGTTGACTCGAACCTTGCTTCTATTGTGGCGAATTTACCGCCTCTAGTTAGATATCTTTCATAGTCGCACCAAGACACTTTTCGATGGTGCTTTCCTCCAGGTGTTCAAATCTTTTTTTTTTCTCTACATTGTATACTTTATAGACAATAGTCTTTTCTTTAATTTAATTTTTTATTTTGTTTGGTGGTGTTATCCTAGATTCACCGTCTTTGTCGGTGATCAATCCGTATTTCTTCCATTTTAATTTCAATGAGTTCGCGCCCACCGACGGCTGCAGCGAAATTCATTTTTGGACTTTCTTCTATCAAAGGTATTCTAACAAAAATGCTTCCGGGTAAACGGTGAAATATTGTTAATTTCCCCAAACAGGGACACAATTCAATTTTTTAAAAAATAACCAAAGCTCCTTCTCCCAAAGGGGGAGGGTTACAGTTTACAATTATTTAACAAATGCAACACAACAATGTTTCTTTTACGAGAAACCAACAAACGTGATAACAATAGTTAAACAGTAATAATAATTACTTACGACAAACCTTACGATGAGTCAGAAATCAGTAAGCAGTTGAAGCTTTAGTCCTTTATGTATAAGAAATAAACCAACAGGAGCGGCTGTTCGAGAAAACATATATTACATACAGCCAAACTTCATATAGATACTTAATGCTAGCTAATTAGCAGATAATCTAATGTAAAAGTCGTGGTAAAGGGTATTGCACACCTCCATCTGGACTATTCCATTTCTGCACGCTAATTTTATTTCTAACTTATTCCCATTCATGTGAAACCACTTATTCAAGTTCAAGTCATTGATGCAATTTTATACAAATTGCTATTTTTACTTTTTTTATGTTACGATTATATTATACTTTAGTTTGATTTTAATTATTACTTACTACATATAATTCAATTGTTATTATTATTTTTATTGTTAAAGTGAAAGCATCTAACATAAAATAGAGAAATGTTTTTGTTTCACTTTTAACACGTAATACTGAAATAGTGGAGAAGATATGATATTGCTATGGGCTCGCTCTAGGCAAGAAGTTGAACATTTTTTGCCCATGAAACTACATGGACCCTAAGTAAGGCATGTGTAAAATTTGAATGAAATTGGTTGTGTAGTTCTCAAGTTTTAGGGAAACACACAGACAGACAGACACACATTCTCAGTTTTATATATAGAGAGATGTATGCGCGTGTGTGTGTATGTGTGCGTGTATGTATATATGTAGGTATATATGTATGTATTTTTATTCTAGTCGAGTCAATCTTTCCTTATTCTGAGTATCACCTTCATACATATTTAAAATTTTATATATAACATATACTTTGATAGGGGCTGCAATTGCCCCGAACACCGAACCGAGAATTCGTTAGAATGACTGGCCAGTTTCAGCTCTTTCCGTAACCACCTTCAGTAAGGCCAGCTTCTTCGGTTGATTCCGGACGAGCTCGCCTATCAGAGTATATGTATTCACCATAAAGATCTATGGATGATTTAGCAGATCACTAATGTGTGTACAAAACAATTAATAAAAAACGCTATTGCAACGTTATACCGTAAAGGAAAATTATAGTCGTCAACTAAACCTGAGTAAGGGTGTGAATAACACATACATTGCTAGAAATAAGAGCTAAAATGCTTCAATGCACATAACATATACAAAGCATTCGGCGTTCTAGCCCAGAATCAACCGAACTAGTTAGCCTTGCTGAAGATGGCTACGGAAAGAGACGAAACAGGCTGGTCAATCTAAGGAATTCTCAGTTCAGTGTTCAGGGGTTTGCAGCCCCTATCAAAGTATATGTTATGTGCTTTGTAACAGCATTGGCGTATTTAGCTCCTATTTCTAGCAATGTAGGTGCTATTCACATCCTAAGTCAAGTTTAGTTGACGACTATAATTTTGCTTTACGGTATAACATTGCAAACAGCTGTTTTTATTAAGTGAAGCACGCACGCACACACGCACACACACACACACATACATACATACATACATACATACATACATACATACATACATACATACATATACATCATACATACATATATACATACATACATATACATATATATATATATATATATATGCATATATATAATATATATATACGTTTAAATATACAATATATATATATAATATATATATATATATATATGTGTGTGTGTATATATGTATATATATATGTATATATAATATATATATATGTATATATATATATATATATATATATATATATTATATATATATATATATTGTGTGTGTGTGTATATGTATATATTATGTATATATATATAATATATATATATATGTATATATATATATATATATATAATCTATCTATATATATATATATCTATTATATAATATATATATATACATATATATATCACCGTAATCACCGTGACCGACCAGCTATCAGATGTTGCCTACACATCGTTAGTCACAATGCGCTTCGCATTATTTTAGCCTTCAAATGACGCCACCCCGCTGGCTAAGCGAGCAGGCCATATATATATATATATATATATATATATATATACACCCACACCACATGAAAAATGCATTAATTGCTAAAAAAAAACGTACACATAGAACAGACACAGAGGGACCCAAATTGTCCTACAGTTATTGGTACTTTTTGGTTATCTCACCCCATTAAAAAACCATTAAAAATTGGGTTACCTCTCCTCTAAAAAAATTGAGTTTGTGACGACAAGAGATTGGATTAAAAGTGTTAAATCCTTTTGATTCAGTACTTCAAGACACTGTTGACGTTTGGTCTCTTCAATGGTATGATTTGTTATAAAAAATGTTATTAGATTCAATAACTCTCTTTTACTCTTTTACTCTCTTTTACTTGTTTCAGTCATTTGACTGCGGCCATGCTGGAGCACCGCCTTTAATCGAGCAACTCGACCCCGGGACTTATTCTTTTGTAAGCCCAGTATTTATTCTATCGGTCTCTTTTGCCGAACCGCTAAGTAACGGGGACGTAAACACACCAGCATCGGTTGTCAAGCAATGCTAGGGGACAAACACAGACACAAACACGCATATATATATATATATACATATATACGACGGGCTTCTTTCAGTTTCCGGCTTTGGTCGGCCCGAGGCTATAGTAGAAGACACTTGCCCAAGGTGCCACGCAGTGGGACTGAACCCGGAACCATGTGGTTGGATGATTAACTTTTTTAATTTTCCTGTTTATTAATTTTTTCAGTTTTCATGTTTATTTGATTTTTTTTCAATTTTTTTCTGTTTTTGTTTTATTGAGGGTTAAAATGAGAATATCTGAAATAAACTCGACTGCTCTCACAAAGGAGAATACTAAAAATGAACCCGACCGCTCTCTAAAATTAAGTAAAAGGAAAAATAATCCAGAATCCTTGTTCGGTACCGGATCGATTCCAAAATCTAATCAGTTCGTGCCAGTCACGACGCCAAACATCCCTGAAAGTTTCATCCGAATCCAACAAGCGGTTTGAGATATCTTGTCCAAGACACACAAACACCACTGAAAACACTACCTCCCCCTTCGCTAAGGTGGAAGTAATAATAATAATAATAATAATAATAATAATAATAATAATAATAATAATAATAATAATAATAATGATGATGATGATTATAATAATAATAATAATAATAAATATTAATAATAATAATAATAATAATAATAATAATAATAATAATAATAATAATAATAATAATAATAATAATAATAATAATAATAAGCAGCAAAAGATCGCATTCTATTGTCAACGAAGGTTGCAAATTCGCAACGGAACTTGGTATTAATCCTGAAATGCATGAAGAACCAGAAACCACTGCCACAAAACAAGCAAAACGGCTCAAGCAGACTGCAAAAAGAAACGGACAAAAACAAATTGAGGAGCGGTGGATCCAGAAGCCTGTGCGTGGACAGTATATACTTTGAGGTCGAAATGCTGATGTAGACCAAGCAACAACTCATCAGTTGAAAGCAGAGACTGAAGGTTTCATATTGGCGGCACGAGATCAAAGCTTGCTTACAAAAATCTACCAGGATAACGTTCTTCAAAACGTGACTGACCCTAAATGCGAATTCTGTGACACATTTGACAAACAATAGACCATCTCGTCTTGGGATGTCCTGTGCTGACACCAAACGAATACAAAAATCGTCACGATCGAGTAGGTCAGTATTTAGATTGGAAAATATGTAAACACTACAAAATCAGCACTCGTGCTTACTGGTATGAACATCATCATGAGTCAGTCGTTGAAGGTAAAAATGCCACTATCCTCTGGGATTTTCCAGTCAACATTGACAGTACAATCCAGGCTAATCGAACAGACATAATTATTAAAGAAATGGAAGAAAATACTTGTAGACTATTGGATGTGAGTATGCCCACTGATAAAAATATATCTGTAAAGAAATTTGACAAATTAAATTAATATAATGACCTGGTAACTGAAATACAAAAGAGTGGCCCCTCAAAGCGAGAACTCTTCCTGTTATTGTAGGTACCCTAGGTATGTCAGAAACATCTAGATAAGATCCCAGGAGAACCATGTCTCAGAGAAATCCAAAAGATTGTGCTGAACAGTGCTGCCCACATCCTAAGAAAAGCCCTATACATTTAAATGTCTGTGGTGTATTACATAAAGATATTTCGCTACTGCCCCTGCCACTTCCCCTCCCTAAGCTTTCAGTCATACTATAACATCTCTTATCCTTCACTCGCCCCTGGACGCTATGTGTGTCTCGGTAAGTAACTGTAACAAACATGCAGATTAAAAGTAAATAATAATAATAATAATAATAATAATAATAATAATAATAATAATATAATAATAATAACAATAATAATAACAATAATAATAATAATAATGATAATGATAATAATAATAATAATACAATAATAATATAATAATAATAATAATAATAATAATAATAATAATAATAATAATTGAGGTGCTAAGGAAAAACCAAGTGATCATTTCAGCAATACTTCTTGCAGGAACTGGCTAGCAAAGTGTTCGAATGTTAGGTGTCTTTACCATATCTTTTGATCGATGCGTACCTTGTATGTGAAACTGAGTTTACGGAAACTGCGTGGAAGACTGTCGGATAGATTGGATTATTGTAATTCATTGAACAGAACTTGTCTCGCTGATTCTGTCTGAGATTTATGCTAAGGATACATGAGTCTGTTAAATACTGTGCTTCTTACATTCGAATTCAATAAGGCCAATAGTTTAGTTGATCGAATAACTTAAGACTCATGGTCGTAAATTCGGACCGAAGTCCATTTAAATAGAATATCTGTAGTGGGAATATATATTCAGTACCAGATGTTGATGTGGCTGCGAGTATATCATTACAAGAATTCATATAGAGATGAAGAATAAATTCAAGAACTATATATTTACTACATAAAAATATATTTTATTTACTGGTCGATGATGATACATAATCAAGTGTAGAATCTAGTTGAATGAAGTAACCTATGCAAAAATGTTCAGAGATAGGAAATATGGAAATAACAGCTAAGTGGTGGCTTTCAGTCAGATGGACATAACAATGACGCGAATGGCTCTAAGTCTAAAGTCTAATCGACTAAGAAGCGAAGAGCAGAGTTAGCAAGCTGTTTTTATTAATGGAACGCTAGACATTCTAGAAACTTCCAAGAGAAACTCTAAGCTTTTTGAATGATTACGAGTCATGTCTCATGACACAGATGCTTCGAGAAACTTAGTAAAGGGAGGTTACTCTATAATCTTTCTTACAGGGAAGACCATTTAACTATCTAGCTACCGCTACATATCTAATAAAAAAAATCTCCCGTCAGTAAATGCAATGTTTCAGTTTCACAGCTCATTGTGGGAAAATATTTTAAGCGTACTAACGCTATATATAACAATCGGAAAAAGACAAAACACTTGGGGCAAGGTGAAACGAAGTCTTTTTGTCCTAAACCGAATGCAAGAAAAATGTATATATAGTGACAATGAAGAATGAATTAAACCACCAAGGACACGTTGTGTCGTCTCTTTGTGTCGCTTCTACTGGTACTATAAAATCATTTACTTCTCTGAACTGTTTGCATATAACCTTGCATGCCGCCTCCAGCCGATCCTTGCGGACGTAACACACGCGTCACCTCCACTGCGTCGCATCTCCCCGGTTTCATACTAACAGTCTTTTCAATCCTTGCTGCCCAGACCATCAAAATACTGGAATTCCATTTGCGTCCATGCTTTCCCCTCTCAGACGCTGAATTACAGATATTGAAGTGAAACATTAATCCTATCACAACATTTTAAAAACAAACTTTGGAGCGTCGAATGTATCTGACATTTTACAGACAAAGAAGTAAATTTCGAGCACAGTATAGCTGTGAAAACTTCAGAAAGATTGGGTATTTACCCTTATAAGACGTTTAGTTTTATGATAACGGGCCGTTTTGCTTAATGGTAGAGAACTAAGCTGGTATCTGAGCGGCACAGGTTCGACTCTCGTAGCCACTTGCTGGCAACTTTTTCCATCTTATAATCTTTCTGTTGTTTTCACAGCTATTCTACGCTCAAAATTTACCTTCTTGTCCGTAAAATTTATCATATCAATTTCACCAGTCCCAAAAATATCTACCAAGAACATAGACACTGCCCACTTCTCTAAATAAAGCTATAAAGATTGTATGAATGTGAATCGTATGTGAATCCAAGGATTGTACGCATGTGAATCCAAAGAGAAAGTTTCAACGTGGTGAAGTCTTACTCCTAGTAAAAGACACCCAACCATCTTTAACAAAAACACATTGAGGTATTCTGGAGAAATCAGGCTAATCATGGCTGGAACTCCTGATCACATTCACATCTGGGCCAAGTGACAACCATAATATATTGTATTTTTACTTCAATCATAAACCGATCCTTAAATGTCAATCTCAATCTAATTTAATTGCTGAAGCTAAAAATCAAAAGAAGAGTTAAGCAAGTCTCATTCATTAGCTTAAGAAAAGTGAAAGAAATTAACCCCTCTTAGAGGGTGCCAGTGTATAAAGAAGCAGTATGAAACGATCGATCGAAAGTGCACGCAATTTAGATATTGATCCAGTATTAACTGGACCAATATTAATTGGTTTCAAATTTTGGCACAAAGCCAGGAGTTCCAGGGAGAGTTTTAGTTGACCTCGTAATGGTGAAAGGCAAAGTCCACCTCGGCGCATTTGAACTCAGAACATAAAGACGGACGAAATGCCGCTAGGCATTTTTTCCGGCGTGTTAATGGTTCTGCAAGCACGCCGCCTTCTGCCCAGTTCATATTGAAGCAATTTGGAATTCATAAAGATAAGGCTAAACATTCGAAATGTTATAATTGTACAATACTGCTATTATAAGCAGTAACTGGAAACGTAAAATGGGACTCATTTTCAACTATCACAAGTGAAGGTAATACATAAACACATACACACTCAAATGTGTGTGTGTGTGTGTGTGTGTGTGTGTGTGTGTAGATAGATAGATAGATAGATAGATAGATAGATAGATAGATAGATAGATAGATAGATAGATAGATAGATAGATGTAAATATAGCGGCAGGCGCAGGCGTGGCTAATAGGCACAGGGCGTGGATATGGGGTAAGAAGTTTTCTTCCCAACCGCATAGTCCTGGGTTCAGTCCCACTGGTGGCATCATGATCAGGTGCCTTCTACTATAGCTTCAGGCCGTCCACAGCTTTGTAAGTGGATTTGGTAGATGGAAACTGGAAGAAGCCCGTCGTATAAATATATATATGTGTGTGTGTGTTTGTGTGTGTGTGTGTGTGTGAAAAAGAAGAAAAAAATGCTACTTTCTTAAAATTGGGTTCAATTTAATTTCCCTTTATATAAACACGTTAAAAGAAGAATGTTTTGGTTTTGCTTTCCTTGTTTCGATTTTTGAAAAACCTTATCAAAAATATGTACTAAATGGAATATGTAGATAGAAAAGAGCTTTTAATAAAATTAAATTAAAATTAACATTCATAGTTTACTTTGGTTTTTTTTTTTCTGCATGAGCACGTGGTAATTTCCGTTAATGTTCGTGGCATGACAATTTGAACTGTCTGTAACGGCAAATTGCTACTATCTGTTTTGGCAAATTAAATAGTGTGATCAAGACTTGTTTTCTATAGGAGTGGCTGTAGTAGTCGCATAACTAGCAACAGTAATAATAATAGTCGTCGTGGAGATGTTGTTCCCCCTGGGGTTTTAATAGAAATCGGGTTCTTCGACCCGTTGTCTTTGTTTCTTATGAATAACTTGCACATCCATATACACACATATACACATATACACATATACACACATATACACTCACCCATACACACATGTACACATATACACACAAACAGACACACACACACTCATACATATACATACTCATACATATACACATACATGTACACAATAAGCACACGCATATATATACATACATGCATGCATATATATATATGGGTTCCGTAATGGAAGGGACTACCTAACACAGCTCCTGCATCACTTTGATGACATTTTGAGAGCTTTGGGAGAGGGCTCCAACACCGATGTCATCTACCTTGATTTCAGTAAGGCCTTCGACAGGGTCGATCACAAGATCCTATTGAAAAAACTATCCAACATTGGTGTCTCTGGAAAGTTACTGAAATGGATCAAGTGTTTCCTGACAGACAGATCTCAACATGTTGTAGTTGAAGGGGTAAAATCAAGCCCAGCCAAAGTCAGTAGTGGCGTTCCGCAAGGCACTGTGCTGGGCCCACTTCTTTTCATCATCTACATTAATGACATCAATGACATCATCAAGCACAGCAACATAAAAATCTTTGCAGATGATTCCAAGCTACAGAAGGTCATAAATGAGGCGAGTGACCGGACATGCCTTCAGTCAGATCTACTGGCTGTTATCCAATGGGGAGAAAAAAACAATATGCTGCTGAACGAGGATAAATTTGAGTTAATCCACTTTGGCAAAGAGGATGCCCTGAAACTCCCATACTCCCTTCCTTCAGGTGAAACTCTCGCGGCGTCCAACAACATCAGAGACTTGGGAGTAATTGTGGACAACAACATAAGCTGGGCCACTCATATAAACACCAAAGTTGACATGGCCCGCAGAATGTGTTCCTGGATTCTCAGAACTTTCCAGTCGAGAGATATCCACACCATTATCCTTCTCTTCTCCACTTTTGCCCGACCCCACCTTGAATACTGTTGTCCACTGTGGTCTCCCCACACAATACAAAGTATCATAAAAGTTGAAGCACCTCGAAGGGCAATCACAAGAAAGATAGATGGCATGACAGGCCTCGACTATACTAGAAAAGCTAAAACTTTATTCTCTCCAACGTCGTCGTGAGCGCTACATCATCTGCATGATGTGGAAAATATTCCATCAGCATTGCCCAAATGATGTTGGCATCACCTTTAAGGTACATCCAAGGCTTGGGCCCCGTGCCATCCGCCCAAAACAAAAATCGCACTCTCATCTCATAACAACAATACGGCACAATTATTTCACCTCTATTGGCCCCGCTCTCTTTAACATTACACCAAAACACATTAAAACAGAAACTGACCCTATAGGGTTCAAGAAGTCTTTGGACAGATTCCTTCAAGAAATCCCGGATAAACCCCCTACACCCGGATATGTCTCTGTAAACAATAACTCTCTACTTGAGTGGGCCATAGTGCCCAAATTCTGACTTGAAAGACTTCACCAGGTGGTGCTATTAAGTTAGACATGGCCTGGGCCAATAATGGCCGAAACCTATCAAAGTATCAAAGTATCAAAGTATATATATATATATATATACATACACACACGTGTATATATATATATATATATATATATATATATATAGACGATCCGAAAATGGAGGAATAAATAAGGATGAGAAGTGGATCTTTGGTGCTAAAAAGGCCATCATTTAATTACTTAAAGATGAGAGTGAGTTTATAGCTGTTTCCGTGTACTATTCTGAGGTAAATATGTATTTACCTCGTTGCAAATAGTAGACCTCATCAGAACGAAAAAGGCAAAAATAGACAAGTATAAGGAATTCAACAATAACGCATAAAATCACCAGACAGCAAGCTGTGACTCAACCTATGGTGTCAGTGTTTCATTTTAGATCGTCGAGACTCTTGGTTCCAAGTCTGTGAGGCATTGCGCATTCATTCCATACTATCAGCTCAGAAACCTTACACTGAACTGTCAGTGTGTAAGGCTGAGTGGTAGCTTAAAAGCAATGATCGATCCTGTCACTTATGGGCAAAGTTACAGAAATTCCAGAAGAAGCCATTGCAATGGTAATTTGCCTGTGATGACGAATCTTTACCAAAATTAGGTTAATCAAGACTTTACGTGTACTAGCGGAAGCATCAAAGAAAGCAATTTCTCCATAGCCAGATGTCACCAATTGTTCGATCCTTCTTTAAAAGCTTCATTTTTTAATCTGTAATCAAGAGTGAACGCACAGACGGACGAACGGCCGAATGGATGGATGGATGGGTGGATGGATGGATGGATGGATGGATGGATGGATGGATGGATGGATGGATAATGTCAAGTAGATCGAAGATAATTTAACATAATCACACATCTGCTACAGTTCTCCTTACTGTTGAATATATTTCGCAGATCTTGTGAATGCTCTGAAGACACATACTTTCTGACTACATATTTACCCCCGTGTTAATATGGAACACAATATGTTGAATCACGGTCGACAGCTAGTTTCCTGTGAATTGGATTAATATTGATGAAATTTAGAGACATACATGAATCTTCAAGATAATGTAAGAAGTTACTAGGAGAGCAAGAGAATTAAGACGTGTCAATCATGAATCGAGCATGAATCACAGACTCAGATCGTACACACGGACACACTTGCGCACAAACATGCGCATATACATACATTTATGAGTGTAGACACATACAAAACATACACAAGCTATGTAAAGAAGCATATCCAAGATATGCATAGCAGGATCGAAATCGAGACCTCATGGTTGCACAACCAACACACACTCTTCCAATTCTCTCACTCTTTCTGTCTCAGATATATTACAAAACAATATATATTGGAGGCACAGTACGCTGGGCGAAATGCTTAGCGGTATTTCGTCCGCCGCTGCGTTTTGAGTTCAAATTCCGCCGAGGTCGACAAACAAGGACAGACAAAGGCATTAAGTCGATTACATCGACCACAGTGCGTAACTGGTACTTAATTTATCGACCCCGAAAGAATGAAAGACAAAGTCAACCTCGGCGGAATTTGAACTCAGAACGTAACGGCAGACGAAATACCGCTAAGCATTTAGCCCGGTGTGCTAACGTTTCTGCCAGCTCGCCATCCTAACAACATATATTAATGTATATGTGTGTGGGCACATATGTATATATATGTATTGTGTGGATATACATATATACACACAGGTTTAAATGTATTCTCTTATTCTTTTACTTGTTTCAGTCATTTGACTGCGGCCATGCTGGAGCAGCACCTTGAAGGGATTTAGTCGAAAAAGTCAACTCCAAGACTTATTTGTTAAGCCTAGTACTTATTTAGGGATGTAAACACATCAACACCGGTTGTCAAGCGGTGATGAGGTGACAAACACAGACACACATGTAGATATATATATATATATATATATATATATATATATATAAAATTAAGGGTAGAAATTGATATTAGTCAATTAAAACCAGTGGTCTAGCACATTAAAAAGAATCCGAAGATTAAAATATTTATATATACCAATTAAGGACTGAGCACGAAAAGGTGGACAGTCAACATGCTAGATATAGACGTCAAATCGCCATTCTCCACAAGGATTATGTTCTCAAATAAAAATAAAATTCAGCACGACCTAAAGCAATGGATGAGACAAAAGAAAAATACTAAGTGGAATAATTACCTACGTACTGCAGTTTCAGCTATTAATATCACAAGGATATCTGTAGCTTCATCAGCGTAGTCTGTTATGAGCATAATATGCTGTACTAGATGAAAAACGGTACCGAAGTCCCGCATGCAAAAAGTACAACCTATTACGTTCGGATGTATCCTTCGAATGCCTCTACTTTTGGCGCGCTGATAATCGAAAAACTAGCCTGCAGCCAATAATTAGCAGCAGTCAATTTATCGGTTTGAGAACATATATTTCATATTTAAAAATTAAGGGTAGAAATTGATATAGTCAATTAAAACCAGTGGTCTAGCACATAAAAAGAATCCGAAGATTAAAATATTTTATATACCAATTAAGGACTGAGCACGAAAAGGTGGACAGTCAACATGCTAGATATAGACGTCAAATCGCCATTCTCCACAAGGATTATGTTCTCAAATAAAAATAAAATTCAGTACTGGTTTTAATTGACTAATATCAATTTCTACCCTTAATTTTTAAATATGAAATATATGTTCTCAAACCGATAAATTGACTGCTGCTAATTATTGGCTGCAGGCTAGTTTTTCGATTATCAGCGCGCCAAAAGTAGAGGCATTCGAAGGATACATCCGAACGTAATAGGTTGTACTTTTTGCATGCGGGACTTCGGTACCGTTTTTCATCTAGTACAGCATATTATGCTCATAACAGACTACGTTGATGAAGCTACAGATATCCTTGTGATATTAATAGCTGAAACTGCAGTACGTAGGTAATTATTCCACTTAGTATTTTTCTTTTGTCTCATCCATTGCTTTAGGTCGTGCTGAATTTTATTTTTATTTGAGAACATAATCCTTGCGGAGAATGGCGATTTGACGTCTATATCTAGCATGTTGACTGTCCACCTTTTCGTGCTCAGTCCTTAATTGGTATATATATATATATATATATATATATATATATATATATATATATATATATATATATATACCAAATCCACTCACAAGACTTTGGCTGGCGCGAGGCTTTAATATAAGACTCTTTCCCAAGGTGCCACGTAGTTGGACTGGACCTGGAACCAAGTAGTTGGGAAGCAAGCTTCTTACCACACAGTCACGTCTGTGCCTACACCTCCCCTACACTCCACACACAGACACACACACACACACACACACATACACAAATATATATATTGATACTGATATTAAGCAGAAACAAAAGCGTGACTCAAGGTCTGAGAGTTTCATGCGTTGGCATGGATCTTAAGTTCCTCTGTTGCTTCAGTTAAATAATAATAATGATACATATATACTCATATTTTGAGTTCTCATTTTCCTGTTTGCATCAACATGCCTATATATATATATAGGCGTAGGAGTAGCTGTGCCGTAATTAGCTTGCTTACCAACCGCATGGTTCTGCATTCAGTCCCACTGCGTGGCACCTTGGGCAAGTTTCTTCTACTATAACCTCGGGCCGACCAAAGCCTTGTGAGTGAATTTGGTAGACGGAAACTGAAAGAAGCCCGTCGTATATATGTATATGTATGTATGTGTCAGTGTATATGTTTGTGTGTCTGTGTTTGTCCCTCCAACATCGCTTAACAACCGATGCTGGTGTGCTTACGTCCCCGTAAATTAGCGGTTCGGCAAAAGAAACCGATAAAATAAGTACTAGGCTTTCAAAGAATAAGTCCTGGGGTCGATTTGCTCGACTAAAGTCGGTGCTCCAGCATGGCCACAGTCAAATGACTGAAACAAGTAAAAGATATCTATATATACACATATATATATGTCTATGTATATATATATGTATATATATTTATATATGTGTGTGTGTGTATATATATGTACATATATATATATGTACATATATATATATGTATGCATGTATATACAAAATACACATATATATACATAAATATATAATTATATTTAACTATATGGGTGTATGTATATATATATATATATATATATATTATATATCTATATATATATTATATATATATATACATATAAAAAAAAATTTTAATCTACACTATGGATTAATTCATCTTCTCTTCGAAACTAATAAGTTTTTAAAAATCTGTGATAAGACTGTGCATCATCATTAAGGAACTTTGGAAAACTGTTTACAACCTATATCTGCCTCTAATGGAATTATCTCCAATATTTCATGAGTATAACCTCACCCACTAAGATGTCTAGAGAACTCATATGTATTTTAGCTGATGAGTACGGGACACTTTTATCTGCTGCAATTTTTGAAACTTGTAATAAAACCTGTCTTTGTATGAAACAATTGTACTAAAAACTAATCCATTCTTGTTGCTTCTTTCTCGTATATATACATATATGTATGCTTTTGTATATATGTATGTAGATACACGCACACACACACATACATACACACACACATACATACACACACACACGCATATATATATATAGGTATATAGAGATGTAGATATGTATGCATATATATATTTGCTCATGTGTACGATATACATGTATATTATATAAATATAAATATAAATATAGATACGTGTGTGTATGTATGTATGCATTTATGTATATATATATATATATATATATATATATATATATAGAATGTATAATCGATATATATATATTATATATATATATATATATATATATATATATATGAATGTATAATCGATATATATATATATATATATATAATATATATATATGATGTATAATCGATATATATATATATATATATATATATATGGGCCGATGCATGCATCCTTATATACATACATACATACATACATACATACATACATACATACAACATACATACATACATACATACACACGCACACACACACATACATACATACATACATACATACATACATACATACATACATACATACATACATACATACATACATACATACATACATACATACATACATATGGAAATGAGACAGTGTAGGTCTGTTTCCAAATTATGAATTTTGGAACTTTATTGTTCCAAACCTGCTGGAAAAATAAAAATAACAAGTACGAGAAAATCTACAATAAGATAAAATTTGAACACAGTTGTATATTTTATGAAGCACATTCATATATATATATATATATATATATATATTATATATATATATATATATATTATATATATATATATATATATATATATATATATATATATATATACATACATACAAATACGTATATATGTGCGTGTATTTGTGTGTGTATGTATGTGTTAAATTAGGATTATTGTCTTAAAGTATGTTTAAGAACAACGGAACATTTATCCATGAAGTGACCCATTGCTGAAAGGAGAGTCAAATTTAATATAAGATATGTTGTGGCTAGGAAATTTAATTCTTCATATGAAAGTACTCTATTTGATATATGTATATATATTATATCGTATTCTATTATATTTTATATTTTATCTTATATTACATTATACTATATAACGTCTATTTTTCCTGAAATATTCCAATTGGTAAATATTTCTGCATCATGTTGTTATGTCCCGTGTAAACCCTGAATTGAACACAAATATTATCAGCCATGATCACCCTGTAGATGTTAATGTTTAAATTGAGGGCGAATATGGCTGCCATTTCGGTCAGGTCTAACTACAGCAGGGAGCTGTAGTGTCTATTGCATTCTAACCTTTGAATCAAGTATGCAATCTGCACAGAGGTTTCCATGTTGTGTTGTTTTGTTGCATAGCTGTCTTTGAATCAGAACAGAGACTACAATAAACACACAAACGAAAAGAATTGAGATACAGGATGTATTCTGAAGATGAAACTAAAGACTACAGTAGTTCATATACAAATATATTATGAATATTTTTGTCTCTTAGATTAACTATAAATCTTAGAACATTCTCATCAGATGTGTCTTTCTCATCAAATCGCTAAATTGGGAGATGGTTGTGCCTTACATTGCAGTTTCTTGGTTATCTTTACTAACTGTTCGTTTTTCTTTTATCTCATTATTTGATTTTTCAATAACATTAGAAACTACTGATTTGTTATTGATTTCTAACATAGGTACAAGGCCACAAATCCGTGACACAATCGATTAAATCGTCCTCATTATATGACTGATAATTCATTTTATCGAAAATTTGAAAAGGGAAATCATTATTGCTGATTCCTTAGGTGAGACCACAAGACTCAAAGACCAAAATGTAAGTTTCTGCAAGTTTCAATAAGATTTTTTCATTTTCTTTTTTTTTTTTTTTTTTTTATTTTATTTTGTATAAATGACATGGTCAAGGGAAGAAGGGCAATAGCCATGACATTTTCACAAGACCTCTGAAACTGTTGGGATGAAGATACTGATTTCTCAAGCCACTCAGTTTGGTCCTAAAGCTTGCAAGAGAATTGACTCTATTAAAGTTATTCGAGAGCCGTGCGACTGTGTTAAACCGGATGATGAATAACGATTACAACCAAACAGGATTTCACAAAGTTTTCGTCAACCAAATTTCATGTTTTAGGGGCTGGGGCAAATTGGGATGAAATTCTAGCTCACTTGATTTCAAAGCAAACCTCTTAACCACACGACTGATGAAGACATTTTATCAAGGCTCTGCAATGTTTAACATTCACATAGAGTGATGCTGTGTTGATTGTTGTTGAGCAGTTACATGTCAGCCTTAATTGAGTAGACTTATGATCAAAGGCATTCCAGCCTTTGCTATCCTCTTTTCTTCTGGCATAGTGTATCCCGGGTCATATTATCCAATGTGTATCTTCTTTTTTAAGACAATAGTGTGTGATTTAATAAGGATTTTAGTTCTATTTACAACATCAAGATTCTTGAAATATTGGTTCTAAGATATATACCACCTATATATAAGATTACAGATTTTAGGAGGAAGGCCATAGTCATATCATCCCTCTGACTATTTGATTGGTCCTTATTTTATCGGACCCAGAAGGGTGAAATGCTCTATCATCTTTAGTGGTGTCAAAATATCGTTCTAATGATTTTGCCCTCTCCAATTCTCTCTACCATCCACCATCCCTACGTTTCTAAAAGAATATAAATATTTAACAGTTGGCATATGGTCACAATTTGTTTGAGATTGAGAATATAGTTGATTGTATTGACCCAAGTACTTCGCTACAACTTATTTTATCAACTCCGAAAGGATAAAGAGCCAAGTCGATCCCAAAGTCGATGCCAAGTCGATGGTATTTGAATTCAGAACATAGAGATGTAACTAAATCCCTCAAGACATTATACATGACACTCATACAATTCTGCCAATTCAATTAGATATTGGAAGCAGATTTCAAGAAATCGTATGACGTCATTAAGACTTTAAACGTTAGCGATTAAAATGAGAAAAGAGCTCTAAAATTATTCAAAGAATAAAGAGACAAATTATCAAAAATACTTTTTTTTCTTTTGTCATCCCGAAGA
>NC_042997.1:146857962-146860462 GCF_006345805.1 Octopus sinensis
TATATTTCTGTGATAAGCTTGGAGGTCATTTTAAGCTAAAGATGTAAGCAGACGCAGTTTTAAATAGCAACTAATTAATATTATGATTAACAGTACCTTCATCCTTCAAATTCCAGATGTAATTAGAGAGTATTGTTGTACTTCTTTCTTCTTGTCGAAAACAATATGTATGTTGGTTGTGTCTGAATATAAAAATCACTCACTGTCTGAGGCCTTCATAACATATTGTATATAGTTCTTTCAGGTGGTGACTTTAATGTAGTATATCATACATTTCTTAAGGCAATTACCGTTTATGGAACAAGTGTTATAGTAAAACAATTTCATAGTGATAACGAGTCGTATATGCCTGATGGGCGCTAATTTCCTCCAATTAATCTAGTTTGGGAAAAGAAGAAATAGCTGCATGATTGTATCTTACCCTAAAGTAATTCCCAATGAAAACCTTAGGAAACTTACGGCTAGTAAGAATATAGTTAATGTATATATGCATGTAAATTTAGAAAAGAAGTAATGTTAGGACTAACGGTTTAACAGAAAGGTGGATTAAACCATAAACATAACTTCACTTGGCATTGTATGAATAAGAAGTATTTTTTTCTGAATATGTATTGAATTTTATCAGTGAAGCTATTAAATACGATCAAACGTCCTTTCGGAAGATACTCAGCAAATTCTCTTACTGATATTCCTTTAATAATTCTTAATAACTGCAAAAGTGAGCTTTTCAGAATAAGTACATGGGCAAGAACGAGTGGGTTTGTACATATAAATAGATTTGTGTCTGTGTGTGCGTGTGTGTGTGTGTGTATGTGTGTGTGTGTGCGTATGTGTGTCTGTATGTATATAAATTAGAGAAGAACCACCTTTTATCAATTCAACAATAAAATAACAATGATATAATTAAATTATACCATATAGAAAGAAATTAAATATACGATAAAACATATACCAATAATTAAGTAAAGTACAAAATAAATAAAAAGTATATAATTGGTAAAAAGACTACGTGTTTCGTGACTATATTTTCAAACTGTTAACAGTAAAATCAATTCAATTTAGATATAGTCACTCTTCAGGTCAAAGATAAAAACAATTAAATAATTAAATAAATTAATATACGTATATAATATTATAAGAAAATATAAATATATATAAAATACGGAATTTTACAATAAAAATCGAACAAAATATAATAATATATCATAAAATACAAACACGAAATATCTTAACAAATATATTCTGTTAACTAAATCTTTAAACTTAATACATAGGACTTATTATTTATAACATTTATCCCGTTAAAAATGTGGTATAAATAAATATAGCCACGAAACACGTGTAGTCTTTTTACCAATTATATACTTTTTATTTATCATTTTGTACTTTACCAAATTATTGGTATATGTTTTATCGTATATTTAATTTTTTCTATATGGTTTAATTTAATTATATCATTGTTGAATTGATAAAAGGTGATTCTTCTCTAATTTATATACATATATTATATATTGTGAAATTTGATTTAGTCATACTAAATTGAATCTTTCCCTGTAAGTTTGAAATAATATTCCCTAATATCATATATATATATATATATATATATATATATATATAACAGTGTACAAACAATTTACGTATATATACACAAAAGAGGTGGCCGTTAACAGGACACCTTACATGCTAGAAAGGGCAGTTAAAGTCCAAACCACTGAATAAGAGCAATTTCAAAGGAAATGAAAATAAAAATAAAGAATATTTTTGTAGTTACCCTCAGACTCGAGTTTCTGTATCAATGTGCAAGATAAATTAATTTGCCATCCGTACTTCTTCAGTGACGGCACTAAAATTAATGCATATTTTTTTTATTTTCATTCCCTTTGAAATTGCTATCATTCGTGGTTTGGGCTGTAATTGACCTTTCTAGCATGTAAGATGTCCTGTTAAAGGTCACCTCTTTCGTGTATATGTAAATTGTTTGTACACTATTATATATGAAAATATGTTGTATATTGATTTTCTGAAAATTTTTCTAAATTTTCTACCCTTGTTATTTTCACAGTAAGATTTTCATAGCTTCGAAGCCTTTCTGGTACGCAGTTCTAATTTTTCATTATTATTTGCTGCCGAATGTAACTCCGCTTGCGCGGTGGATTTGAAAATTATAATGTATAAGTATGTAACACGTGTATTTTCGGTGCTATTTGCTGTATAAATATGCATTAATTTTAGCGCCCTCACTGAAGAAGTACGGATGGCAAATTAATTTATTTTGCACTTTGATACAGAAACTCAAATATGAGGGTAGCTACCAGTTTTTTTTCATTCCCATTGAAATTGCTCTTATTTGTGGTTTGGGCTGTAACTGCGCTTCCTAGCATGTAAGGTGTCCTATTAAATGTCACCTCTTTCGTGTATAAACACTATTATATATGAAAATATGTTGCCTGTTGACATTATTACACATGGTACCCACCGTAATGAAAATTTTTCTAAATTT
>NC_042997.1:146865462-146995462 GCF_006345805.1 Octopus sinensis
TACTTTTCGATGTTGTTGTTATAATTATCATTATTATTATTATTATTATTATTCAGGTCACTGCCTGGGATCGAACTTGGAATCTTTGGGTTAGTAGCCCGTGCTCTTAATCATTACGCCATATACCCGTGAGCATTAATAATTCTGATGCGTACTCTACCATCTTTTTACTCTTTCTCTTATTCTTTTACCTCCTCTTCTCCCATTATGCTATCCTATTACTCTTTTGTTTTTTCTCTTATTCTTCTACCTCCCCTTCTCCCCCTCCTGTTTTTCTCACTAAAACTATCACCAATTTTTTCCTCTCCTTCACAGTTCTGTCTGTCACACTCTCTCCCTCACTCTTCCTCCCTTGCTCACGTGGCTCCCACGTGACCATCGGCCATCGTTCTTCTCCTAACTTGTGTTTCTTTCTCCCCGTTGTAGCTGGATCAAGTAAGACGTGTTCTTGTCTGTCTCCTGTCCAAGCTTGATTTATACGTTCGCCACTACAACCTTGTTTGGGCTTAGCAGCCCTTCCTGCTTGTTTTCACTGTCCCGTTTGTGTTACCAATTTTCACGCTCCGCAGAATCCCAAATTTTATTTAATTTGCTTTGCAGGAGCAACTGCTTTATCAAGAGCGTATTTTGTTGCTAAATGCTCGAAATACGAGAGTAGAAAAACAGCCAACAACTTCATTGCTCTACTGTATGTAATGATATCAATATAATACACACCAGGCTTTAAAAATAAGTACCAGGGTCAATATGTTTGATTAAAATCCTTAAAAGCAGTGCTCCATCCTGACTTCAGTCTAATGACTGAAACAAGATGTGTGTGTATTCTTTTGTTTGTCATTTGACTGCGTCCATGCTGGAGCACTGGCTTTAGTCAAACAAATCAACCCCAGGACTTATTCTTTGTAACCCTAGTACTTCTATCAGTCTCTTGCCAAACCGCTAAGTTACAGGGATGTAAACACACCAACATCACTTGTCAAGCGATGGTGGGGGACAAACACAAACACACATATAACAGGCTTCTTCCAGTTTCCATCTACCAAATCCACTCACAAGGCTTTGGTCAGCCCGAGGCTATAGTAGAAGACACTTGCCTAAGGTGCCAGGCAGTGGGACTGAACCTGGAACCATGTGGTTGGTAAGCAAGCTACTTACCACACAGCCACTCCTGTGCCTATATATATATTACTACGTACAGCTTTCACTCAGAGTAGAGGATGATTTGGCTGCATGCACCATTCTTTTACTTATTATTTTGGGTGCCCATGTAGTTTTTGTTCCAACAGAACAGCTAGGATGTGCAACCTGGATTGGATAAGAGAGATGGGGACAAAGAGAGATGAGCCAAGCATTCAGCTAGTACTTTGGTTAACAAGACCAAAAACCTGAAAATTGAAGTTGACCTCAGCAAGATCTGAACTCAGACTTTAGAAAGCCAAAGCAAATATTAGCACACTAAATTTATCCAATGCTCCAGCAACTCTGCCAACCAGCCATGCCTGTATGTATATGTAAATGTTATATTATAGGTGCACATCATAAAGATGCTGAGAATAAAAAAAAACAAAATAAAAATTTGGAAAAAATATTTAATTTCATAGAAGTTATTTAAAGGTGTGTTTTGAGTGAACAAATAGAAATTTTAAAGGTTTTACAGAAAAAAAAATTTTTCAAAAAAAAAAAATTCATAAAGGAAAAAAAAACCTGATTTGCCCTTCTGTACTTTTTTTTTTAAATATATATTTTCATTTTTCCAAAATGACAAATAGTATTCTAAAGAAAATCTGCAGGTTATTGTATAAAGCCAACTTAAGATAAATGTATAGAGATTAACCCATAAGCATTTAAACCAACTATATCTGGCCCTAATATTTTACCTGTTTTACAATCAAACTGGCCAGATCCAGCCTCTCATACCTACCCAACAATGTCATTCTAAAAATAAACAATCACATCATTGAAATCCCAAAGCTACAAGATAATAAATGATTTAATTCAAAATAATGTGAAGAAATTTTACATTTGACAGAGTAATCTCAATGCCTAGGCTTTAAACCAGCCATATCCTGCTCAGATAATCTACCTGTTTTATGTTTTGAAAATTGGTCATATCCAGTCTCTCTCTCACCTACTCTCCTACAATGTCAATCTAAAGATATACAGTCACGTCACTGAAATCTCAAAGCTACCAGATCATGCATGATTAATTCAAAATAATTTGAACAAATATTACATTTGACAGAGTAATCTGAATGCTAAAGGGTTACAGCAAAGGAATTACAATTGCAGAAGCAGAAAATTAGAAAAAAAAAAGATTTAAAAAATATAAACTCATCAAAATCAATAAGAAATACTTAATTACAACTTTGCTAAAAAGAAGTGGAGATTTTTCAGATTTTTATTTTTAATGAAATTTTGCATTTATAGAACAGATTCTTCTCTTTTTCCATAAACTAGAATCAAAAATAGATTTAGACATAGAATCGCAATACAGAGAATCAAAATTTATAATTGGAATAATTTGGGTTTTAATTAGTTCCCAATTTCTCAAATATTTATCAATGTTATACTGGAGACATTTCTTTTTTTTTTTTTGAGTTTGTATTTCTCTTCATTCAGCCCCAATCCTTTTATCTCTTAGAGATTACAGTCAGTGGATTGCAGCCATGCTGGAGCACTGTCTTAAAGATTTCTAGCTAATGGTAATTATTTTATCTCTTTAACCAAGCCATTAAGTTATGAGAACATGAACCAACACCAGTTGTCAAGTGGTGGCACACACACACACACATATATATATATATATATATATATATATATATATATGTGACAGGCTTCCATACACCTTCCCTCTACCAAATTCACTCACAACGTTTTGGTCAGACCAAGACAATAGTAAAAGATACTTGCTCAACGTGCTACACAATAGGACTGAACCCAGAACTATGTGGCTGAGAGATAAACTTCTTAACACACTGCCATGCCTGCACTTCAATAAGAGGATATGGTGTTATTTGAGGAAGATTTGACTGCTATTTCTAACAGGTCAACAACTTCTTAGAAGCTCTTTCATTCTTAGTTTCTATAAATATATATAGATGAGTACATAAGTTCTAAATGGTATCTTATCCTTCTATATATCTTAACATTCTATAGTTTGTTTTGTTTTTTTGTTTTTTGTTCTTTTCATAAATGAATTCTAGTATTTCATTAAACCAGCGTTGCAGTGAAACAAATGGTCAAAGTTCGACAACTCCGTTAGATTTATTCTCTGTCGGCGTCTGTAATCAATAAAAGAAATGTAAATTTTCTTATTTTTAATTATTCTATTTCGCTATTTTAATCCCGTTTTCATAATTAACATGGGTGGCGTGATTATTTGACGTTTTCCCCTAGTTAATTTTACAACTAATGACACTAAAGCATGAATAATTGAATGTGACAGATAACCAGAGTAGTCAAGAGTTATATACCTTACAACAAACAGTTCGTCTTCATTAACGTAACATAGATGGCTCTAGCAGATAAGTTAAACCTTTCATTACCATATTTATTTTGAGATGCTCTATGTTTCTTTCAGTTATTTTAAATATAACAAAGAATTTAGTAAAAATAACTTAGTTATCATTAAGCTAGTGTTAGGAACATAAATTTTGACTAAGGTTTGGTGGGAAATTTTAATTCAAAACTTATAAAAACAAAACATTTGTACTACAGAGCCAGAGCTGGGTTGGTAACGAAAGGGTTAAATCTGTTAAGCTAAAAAAGAGGTGCAAAATAATAATTATTGATTCATGATTTAACTGAGAACTGATCAAGCAAGCTAAGATTTCTCTAATTAGAAAAAAAAAACAAATATGGAACTTTTCACATTCGTCATCTTGTAGTTGTTTTGTTTATTCTGTAAAAGTTAGTGAAAGTATTGTGTTACAGGAAGCTTTAAAAACATACGAAATAGGTACAATCTTTTTTTATCCCTAATAAGTTTTCTCTAGATAAGTTCTTTATTCAAAAGATTCATAAGCTTGAGCCAATAATACATAATTTTTGCTAGTATCCTTGTTCTCAATTGAATTTTCAGATTTTAGTCAAGATTTTAATATGATGATGATGATCTTAAATTACTTTGGGGGAACCTTAATAGTTCGTAAATAATTGGGGGAGGTGGGGATAAGTCAATTACATTAACCCCACTGTTCGACTAGTGATTATTTTATCGACCCCAAAAGGATGAAAGGCAAAGTCGACCTCGGCAATATTTGAACTCCAAATGTAGCGATGGGCGAAATACCACAAAGCATTTCGTCCAGCGTGCTAACGATTCTGCCAGCTCACTGCCTTGTGCCAATAATACATAATAAAAAGGAAAATATGCCCTAGATTAGAAAAATAAATTACAGCTTTATCAAAAAGCAAAAGAAATAGTATTTCAGAATTAAGCCAGAAATATTTTGTGTATAAAACAAACAAAAAAACCTGTTTAAGATCACTCCTTTTTAACTGTATTTTTCAAAAATTAAAATAAGAAGATTACTAATGACAAATACAAAGTTTTATAAATGTATATTATATGTATATAATCCAAGCAAAATAGTTTCTCTTTTTTGTACAAGATGCTTTTGTTTACTAAAATGTCAAATTAACAAGTGAAAAAACTTATCCAGTAGGTGAGAAAAAAAAACAAAAAAAAACTTCATTTTAACAAGCATATTTAACTGATAAATAATAGTGAAGAGGAATAAGACAGATTCAACATCCCTTACATCACCCAATTGCAGAAAACTTCCAAAAATAGTGATAATGATTCCTTTAAAGTAGTCAGTCAAAAAGTGAGAATAGCAAATGCAAAGGAGAAAGAAAAAAAGAAAAGTAAAAAAGAAAAAAAAAATAGATATAAGATAAATGTGTATTCATTCGTGCGTATCTGTTTTGTGTTTAAGAGATCATATATGCTTGTATAAGCGCCAAAACAATGAAAACAGATCACCCTATCATAAGCAAACGATTTCAAGTTAATTCACCATAAGAGGTCTAAGGCTTTTTAATCATTCCCTGTATTAGCCTAAGATCTTTTGGTCATCTTATGAATAGCCACTCAATTTTGCATAGTTTAACATGGCAATATTCGCACACATGTATGCGAAAGTTCAAACTTATAATCAACAAATCCGCTGATGTATTCATTACATGTGGAACTTTCAGCAAACTGGTTAATACTTAAAGAACAATTGGCTTTTTTTTCTTTTTTCATCATTCTGTTTGCAGGACCTAATTTGATGGATAAATTTATATTTTTTTCTTAATAAGAAAGAATAAAATTTCTTTATGTAAATTAGTCATTAGGATTGCTTTGTATGTTTTTGTGCCGTAATCCAGATTTCATCATCTGGTTTAGTAACCAGTCCGTAAACAGGAGTGACAACCTGACCTTTAACAAGACCCAAGCGGAACATTCTCAAAATCTTTGTGATACAAATGCTGGCACATACATAATTTAGTGCACGCTTTGGATCTCCGTTTTTGCCATAAATATCAAAAGGTTGGAAAACTAAACCAGATTTGGCCTTATCCTCAGCAAATCTTTCTGGATCAAACCTGAAACAAAAATAAAAATTATAAAATCAGAATCCTTATATACTGTATATGTCCACCATTCAAACATCATAACAATGTCAATGAAGAGAATATCGTTTGCCATCATTGTTTTAATCTCCACTTTTCTATGCAACCATAGGTGAGATGGAATTTATTGGGGCAGATTTTTCTACAGCTGGATGCCCTTGTTGCCAAATCTCACCTGCTTCCAAGCAAGGTGATATTTCCCAATAGCTAAACATGTTTTTTCACAGAAGACAGGAAACAAACAACATTGCTTGTATGACAATGATGTTCATTTCAACCATCGTATGATATCTAGACAAGGGTACACACAAACACACACATATATATATACATACACACATATACATACATACACACATATACATACATACACATACATATATACATACACATCATCATCATCATCATCATCGTCGTTTAACGTCCGTTCTCCATGCTAGCATGGGTTGGACATGTATACATATATATATATACATACACATATATACATATACATATATATATAAACATACACATACATATACATACATACATACACAAACATATATATATACATATATATATATATATATATAATATATATATATATATATATATATATATATATATATATATACACACACACACACACACGATGAGCTTCTTTCAGTTTCCATCTACCAAATCCACTCATAAGGTTTTGGTCTGTCTACGTTTATAATAGAAGACACTGACCCAAAGAACCATGCAGTGGGACTGAACCCAAATTTCCAAGATTAGGAAGCAGGCCTCTTAACCACACAGCCAATGCCAGCACCATCATACATAAATAAAAACTATCATGATGAGATCTATCACAAAGCTCATCAGTTCAGTGACCATCCAGTCCTGCAGCTTTCCAACCTGAGATCTACAATACTTGTACCGGGGTCTGTGAACCATGTTCAAAACTTTAAATGGCTGCAGTGTAAAATGCGTGATTATTCATTTATATATTTTATTATTACTGAATCACACATCATTACCACTCAGTTGCACATTATTATTCTCTACATCATTTAATGTCTGTTTTTCCATGCTGGCATGGTTTTACAAGAGCTGGCAAGGCCAGAGTCTGCACCAGGTTTTGGCTCTGTTTCTACAGGTGAATGCCCTAATGCCAACCACTCTACAGAGTGTACTGGGTACTTTTTATGTCACACCATCATACAGCGCTTTTTACATGGCATCAGCGCCCACACCAATACTTTATTTTTACGTGGCACCTTGGTTTCAGGATATCAATTCTGTTGTGATGGATATGCGTTGAGTACAGCAATATGCCAATTATCTTTTTACACACTTATTTTCTTACACAATCAGTTACAGATTACTATTATTCAATTACATATATTTTTTTTTAGCCAGGATGAAACGGGTGGCAAACTTCTTAACCATATATCCATGATAGTAACCTTGTACTATAAGAATTTAACCTCAAGACTTCTATAATACAATGGTTTAACCAAGCCTTGTCACACATTTGTATGTTTCTATGCTAGTATGGTTTTTTTATTCTATGAACTTGGACACCATCATTACAATATGTTACAGCAATTGACTTATTAGATACTAATAATGCTAACTAAAAATAGAAAATTTAAACATACTGAGTAGGAAGAGGCCAATATTGTTCTTCTTGCATTAGGACACCAATAGCATGAAGGATAGGAGTCTGAAGAAAGAAAATAAATAAATAAATAAAGATTAAGCTATCTGTATTAAAACATTTAATGAAAGCAAAAGAACAATTTAAGTGATATTCTTGTGTGTACTTTAAAAGACAAAACATGGAGCTATGAAAAGATAACAGTTTATGAAATAGTTACACATTTATTTCAACAAGGTAAAAAAATTTTCCAGAAATAAATATTCATCATAATCATCATCATTTAACATCTATTTTCCATACTGTTGTAGGTTGGCTGGTTTGCAGTCAAAAGACTGCCCCAAGCTCTGTTTTGGGCTTCGGTATGGGTTCTACAGCTGGATGCTCTTCCTAAAGCCAACCACTTTACAAAATGTACTGGATGATTTTTACATGGCACCAGCATCAGTGAGATCACCAATTAACTTGCAGGACAAGACCCCTCAACTAAAGTAGGAGTAGTATTGAGGGGCAGAAAAAGTTGTCTAGAAGTAGAGGAGAAACACGGCTATCTCAGGTGGAGAAAAAGTGGACAGAGAGAGAGAGAGATGGTAAGGAAGTGATGAGATAGGGGTGCATACACCCAAGTTACAGGGAAGTGTATCATGTTAAGTGGACAGGGGATAGAAAAGTAGGTGGCTAAGTTCACGAGATTGCAAAAAAAGAGTGAGAGATGGAAGGAGGAAGGAATGTAGTGAATGGGCATCCCTCACCAAAAAAACAACCATGAGCAGCACTCAACTAAACCCTTATAGTTGCTCCAAATGTTAGGCCTTACTATCAATGAGGATCTCTCCCAGAGAAGTATATCTTAAGCCAAGATAACATCCCAAAGACTGGCTCTTTTCTTTGCCATCAACCCCTATACATTACTGCCTTGAGCCAAAGGACTTGTAGGGTTGGTTACAAGGCTTCCATGGTGTGTAAATGACTGGGATTACAACCTTTCCTTTCAACAGGACACCAGTTTGTCACAAGATGACTCATTTACAGTGGAGCAGACTGGAGCAACATGAAATGAAGTGTTTTGCATAAGAACGCCAACACACGACCCAGCCTGAGAAAAGAAACCACAAGCTTGCAATCAGGAATGCAACACCCTAACCACTAGGCAAGAAAATGTTTCAGCCCAAATCAGTTGCTAACACTTTATAAGGCTCGAGTGAAGCCCATAATAGAGTGTTATGCCCACATTTGCTGTTATGGACTGCCTCTAGAAAGCCCACTCAACTGATTGGCATTAAATCACTAAGAAACACACTCCAGCCTCTGGCCAACAGGCATGCTGTTTCTTCTTTCTGTCTTTTCTATTGTTACTATAATAGATACTAGCTAGCTCCATGCCATCCAAAATTATGGCTAATTGTAATATTTTATATATAAGGTACATAATAACACATACAAACATTCACATATTTTCTTAGTACACACACACATACATAGAGTTGAAATGTTGTTTGATATTTTTTCACCACTTCCTTCCTTATTCATCTATCACCCCTTCCTTTGTCATTTGTATGTTGTGACAGAGAAAGACAAGAATATTATTATAGTAGATTGTTCCTTAGAACTGACTGGTCTTATTCCTTCTCCAGGGGAGCACCACCAATCCTCTTGGCTCTCCACAACTCATTATCCCATCCCCAAACTTAAATAACCATATGCCCAGTCCTCTCTCCCTAGAATACCAGCTCCCTCTGGAATCTACTTGCTTATATCATTCCTGTTGGTTGATGACCTGAAGCAATTTTTTAAAAATATTAATGGCATCAAGATCACCAGTCTCAGGACCTACAAAGGCCCTTTCCTTTATATTCAACCAGTAAAATAAAAAAAGTCACATTACTCCTAAAACCCTGCAAAAATAAACAACCCCTTCCCCTAGGTATTTATCAGTGCATTTGTAAATGAGCCGATCAATGCAATTGCAGCTATTTTTTTAATATATAGATGTTCATACAGATCCATTGAAAGAGATAAGAACACAGACCTTCAGTTACAAATATCTATTATCCTCATCAAAGCCTGAGAACAGGATTTTAAAATTCTAACTTAAAAATTGAATGTTAGTTGAAATAAATAATAAAATTTTATGAAGTAAAAAAAAATTAAATTAAAGATAAATTTGTAATATAAATATATTACATTTTTGGGAATTTTATGTCCTTCAAGTTCTCCATCAAAACTCTGGGTGTAGGCAGACCATTGAATTAACACAGCACATCGATGAGTTTCATCCAACACTTGCTTCAGATATCTAAGTAAAGAAGAAACAGGTGAAAACAGAGAATTTATTCCATTCTTTTGCAGACATATTTCTAACAAGAATATAATATAACAGCCTTTGTGTTTTAATTTACAAAATGGATAGGATGGGTCATCACAATCTGTATCATCTTGCACACACAACAACACAGAAGGCCATCTGATTTGGGTGAAGTGTAACATGTAGGTGCAAGCAATAGGTACACGGTAACTTTTAGGTACATGGTCTAGTGGTTGCACTTATGATTGCAAGATTGCAGTTTCAATTCTTAGGCCAGGTGATATATTGTACTTTTGAGCAAAACACTTCATCCAACATTGCTCCAATCTACTCAAGCTGTAAATGAGTAACTTTGTAACAAACTGGCATCCTGTTCAAGTAGATTGTTGTGATATCAGTCATTTGTATGCCATAGAAACTGTGTGACCAGCCTTATGAGTCCTAGAACTCGAGACACTAATGTCCAAGGGTTGATGTTGACAAAGAAACTTCTTAATCAAACTGCCATACCTGTGCTACAAATTTAATGGATCCCGTTATCAATTAGAATAACTTTTCTGACACTGCCAATCAACAATCTACTGCCTTCTTTTCAAAATTCTCAATGAAGAATCTCTATGCAGCATAAAGTACAGAACTAGAACATCCTCATCAGCATTTTAATGTTCACTTTTCCATGTTTGCATGAGTCAGATGGTATTTGTTGAGGCAGATTTTCTACAGCTGGACACACTTCCTTTCATTAGCCTGCATCTGTTTCCATGCAAAGTCAATATTTCCCCATGACAGACATGTCTCAATACATCATCATCATCATTTAACGTTCGCTTTCCATGATGGCATGGGTTGGATGTTTTGAGGACTGGCAAGCCAGAAGGTTGCACCAGGCTCCAACCTAATCTAGCAAAGTTTCTACAGCTGGATGTCCTTCCTAATTCCAACCACTTTGAGAGTGTAGTGGGTGTTTTTTTACAAGCCACTGACACAGGAGCCAGTCAGGTGGCACTGGCAACAACCACATTCATATGACGCAAAACCAAAGCTATGTAGGGCTATAGGCTGACTTATGACCAAATCGACTTACAACCAGTCAGTCAGAACCAACAGTGGTCGTAAGTCAACAACGACCTGTATATATATAATGGGTTTCTTTCAGTTCCTCTACCAAATCAACATACAAGGTTTTAATCAATTTGGCATTATAGAAGACACTTGCCCAAGATGCCAAGCAAGTGGAATCAGATATATAAAGTTTGAGAGGGAATATAGATTAAAAAAAAAAGCATTCCTTACTTCAATTTTTTAAGATTCTCTGGAGTAATTTCATCATCTGTCAGAGTTTGTACTTCTTTTGTAAGTTTGGTTTGTACATCACTATGAGTAGCAAGGAAATATAACAACCAAGTCAACACTGAAACAAAAGTTTGAGAAGCATTAGAGAAAAAGAAAATGTTTAGAGACAAAGAAGCTAAGTTAAAGGGTGACGAAACTGGGGTTTAAGAATAAGCTTGTTTGAACCAGACTGCTCTCAAATGATGAGTAAAAAGAAGATGGGGGAAGACACACTGAATAATGTAGTCCTAGACATACAATGTCTAAAGAAAAAAAACCCAAGATGTCATGGTTGGAACACGCTAAACTGCAGCCCTGCAGAGTTTTAGTAGAACAGATCAACCCCAGTACTTATTTTTAAACCTGGTACTTATTCTATCAATGCCTTTAGCCAAAATGCTAAGTTACAGGGATGTAAACAAACCAACCAGTTAACCAGCAGTGGGGTGGGACAAACACAGACACAAAGACACACACACACACACACACACACACATGATAGACTAACCATACAGCCATGCCTCTGATAACATTACTTTGCTTTTATTCTTTGGTTAGTTTAGTCAAAGAAGGAGCGCACATTGGTTAAGAAAACAAAAACAATAATGGAACCAGTTTGAACATCATCATCATCATCGTGTAACGTCTGTTTTCTATGCTGGCATTGGATGATTTCACTGAGGTCTGGAAAGTCAGTGGCTGCACCAGGCTCCAATATGATCTGGCAATGTTTCTACAACTGGATGCCCTTCCTAATGCCAACCACTCTGAGAGTGTGGTGGATGTTTTTTAAGTGCCACCAGCACAGGAGCCAGTCAGGCAGGCCTGGCATAGATCACATTCAAATAGTGCTTTTACGTGCCACTGACATGGACAGGGCCATCACTAAGCCCCTGCAACCCCTGCGGTCATAGGGCCCCATGTTGAGATCAAAGTATGTAGATGAGTTATCTATTTACTTTGGTTAAGATGTTGGACAAGAATTAAATTATCTATGTTAACTGAAAATTTCAAGAAATAAAATGGTAATACATTGTACCTGCAAAAGTTCTTGTAAAAATATTACATTGTACCACGAACGTGTACCAGACTTTGTGGATTGTCTATGATATCTATTGAACATGAACTTAGCTCTCAGCTTGATTATTCTGAACTGATCGATGATTTCGCGAAGCCAGAAGTGTGCCGTGTTTGTCTTTGAAAGTTGCTTGGATTATAAAAGCGCTCTTTTATTCATATCTGGAAGTTTTACTTACTGAAATTTGTAATAGACCTAAATAAATTTAACTTGTACTTTTAAAGATGTTCTTTAGGATAACGTGAAATATTGAACTTCAGATAGAATAAAGTAAAATATAGCTATGAATAAAAGATGTGTAGATTATGAATTTTGATTTAAGGGATGTTAATAAATGTTACCTTTACTGATAGTACTAATTGACAGGAAACTTGTTATAAGTTATTTGCAGAGCTATACTTAAGTTAGAGTAATCAGGTAATTCATGAGAAAAAATATGTCCATATAGAAGAGATCACAATGGAACAAGTTGTAGAGGATATTGCAGTTTAATCAAGCCCCAGGCAAGATATTGCACTAAAAGCCCAAAAAGAAACCATGATGTTGCACTGAAAGCTTACCAAACCTACAGAGAGAGGCTGCACCACAAATTCGTGGAGGACTGCTACAATACAAAGCCATGCAGAACGGCTACAAATACAGATCCATGGAGAGATGCTACCACTACAGACCCATGGAGAGCTGCTGCCACTACAGATCCATGGAGAGCTGCCACCACTACAGATTCATGGAGAGATGCTACCATTACAGATGCATGGAGAGCTGCCACCACTACAAATTCATGGAGAGATGCTACAACTACAGATCCATGGAGAGCTGCTACCACTACAGATCCATGGAGAGCTGCTACCACTACAGATCCATGGAGAGATGCTACAACTACAGATCCGTAGAGAGCTGTTACCACAATAGATCCATGGAGAGCTGCTACACTACAGATCCATGGAGAGCTGCTACCACTACAGATCCACGGAGAGATGCTACCACTACAGATCCATGGAGAGATGCTACAGCTACAGATCCACGGAGGGATGCTACCACTACAGATCCATGGAGAGATGCTACCACAACAGATCCATAGAGAGCTGTTACCACAATAGATCCATGGAGAGCTGCTACACTACAGATCCATGGAGAGCTGCTACCACTACAGATCCATGGAGAGCTGCTATCACTACAGATCCATGGAGAGCTGCTATCACTACAGATCCATGGAGAGCTGCTATCACTACAGATCCATGGAGAGATGCTACCACTACAGATCCATGGAGAGATGCTACCACTACAGATTCATGGAGAACTGCTATCACTGCAGATCCATGGAGAGATGCTACTGATAGAAATCTATGGTCGGATGCTATATAGAGACTAAAGCAGATCTCTCAACCCCATTGTAAGAGTACACTACAAATCACAACAAGCAATGCCAGTATTAATATAGTGGTAGGGTGTAGCACAAGGAGAGCAATAAAATTTTGAGAACAGAAATAAAAACAGCGAATTGTTAAATGAGACATTACAGCAGCCAAGAGTATGAAAATCAAACATCATTGTCATGAAGAGGTCCATAACTATTTCACTATCAGCTGCATCAGTCTTCAACAAGAAATCAATTAGCAAGGAATTCTCTGGAGAAACGGTTGGCTGGTCACGGCGCTTTGTAACAGCATCTTGCAGATATTTCTCAAGAAAATTCTGAGCTGCAAACAAAAGGAAAAGTAAAAAATATATAAGTAAATAAATATATAAAACTGGTTAAAATGAAAAATCAGATTTTAAACAAAATCTTTCTCGTGATAAGCTTTTTCTTAGAAAGAAGACAAAATGTTCAGAGGCAAAGTGGCTGAGTTCCTTTTGAGTGGGCCTCACAGAGGTGAGGTGGTTGAGATCCTTTTGAGTGTTGGGCCTCACAGAGGTGAGGTAGCTGAGATTCTTTTGAGTAGGCCTCACAGAGGTGAGGTGGCTGAGTTCCTTTTGAGTGTTGGGCCTCATGGAGGAAAAGTGGCTGAGCTCCTTTCGAGTGTTGGGCCTCACAGAAGCAATGACCAAGACCTTTGGCATTATGTCGTGCTTGCAAAGAAGACTGATCAAGCCGTGCAAAGTCGCAGTTGTGGCAGATACTAATGTTGAGCAAATGGCACCCAATCTGGTGGCACACAAAAGCACCCATGACACTCAGAGTGGTTGGCATTAGGAAAGGCATCCAGTTGTAGAAAGCCATGCCAAATCAGACTGGAGCCTGGCACAGCCTTCCCGTGTGCCAGCCCAGTCAAACCGTCCAACCCATGCCAGCATGGACAACAGATGTTAAATGATGAGGATGATCATGATCAACATCCCTAAATATAACAATAACAGAATAAAATGGATATTATCTATTAACATTCACAATTCAGGGGGAAAAGGCAGACAGCCAGCCCATTACACTAAAAGTACTAAAGAAAAGGAAAGCAGCCATGACTAATGGGTCACTGCAAGCAGAGGCGTATTTATCATAGCCAGATGTGTTTTTCACAGGTGTCTGTAAAAAAACAGCATCACTTGTATGATGGTGATGCTCATTTGCAACCGTTATGTGATGTCAAGGCAAGAGTACACGCATATATAAACACACACACATTTTAACATATGTGAACATATACAATGGGCTTCTCTCAGTCTCCATCTACCAAATCCTTTCACAAGGCTTTGGCTGATCTAAGGCTATAAATAAAAGACACTTGTCTAAGGTGTCATGCAATGGGACTGAACCCAAAACCATATGGTTAGGAAACAAACCTCTTACCAATACAACCACATGATTCTGAATCGAATTTCTTCACTAGACAGCCACACCCATATTCAAACAAAAACAAAGCAAAAAACATGGTAAATGTGGAAAATATTTTCATACCTTCTTTAAAAGCTTGTATCCGATGAGACTCTGGTTCAGCCAGATCCTGCAGGCATCTCTGAATTTCATACCAACACTGGACAAATGGAAAGAAATATAAAACAAATTAAACACAAGTGTCTGCTATATACACAGTTCAAGATATTGGATGTCTGTGAACAAAGGATTCATAAAATAAGTTAAGTACCTGCAACTGATTTACCACCCCACTCAAATTGCTGGCCTTGTGATAAAATTTGAAACCAATATATAGACAACAAATACAATACTGATACAGGGCAGGTAAGATGCACTAAGCACCAGGCAGGTAAGGACATACAAACATAAATGGCAGGTAAGCATTCTTGAATGCACAGAGCAGATATGTGCATGCACCGTACAGCTAGATTATGAGGCATTATCACTTACCGTATCAAAATTCCTCCGCAATGTGAAAATCCCCATGTTGTCTTTGAAGGTGTCACCAATTGTGCTAAGGACTTGATATTTAATTGCTAAAGCCATCATGTGCTCCTCTACAGGAATATGTTGATCGCTCATCACTGACCATTTTGTCAGTAATTCATCAGTAATCTAAGAAAAGAAAAAAGAAACAGTTTGGATTGGATAATTCAACATTCATTTGCTTTCATCAAGAAAGATTGTACAACTCAGGGAGAAATGTCAAGAAAAGGAAATAAAAGTTCACTGATGAATAAGATAACTACTTGAAAAATAAGATAATGGGCTTTATTTTACATGTGAAGAAGACCAATTTTTATAAGTTTTCTCTAGCACCACAACACTACAATCTTTATCTTCTTCCTAGCTTTTCCTACCCACTCTTATATAATGCAGGGTAGCCATGTATCTCTTCTATAGCAAGACACCTGTGCTTGTTCCTCTACCATACTTAAACTTCTCAATGCTTGGCAAAAAGCCACTTCCCACTCTCAAATACTACCCTCCGCTAGCCGAAGGGGCTTTTTCCAGATCTTTTCCATCTTGCAAGTTACTTAGCAACCATGTTGGTGCCAGTGGCATGAAAAAAAGCACCCAGCAAACACTATAAAGTTGTTGGTAGTAGGAAGAGCACCAGCCATAGAAACCATGGCAAATCTAACATTAGAACTTAACAAATTCTGTCAAACCATCCAACCCATGACAACACAGAAAACAGATGTTAAACAATGATAGTGGTGGTGATGAGAAGAACAGTTAAGTGAACTTTTAATTCTAGTATCAAAATGTAATTTACTTCTTGGACTCAAGAAAAATAAATGGTAAAGTTAGCTCTAGTAAGATTTGAAACTGTAATAGAAAAGGATCTAACTAAATGCATTTCGTCAAACACTCCATGTTAGCCATCCTGGTTATTTTGTATTGTAAATGGTGAAGTCGACAACAGAAATTACAGGTTTCCAATGAGTTAATTACTGGTTCATTGCATTTCTGACAAGAGCAACAAGGGAGTGCCTGTATCTTGGTGTAGAACACACATCACAAGAACTTCATTCAAAAAGTACTGGTTGACCAGTTTTCTCGAAGTTTATGCTCTTTGTTAATAGAGGTACATTATGTCCCTCAGTAATAACAGTCCTAGAAGGGCCAGTGTCTGGAAGGGCATCCAGCTATAAAACACAACCACAATGTTTCTTCCAACCCATGCCAGCATGGAAAAACAAATATGGAAACAATGGTTATACAACGTATTCATACACGTGCACACAATAGCCTTCCAGTTTTTCACTACCAAATTCCATTTACAAGAAAAGCGGCGAATGTTTCAAGGGAGATAACTCACATCAAACTTAGAGCAAGGCCATTAAAAATGAAACGGAAATGGGTTTTATAATTACTAGTTACTTCAGAGAGGATTGGGTTTCAGAGTGAACTTACGCCACATCTTTAGAAATAATTCTTCTGAATTCTTTCGCACACTGTCCTTGAAGTGGCTGTGTGGTAAGAAGCTTGCTACCCAGCCACATCATTCCAGGTTCATCAAAATATTGAAGTTACGTGAAAATTAGATGCAGCAGTGGCTGTGTGGTACATAGCCAGGTGCAGGAGTGGCTGTGTGTTAGGTAGCTTGCTTACCAACCACATGGTTCCGGGTTCAGTCCCACTGCATGGCACCTTGGACAAATGTCTTATACTATAGCCTCAGGCTGACCAAAGTCTTGTGAGTGAATTTGGTAGATGGAAACTGAAAGAAGCCCGTCATGTGTGTGCGTGCATCTTTGTGTCTGTACTCCCACCACCACTTGACAACTGGTGATGGTGTGTTTGCATCACCGTGATTTAGCAGTTTGGCTTTTAAAAAAAAACGAATAAGTACTGGGGTTGATTCAATTAACTAAAAATTCAAGGCGGTGTCCCAGCATGGCCGTAGTCTAATGACTGAAACAAGTAAGGGATAAAAAAAATAATGATATTTTATCTATTTGTACTTTTCTATACCTACAAGTAATCAGAATTGTACATTTACTTAGTGATGGACATAGTGATGGACTACACTCATGGAGTGGTTGGTGTTAGGAAGGGCATCCAGCTGTAGAAACACTGCCAGATCAGACTGGAGCCTGGTGCAGCCTCCTGGCTATCCAGACCCCAGCTGAACCGTCCAACCCGTGTTAGCATGGAAAACAGACGTTAAACGATGATGATGATGATGCTCTCCTAGCTCATCATCATCATCATCATTTTAACATCCATTCTCTCATGCTTGCATGGGTCAAATGGAAGTTATTGAAGCAAATTTTCTACAGCTGGATACCCTTCTTGTTGCCAGCTCTAATCCGTTTCCAATATTTTTATTTAGTCAAAGACAGCAAGCTGGCAAAACCATTACCGTACTGGAAAAAACACTTAGCAGCATTGCTTCCGACTTTACATTCCAAGTTCAAATGTCACCGAGGTCGATAAAATAAGTAATCTGTTGAGCATTGGGTAATCAACTTGCACCCTGCCCCACAATTGCTGGCCTTGTACCAAAGTTTAAAACCAATACTTTCTTTTAGTTGGACATGTTTTCATAGAAGATTGGAAACAACTGATACCAGCCTTATGAGGTCAGGCTTGCTTACAACTATCCCACAATATCAAGCTTCTTTCAGTTTACATCAAGGCTTTGAGCAGCCTAGGGCTATAGTAGAAGCCACTTGGCCAAGGTACCATGCAGTGGCATTGAATCTGAAACCATGTGGTAGGGAAAAGAGCTTAATCACAGCCACGCTTGTGCCTTACACTACTTCAGAAAGTACAGGGAAGTATATATGCTTAGCTGAAGAGGTCAAAAACAGAAACATGCCCAGAGTTGTCCCCTGTATTTGTTAAAAGATTCCAAATAATGATTACCTTACCAGAATTAATCTTTTGATGTACGTTGCATTAAATATTTTAATGTTATTAACACTAACTATTACTTTACTCTGGCATTGTTTGAGAAAGATAAAAATAAAAGAATCCCATCCCTAAAATTCCAGCAAGCCAAGTCCATGAACCCGTTTTGATTCCAAGCTGAAATATGTTTTGAAGCTGTTATAAGCCATCCAAATATCACATTTCCTATCCCCATATAAATAGGCAACCTTATCGTCTAAGGGAGAAGTATCTATTCATATAATCAGAAAACAAGCACTGTAGATGTAAATTTAATTTCTAGTCAGTGAGTTGGCAGAATCATCAGGGCAACAGATGAAATGCCTTATAGAATTTTTTCCAGCTTCTTGCTTTCTGAGTCCAAACCCTGCTAAGTTCAACTTTACTTTTTATTCTTCTATGGTCAATATATAAAGTGCTGGTCTAAGGCAGTGCACTGGCAGAAATGTTAGAACAATAGACAAGATGCTAAGCTATGGGGACATAAACACACCAGCATCAGTTGTCAAGTGATAATGAACAAATTTATTAGAGAAAAGGTTATAGAAAGTTTTCTGATAAATGGAGATAAACAGGAGCAAAATTGTGATCTATTGTATAATGAAAGTAATTCAAGTAAGAATTGGTTGACTCAGTATGAAGTGGGTATAAAAATGCATGACTGAGAGATTCAGGTGATGAAAATTCATTTCAAATGACTTATTAAGAACATGAAATACCTTTGCTATAATGGTGGAATGTGTTTTGATGGAATTTTCATTCAAAGACTTTGTAAATTTAATTCTCCGTTGCTTTCCTGATTCATCACCATTAAAAAGGCTTTCCGATCCCAAAAGTGGTTCAAACAGCAAGTAGACTTCACCTAAAATGTTTGAAAAAGTTATAATATAAATTATAATTATATAAACAAACAACAATAACACAAACTACCAAAAGCAGAAATAGAAAATAAGTGAAATTTTTTTTAAATCGTTGGTAAAAATTTAATAATGAATACTTCAGAATTTTAAATTCAAACAGATATGTGTGGATTATTTAACTATAACGTTAAAATTCCAAGTTCAAAGTCTACTGTGAACAGGTATCATGGGACCCTGTGGTTTAGAAAAGGACTGTTTTCTTCTTTTTATATGATATTTAGAATTTTCCTCATCAATAAGGGTTAAACAATTCTTACTTGATCGGTCAACAATTTTCTTTTGGTTCTTGAAAAGTTCTGGAGATGCCAGACTGATAATTTGGTAATTTGACATCCAAAAAGAAGTGATGGAACCATACTGCTTATGTATATTGATTAGAAATTCATGAAGACTTCCAGAGCGAATAATGTCAGCCAAATTTCCATCTCTGTAAAATAAGAGGGTTTAGTCATTTACATTGTTAAAACATCATTAATTTTTTTAAAATTCAAATCAGAAGAGAAAAATAGAAAAGACATGACATATTATGGATATAATGTCAGGAAATAGGAGATGACTACATCATTTTCCTTCACATCAATAAAACCTAAAAACTAAATTCTGTATGAATTAAAATCTGGCATACTAGATTTTTATTCAGCCAGGTGGCTATTCACAATATTAGCATTTTATTCATCTTTCTCTATATCAAAGACAAAGAGTTCTCATTCAAGCATGTTAGGGAATAGAAATATAAAGTTGTTGAATTATGATCTTCAAAAGAAAAAATGTCTACTATCATTTTATCAATTATATTTTGTTCTTTTAGTAGTTACAGTTTCTGTTTATTAAAAGATATGTCCATAAGAGATGTTACTGCAATAACTGACCTCTCAACAGTGTATATACCTTAGGTAAGATACACAGATAGCTATTTTACATTCTGTATATCACTTCTTTCACATGCCTCATATAAATTTCATTTGGAAAGACAATCCCTTTTCTACTCAATGCAAGTGCCACCTCTTCAAGTGGTTTAACTAACAGAATCAAGCCACTGAAATAGCATCTCTATAAACAATGAAACAACTTACAAATAAGTAGCAGAATTCCACACAAATCTCTACCATATTTCTTTTCAAGGTCATATTCCAATTTAGATACACCATGTTACAAATCATTTCATAAATAAACATGTATTTGGTAAAATATCTTTTTTACCTCTGCCTCAGTGAAGGAACAGATGTTTGTTTTCAGTCATTGTTTGTTTGTTTGTCTGTCTGTGGACAAGATATCCCAAGAACCGCTGGATGGATTCAGATGAAACTTTCAGGGATGTTTGGCCTCGTGACCGGCACAAACTGATTAGATTTTGGGATTGATCTGGTACCGGACAAGGATTCTGGATTATTTTGCCTTTTTTACTTAATTTTTGAGAGCAGTCAGGTTCATTTTTAGTATTCTCATTTGTGAGAGCAGTCGAGTTTATTTCAGATATTCTCATTTTAAAAATCATCTCTGGCTAATCATTGAGAGGACATTAGTGTTGCCTTGGCAGAGGTTTGTGCTTTCTGAGTGCTCTTGTTACAATTAAACCAGTGTTTGGAACATGAAGTAAGAGTGAACTGCTTAAGCAAGATACTTACAAAAGAGCTAACACAAAGAATGTTATAATTCTGAGCTTTATGATACTATTTGTTCTTTTATGTGTTTTTCCATATTTCCATGGATTAGACAAGAGGTTCTCAACCATTTTTTAAATATAGACTCTTTTGATTACTAGTTTATTCAGGTGGACCCCCACAGCCATTCTATATTAAAAAAGACTAGTTTTATAGAAACTTCTTTCAAAATTCCTATTTTGTTTTTCACACATTAACTTATCTAAGTCGAACTATGTAAAATGTTAGAGAAAAAAACCTTGCAAATCATACCAATATATGCATCTAAAACAACATCTTTTCAGAGGCCCTTAAAATTCTATTGTGGATTCTCAATTTACTATTTTGTTGTGTGGACACCCAAAAATCTTACATGGACCTTCATGGGCCATGTGGACCCCAGTTGAGAACCAGTGGGTTAGACAGATACTTATTGAAGTATCTTATTTTTGCCTTCAGATACAGGTCTAAAGTAAATTCTCACAGTACAGTAATTCCCCATTCCCACTGAACAGACAGGAATATTCTTGTATATTTTTTTCATAAAACAACAAAAATGAACATACTGTTTGGAAGATGGTTCAAGTCCCAGGATTGTAGTTGGTCGTCTTGAACCCTAAAAAGAGAATTTTAAAAAATATTTCAATATAAAGATATAAAACAAAAGAAAAAAACATTTCCTTACTGATGCCAGATGTGCATCACAACTTTCCATCCTTGATGTTCAACCCCAGATCAGCACTGACCGAACAAGCCTATGAACAAAGACATTGCAGCTGAGAAGGCACTGGTTATATTTTAGGAGCAGTCATGGCTGTGTGGTTAAGAAGTTTGCTTGCAACCATGTGGTTTCGGGTTCAGTCCCACTGAGTGGAATCTTGGACAAGTGTCTTCTACTATAATCATGGGTCAACCAAAGCCTTGTGAGTGGATATGGCAGACGGAAACTGAAAGAAGCCCATTCTGTAAATGTGTGTGTGTGTATGTGTGTATGTTTCTGTGTTTGTTCCCCCACCACCACCACTTGACAAACTGGTGTTAGTATGTTTACATTCCCATAACTTAGCAGTTCAGCAAAAGGGAATGGTAGAATAAGTACCAGGTTTTAAAAAATTAAGTACTGGGGTCAATTCATTCGATTAAAATTCTTCAAAGCAGTGCCCCAGCATGACCACAGTCTAATGACTGGAACAAAAGATAATGTAAGAGAGATATAGTTGTCTTTTTTTTTTAAAGAGTGATAGAGAATGATTTGAGAGAAATTTGGCTTCTATTTCTAGCAGATTAAGCAACCACCTAAAATTTTTCTTTGGCTCATCTCACCTTATCATCCTCATCATTATCACCATTTAAAGTCCACTTTCCATGCTGGCATGGGTTGGACGGTTTGATTGAGGGCTGGCAAACCAGAAGGCTGTACCAGACTCCAATCCAATCTGGCAAAGTTTCAACAACTGGATGCCCTTCCTAATGCCAACCATTCTGAGAGCAACTGCTGCACCTAATTATCACGTAAGTTCAATATTTTGATGATACAATTGTTTATTTTTAAAATGACATTCTACAATAGGTGTGGGAAGCTGGATCTGGCTTGTTTGAACATAAAACAGGTAGAATCTTTGGGCCAGATATGGCCAATTTAAATGCAAAAGGATTAAACAAAGACAAGATGATCCCAGCTTGGACAGCTTACAGATCTGCTAAATGGAGACTGAAACGGGACTAAATAAGCAGTAACAAAACCAATGTGAATTAGATGAAACTGGTTCGTGAGTAGTTGTCATCCTTCACTTGTATACTGCAAAATCTTGGTCACTTCCTTATTCAAACTGGACTAATATGCTGCCAACAAAAAGTAGTGAGTGGCATGGCAGACTTAGTAGAATGGTCGTCAAAATGCTTTGTCGTATTCAGTGATACCCCATTGAATTTATTTCAGTTGAAATTCTTGCCATACAACAATTGAAGTGTTGATAAAATTGTACCAGGCAAATACTATAGTGCCTTTGTTGGCCATAGTTGACTTTGAATCTGGACCTGCACCAAGGTGCAGGATAAGGATTTTGAAGATTAGCAGTTGCCCAAACATGTAAGACTCTCCTCTTGATAGCATTTTTCAAGAGAAATCCACATCTCTACAGTCCGAAATCAGTGTTGTCATAAGCATTTCCATTAAAACACAGAGAGTAAGAATAAATACTTCATCTTCTTCAACACTAATAATTCAGGCAATCTACTACTTTGGAATTTTTTTTTCTTTTCTAATCAAGCCTGAAAGGACAAAATTGGAGGATAGTAGGACAGGGCAACACCAAATTCTGCAAGCAATTCCATATGACTCATTATATACCTCTGCCCCACAAAATGTGGCCCTGTGCCCTTGTCAGAAATCACAATCTCAAAAAAAACAACTTAATGCATATTTCCAGCAGGCACTAAAAACATCTAAAGAAAATACTGCAAGATAAAACGGCTGGTTTTTCCATACATTTGTGGGTCTGAGAAGTAACTATTTCCAATACATATACTGTTAGCAACACTGCAGAGGTTGTAATTCACCCAAAAAGTGCTGCAATGAAAGCTGAAGGAAACAAGCAGCACATGTAAGCACCACTGCTTGATACACAGTTTTAAACCAATGATGATGAAAACACATAGGTGCCAGGTAAGTCAATGCAGGTTTTTATCAATGCCATCGAGGTGAAAGATAGGTGAAGTAGCTTCTGCCATATGGCTGCTGCAGCAGCATATCGGTTTGGCAATTGTCCATCATAATGCTGTGTTTTAGTCTGTTGTTGGATAGGGATAAAGAATGAAAACAAATTTCCTAGTTTGGCATTCATACAACTAAATGAAGTGTTTCGGTATCAACAGGCTGAAAAACAAGAGGGGCCAATAATGTGGGTAATATAGAGAGAAAAAAATATTCTGACATTAGCTGCACTTAAAGAGTGATCAGAGAAATACAGGCAGTGCTGATTCAACAAAATGTTAAGACCTTATCTTTGGTACTGTAATAATGCTAACATTGCTGACCCATGGCCTCTACCTGGGATGTAGCCAGCCCACTAATGCATACCTTTCCTTCTTGGGACACAAAAGCTCTGCTTGTGAAGACCTGTTGAGGCAAGTGAAATCGCTCAAGAATCAATGGAAATTGTAGTTGTGATACCAGTGCCAGTGGCACGGAAAAGAACCATCCGAATGTGGCCATTGCCAGCGCGGCCCCGACTGGCCTCCATGCTGGTGGCACGTAAAAAGCACCAACTGATCGTGGCCGTTGCCAGCCTCGCCTTGCACCTGTGCCGGTAGCACGTAAAAAGCACCCACTACACTCACAGAGTGTTGGCGTTAGGAAGGGCATCCAGCTGTAGAAACACTGCCAGATCAGATTGGGCCTGGTGCAGCCTCCTGGCTTCCCAGAACCCAGTCGAACCATTCAACCCATGCTAGCATGGAAAGTGGACGTTAAACGATAATGATGATTGCTAATGTCTGTCTTTTACTCATTTCAGACATTGGATGCAGCTACGCTGGGACACTGCCTTGAAGGATTTTGTCAAACAAATTGACCCCAGTACTTTTTTTGTTTTAAGCTTAGTATTTGCATGGCTCAGTGGTTAGAGCATCAGGCTCACAATCATGAGGTAGTGAGTTCGATTCCTGAAGTAGGCTGTGTGTTGTGTTCTTGAGCAAGACACTATTTCATGTTGCTCCAGTTCACTCAGCTGTAGAAATGAGTTGCAACATCACTAGTGCCAAGCTGTATCGGCTTTGCCTTTCCCTTGGATAACATCAATAGCATGGAGAAGAGAGGCTGATATGCATGAGCGACTGTTGGTCTTCTACGAACAACCTTGCCCAGACTTGTGCCTCGGAGGGGAACTTTCTAAGTGCAATCCCATGGTCATTCACGACCAAAGGGGGATCTTTACCCTGTATTTTTTTATTTATTCTATTGATCTTTTTTGCTGAACCACTAAGTTACGGGGCTGTAAACAAACCAACAGCAGTTACCAAGTGCCAATGGGGGACAAGCACAAACACACAAACATGACAGGGTTCTTCCAGTTTTTGTCTACCAAATCCACTCACAAGGTTTTGGTTGGCCCAGGGCTACAGTAGAAGGCACTTGCCCAAGGTACCATATAGTGAAACTGAACCAGGAAGCATGTTATTGGGATACATTTCTTGCTACATAGCTATGCCATGGAAATTTATAATTTTTCTTTATTGTCTATGCCATTGTTTTTCTATGCCGTCATGCATTAAACAAGATTTCTTGAGACAGTATTTAAAGATGAGTACTCTTTCTAATACCAACCCATATTTACAAGTAAGATTTTGTAATACTCAACATCTCAAACTGCTGGACTTTATGTGAGGCATAAATCACTACTGTTCAACAAATACATCATTTTAACATCCACTTTTCGATGCCTGCATGGGTCAGATGGAATTCACTGAAGTACATTTTTCAACTACCAGATGCCCTTCCAGTTACCAACCCTCCCTTAGTCTATCAAGCAACAAACAGCCCAGATATAATTATGAGTCTTTTTGTGTACAAAGATCAAATAATATGTCAAGACGCTTGGACATGCTTTCATGAATATCTGAACATACGGCTTTGCCTATATTCAAAATTCAGTAGTGAGGTTATTGTTTTGTTTATGGTTCATGAACACATGTAAAACAAGGAGAAAATACAAACCATACAAACATATATGACAGACTTCATTTCCTGCCTCCTATTTTCATGCACACAGATTCATTAACATGTAGCTATAATACAGAATGTTCATTGGCAATATTCACATAGTTGACTGGATTCTCTGCATTCTGTGCCCACATTTTGCCAAGATGCAGCAGTACAGTTTGTAAACAAACAGTGGATAATCTGGTCTTTGTTCAAAGAAAATCCCCTTGTTGACAGATGCAATGAGTCCCGGAAATTTTTCCATGTCTTATTCTAGCTACTTTTTCCATCTTATTCAAGCTATTATGCTTTCCAAGAACCTATGTACAGAAGCTACCAAAAATTGATATGGAACATTCTGAGCTGTGGAATTATCTTACTGGTCGAGTGTGATCGTTACCAGCATCGCCTTACTGGCACTTGTGCTGGTGGAACGTGAAAAAACATTAGAGCGAGGTTGTTGCCACTGCTGCCGGACTAGCTTCTGTGCAGGTGGCATGTAAAAAAACACCATTTGAGCGTGGCCGTTGCCAGTACCGCCTGACTGGCCCTCGTGCCGGTGACACGTAAAAGCACCCACTACACTCTCGGAGTGGTTGGCGTTAGGAAGGACATCCATCTGTAGAAACTCTGCCAGATCTGACTGGAGCCTGGTGCAGCCATCTGGTTTGCCAGTCCTCAGTCAAATCATCCAACCCATGCCAGCATGGAAAGCAGACGTTAAATGATGATAACTCTTACTGATAACTAAGTCTGTCATCTGCTACAAAGTGTTTATTCATTATCAGTTTGCCTTTGATCGCACTGTACCTTTCATGTACCAATACATTATTTGCAATTCAGATCACAAGTATATATATATATATATGGGTAACACACACACACACAAACATATACGTACATACACCTATTTTCAAAACATTGTTTACAAAATAATAGCTGATCGTTTGCAAAGGAGCATGTCTCAGGCAACACACACACATTGCATACATGTGTTTTGTACGCATACATGTTCATGTGTGCGTGTGTGTAACTGAAGCCATTCACACATACATACATACATGACAACCCCTACAAAATTTTTAAAATCTGTTCTCCCTCTCTCTCTCTCTTTACACCATCACTAGAAGGGGACTTAACTCATATTTGCAAGTGGCGTATTTTTCCGGCTTGAAAAATGTTTAAAAGTTATGGCTCAAAATTATTTTTACCATTATTCGCTGCTGCTTCAGGGGAAAATAATTTGACGAAAATACAGCTAGGGTCGTGACAAATGTCCTCCTAAAATTTGAGCAACATGCGTGCCAATTTGTGGACGTGCATAATTTACATTCATGTACACACACACACACATAATGCCTTTTATATATATACATATATATATATATATATATATATATATAGTTAATCCAAACATGAACAAAGAGAAAATACAACAACGGGAGGACGTGGAACAAGTAGTGTTATTGGACGCTCAGGAAAGGAAAGAAAGAAGGAGGACTTAACGTTTTAAAAGTTATAAAATATTGGTATAATTAAAAATTTGGGATGATGAAACATTAAAAGGATTACAAATGACTGGTATGTAAATGTATATTAGTATTTTTATATTTGATTTTGTATAGTGTGTGAAAAACATCCTGATGAGGGGTGTGTCAGTTTTGATAATATGAAATATATCATATCTCTGAAATGGCCTGAAGATGGAACTCTAAATTTTTTAATTTTTGCATTATTTTTCGGAGGTTTTTAATACATCCTTTTAATGTTTCATCGTCCCAAATTTTTAACTATACCAATATTTTATAACTTTTATAATGTAAATTCACTTGTTTTTATGTATAACACCGACTTATATCTATTGATATATATTTTTATATCTTTATATCTGGAATTTATACGTCCGTTTTGTAAATGTGGAAGAATATATGAATATATGTATCTATTTGGTCTTCGAGTGTGGATCTTAATTATGTTCCTCTAGTTTCCACTTGCATTGCCTCTGTTCAAATTAAGAAGTGAAATATAGCTCACTTGGAGCACTACAACTCTAATCTATTAGGCCTAATTGGAACAGCTGTAAGGGACCATGTTTGACTTTTGCAGATAAATTTTTATTAAATGCTACATCTCCATTTTCTTACTTTCTTTTGAATGATTATAAACCATGATTTATATATATATATATATATGTATATATATATATATAACAATAATCCTAGGATAGAATTTATAAACATTTAATAAATAGCTATGCACATTTTCACAGATCATATAACTTAAGATCACAGTCTGTATTCCTGGGATGATTGCAGTGTAATCCATAATATTGGTGGGGATCTGGTTGATCATCATCATTGATTCATTTCTTCAGGCAATATAACATTAGTGGATGATATATATATATATATATGCGCACATATATATAATTATCATCATTTAACGTTCATTTTCTATGCTGGCATAGGTTGGATGGTTTGACGGGAACTGGACAGCCGGGAAAATGCACCAGGCTCCAACTGTCTGTTTTGACAGGTTTTCTATAGCTGGATACCCTTCTTAATACCAATCATTTTACAGAGTGTATTGGGTGCTGTTTACATAGCGCTGGCACCAGGGCTATTATGTGGCACCGGTATCAGTGCTTTATACGTGGCATTGGCATGGGTGTTTTATACATGGCACTGGTATGCATGCTTTTTACATGGCACACATACAATGTGCACTTTTTCCCTCAAAAGAGAAGTCTCAAAAAAAAAAAATCGATTCTATATATGAAGTTAGGCCTATATTATACGCTTTTGTGCACAAGAAACATTTTTATTCTGAATATAAACTGCTGAATTTGGGGTATATCTAATGAATCTAGGTAAAAAAAAAATTACAGGAAAGTAAATCACAGGGGTTTTATCCAGATCCCATAAATTAATTGAGACTTTATTACCGGCTACCATAAATTGTGACTTTATTACGGGTCACCATATCTAATATGACAGTGCGTCTTTTATGCCATCAAATACGGCATTTTTAATGTCAAAAAAAAAAAATTAGTCGAGGTCTGTGTTGGAAAAACTGATTTAGTAAAGTTCACTAATATTTGAGGGCACGCCAAAAAGGATTTACAGCAATAAGCAAACTAAATAATGGTTTCGAATGTTGGCACAGAGCCAGCAGTTTTTGAGGGGAGGGGAAAGTCGATTACACTGACTTCCTCTGTTTTGGGCTGGTACTTATTTTATCCACCTCGAAAGAATGAGAGGTGAAAGTCGACCGCGACGTAATTCTTATAAGCATTTTGTCCGGCGTGCGAACGGTTCTGCAGCTCGCTGTCTCAACGCAAAGAAACTAAATAAATTGTGCAATGGCACTTAGTTTATTTCCGGTGATTAGTCATTTATTCCTATTTGTTATTGTTTAGTACAGGACAACACCCAACGAGCAATTCTCATGGATCAATAGCATTCTAGCTGTAACCAATGTCTTTTTCAACAAGCAACACACTGTTAAGACAAATTAAACTGGTGGTGAGTATTAAATATGACTAAGTTTGCGGTCGATTGTGTAATCCGAAATGGAGAAGAAGAGATTTAAAAAATTGAATTTATAATATTTTTTTCCCATTTACAAAATCAAAATGTAATTCAGAAAACAACTTTCGAGGAAGTTAAAAAAAGTTACAGCCGCTCACGGACTACGAAACGAGAGTAGGGAGAGTTAAAAAAAATATATAAATTGGTTTCTTCTTTCCATAAAACTCACAATGTTTGATGTTTAAAACAGAAACTTAAAGAAAATTTTTAAAAATGGAAAAAATATAAAAATTGAGTGGAGCACTTATTCAAAACACCACCTATATGTTTTTCATTAGACAGAGTGCGATTCGAACAAGATTTAGCTACTAATTATAACAGGTCAAATTACTGCATCCCTTCGTTGGTGATTATAAACAAGGGTGTTACTAAGCTCCTACTCGCGCAGATCTTTAATCGAGTACATTCAAGCCATCACCCTCTCAGCATTTTTCCTTCATGCATAGTGGACATTATCCAATGTGTCTTTTTAAGATAGTTGGGTATCATTTGTGTGTGCGAGAGAGATGATTACTTCTAGCAGATCAGATGTTCGTGTACAGGCGCCCACGTTAACGTGAGATACATGACTTCTAAAGCAAATTCCAAATTTAGAGTTCTGGCGGTCATATTAAGGCAGAGAGCCGGCGAAATTGTTATCAAGCCGAACAAAATGCTAAGCGGCATTTCGTCCGCCTTTACGTTGAGTACAAATGCCGCCGAGGTTGACTTTGCCTTTCATTCTTTCGAGATCGATAAAATAAGTATTAGTCAAGTACTTGTGCCTATCTATAGAAGAAAGGATTATATTAGTTTACCAAAGACAGTTCATATTTACATTAGTATCCACAAGCTATATTTAGAAAACGGATAGATGATGGTCAATGTACAGACGAAATTTTGTTTATTTCTTCAAAATGTAAAATGACACTTCACTTAATCATACACGTATCAAAAGGATTTAAGTAGTTTGAAAACTAGATACAATGGTTTCACTAGCTTATAGTTTCGTGTTCAAACTACGCCAGTCACAATTTAGCAATTTATTTAAACGGAGATCGATTAATAGCAATAGGTAATAAATAAGATCATAGTCGAAAAAGGGTAAAAGACTATTCTAGTTACGAGAAGGGTAAAAGTAAAAAAAAAAAAAAGGTACGTTGGGAAGACATGTAACTTGGATGAAAGTATTAGTAAACTATGAAGTATTTATTATTGTTATTATTATTATTATTATAGTCATTCTGTATTGGTAATTGGAAAGCGTTGCGTGAAAGGAGTACGTATTTAATTCTCAGCTTACAAAAAAAAAAAAAAAATCTCACGAAGTCCGTCAAGAGAACACATACGAAACAAGACAATTTAATGTGTTGGGGTTTTGCGTCGTTGTATCAAATATTTTCTCACTTAGTCAACAAAAACAAATGGAAAGCCAAACAATAAATGACAATTCTTTACTACTTACATGATAATTAATTTTTTACAGTGAGTGTAGACAAAATTTAATATCGGAAACGAGAGGAATTGCATAAAATGATAATACTTACTGGATAAAGGTAAATTATTGAAATTATTAAAGTCACAACGAAAAAGACAGCGAATATAACGAAGTCGAGCATGGTCGTGGGAAGTCTTCTAGATTTGCATTCATAAATGTTAACAAAATCGGGGGTTGAAATATAAACACAGGAAAGCCTATTTGCTTCTGATTAATATAAGGGGGAAAAAATTAGCAGTTTCGTTGCAAATCTTGATTTTACTTTGTTAGTGTTATCAGGTCTTCCCACGAAAAAATTCTGCAACGTATCAATGGGATGCAGCCGCTGCTGCGTGGACAGCAAAATATTTAGCTGCCGGTGAAACCCAAAGAAAAGTTCCTAATGCAGAAAAAGGTTTAAAACACGTACACGCATCATTATTGTTAAATTTCTTGTACCTGCAATTTATATATAAAAGTAAATATTGACTGAATAAAGGACTCCCGGATCTTTTCGGTTTGAACGGCAGTTTTTAACATAATTTCTAGGTAACTAAAAAATTTTAAACTTCGTATACTGGTAGAATGTGTTTATAAAACATCTTTTTCTCTTGGCTTTATTGAGAAAATTCTATAGTTTGTAAGTTATTTGTTGGTTTTTTTTTCTTCAATTTCTGCAATTTCAACCAATCACTGACGTCCATTGAGGTAAAAAAAAAAAAACATTCTGTGCCGTATGAATATGTCCCTCGTTTAAGAAACAGATTGGGTTTATTTACATTTGCGAAGAAAAAAAGGTACCCTTCCCCCCACCCCTAACTAACCCTAACCCTAAAATAGATTGAAATGCAATAGATCGATACTAGGGTCATAATCATGGGTGACAATTTCATATGACACCGCTAGAAAAAACTGTCGTTCAAACCGAAAAGATCCAAGGACTCCCGACAAACGTTGACCGAGATATTTTAAATAATTTTATTGACAGTCGCCTCCAAGTTTCGCTGGTTGTCAATCTCATATCATACGCACACACATACACATACAGCAAAAACTGGTCACACATTAGAATATACAATTAAACAAAACTCAATATAATTGAGTGGAGTGAGATCATTTTTATACAAAACTTTCTTTCCGCAAATCACGATTCCGAACAGTATGTTGGTACTTTCGTCGGCCTGACTAAAGCAGTAAAATATCTAAATATTTCTTTTCAAATTACTTTCAGATATTGCCTTATAGTGATAAAACTCTTTGTTGGCATTTTACTTATTAATGTTAACTGCATACTGCATTTTTAGTCATAGCCCGAGCTTTTCTTTTCTTTTCTTTTCAACTTACTGCGTCTGCCGGAAGTGACACAGGCCCTTCGAGCTAGTGAGATTAATGCCGTTCATGTCCGTTTAAAATATTGCATGTCAGTACCTGCCGGAAAGACATGAACGTAGAGGAAATTCTAGCGGGTCGATGTTCTTGAGATAAAGAACTGGACATCGTGATTAGTGCTGAGAAAGTTGGAGTGGTGAAGATGCAGAAACAAGAACGTTGGGAGTACCTAAGTAGTGGAGGCACGAGACTAGCCATTCCAAGGAGCATAGGGAAATTATAGTAACAATAAAAAAAGACAGAGAGAGGAAACAGCACTCCTGTAGGTGAGAAGCTGGAAATGCGTCGTTTGGTGATGGAGCACCAATCAGCCGACTAGCTCTTTACTGGATGCGATCCAAGAAGTGTGTACGTAGCAGAAATGGAAGCAATTCTCAGTTGTGAATCTACTTGAGCCTTCAGCTGCTGTTGGGAGCTAAAATGTGTAAGATAAATATGTAAGATCGGTTGTCGGCAATATAGCGATGATATACTTTGGTTGAGTTAAGAGATGTGTGAAGTTCCAAAGATATCTAATTTGAGGGACGTGGTCTTTGCTATGTTGAGGATGTGCTTTCACTCAAAGACAGACTCATTATAGTGAGGCCCAGTATTTGGAGTGACTGTGAGTGCTCTAGCTGACACCAGCTCCTGTTTAGAGGGCTGAGGTGCAGTGGTGTTTTCTTCATAGAAGTAGTACTTGCTTTCTGGCTGCTGAAAGAGGCAACGTTGGCATGTCCCCACCAGATGTTCCCAACGTTTCCGTTTATATGGTGGTTATCTATATATCCTTTGGCTATTCACAGTGTGAGGTAGCTTGCGTGTGTAGACAATGACCGTTAAAGTTCAATTGAGCTTTCAAATAGTTTATTAAACCGTATTGTTACTTTGACAAATATATATCCAATTAATTAATGTAATGTAACGAAGAAATAATTGTTGGTTGGTAAATGGAAGAACAACAAGTCTATATGAAGTTACAAACACGAAATATTTATTATCTTTAATATAAGTGTGTTGTCGTTGCGACGAACGACAGAAAAAAATGAAAATGATATTTAAACCAAGTGAATCAGCAATGATAGTAGCTGTCGTTGAATTACTGATATTGTCATCGTCGAATTTCATAGCCGAAGTTGAATTGGTGTAAATTCCTAATCTTGGCTGTCACGACCATCTATATATTGCTAATGTATGTCAAAGAAAAGGCGCCAAATACGAAATTGTTAACGACATTACAATATGTTGTTAGTCCTTTTTTTTTTTTTTTGGCTGGTCAAACTAGCAACTGATAAAAAAAAGTTTTGTGTTTATCATAAAATTGCTGACGTCATTAATCTTTGACAGCATCCTGTTTATAATTTAGTTTGGTTATTTTTACGTCTGAATACAATGATTCGGGTTCGATTTCTGTGCAGTGAGATGGTGTTTGGGACTCTGCCAATGTTCTTACTACAGGAACAATGTTCAACGAACATAACAGTAGGAATCTTCAGTTGAAAATAATGCAAGGAATTTAAATCACTACATATAATTAATATATGTGTTAATTGTCATCACAAGTTAGGGTAGATGCCTTTTGTCGAGTACTGCACAAGATATTACATAAGAAAAATAAAAGAAGTGGAGAGAGATGAAGTCGTTGAGACAAGCAACATAGATTCCATTAGACAGCTAGTGGCTCTTTAGCCTGAGGTTAAATAGGTGAGACACTATTTTATGAGGATAAAGCAATATGACGAGTATAAACTTGGGATAACCTTGTTAAAAGTTGAATTCGTTCACCTGTTTATTACTGTCGCCCAAAAGTTCAAGAATCTTTGTTCAAACTGTTTGGTAGGAAAACTTACACGTTTCCATAGAAGTTTGCCTCAGCCATAGGTCAACCATTGCAAATTGGTCGAACCATATTCACGTAAGTGTTCATACATTTTATGGCGATACTTTTCCTTTTATGGAGATACATTAGCTCATGGTTGTCGACTGGAAAAACTAAAGCTATGGTTCAAATCTCAGACAGGATCTTACTGCAATGCAGGTTTGGTGTGTGGTGTCTAGGCTGCGTGTAGATGAGGCATAGTTAGAGAAGATTAGGGAGGAATGAAGGCTTGTGTCGTCTCCATAAGAATAGGCACAGTTGGATGTAGCGGTAAGAAAATCATTGTTTATAGGCGAAGAGAGTGGGGGACAAAAACCGAATTCCAAAGAACACCGTAATTGATTGAGAATGGCACAGAAATAGTTTGATCAATACATATTGCAACGGTGCTATCTGATAGGATGCTAATGGTCCAGGTAATGGGAGATGAGTGGAACTCATAAGCGTGAAATTTTGATAGATTTGCTTTCTAGACACGGCCGAGGCTTCGGTGATATCTAGAGTAGCAACATTGCTTTCGCCGAACTTCTCTAAATCGAGAACCTACTGGTGAGTGACATATGAAACGAGTTCTCTTGTGGACCTGGCTGTAGGAAGTCGTACAGGAGGTCACTATGGAGAGAGAGAGAGAGAGGAAAGTATGGTATCAGAACATCATTGTTAATTACTGTCTCCCTTACCTGGATCGAATATATTGCTTTTCTTGAAGTTGGAACACATGACTTGTTCTTCCACATGTCAGGGTATATCCCCGTAGACATTAAGAGATTAAAGAATTTGGTAGATATAGAAGCAAGTTCTGTGGTTCCGAGTTCTAATGTAGTCAAAGCCGATGGCCTTGTTTGTTGACGCAAATGGGGGTACTTCTGCATTTAACGTTTATTCAATACATTCCTACGCATATTTCATTAATGAAAATATCCATTATGCAAGGTATTACTTTAAAATCACATGACATAATCAAATCAGTTAACTTATGTCCTGAACAGAAGTCAGATTCTGTTGAAACGTTAAATCTGGCGAACTATTATAGAGTGTCACACGGTTAAATTTTCTTTTGTTATACAAACTCTGATGATTTGATGATGCAATCTGATTGTAAGCTAATACTTTGCAAAAACAAATAAGTGTAAGAAAGTATTGAATAAACAGGAAAACTTGCCTGCATTCTTTTACACGAGTGCGCACGCGCGCGCAACACACATACACATGCGTGCGCGCAATCTGTGTTCAATGGGTAAATACAAAACATTTCGAAAATTATTCTATGCCTTTTAACGGTCGGATCTTTCTACTGATATCGGACTGGTATTTCTCTAGTAATGAGGCTATCTGGGGGTATCTTTTGACTTCCAGTCACACCATCCAGTAGCAGACTAACAAGCAGTCTATCTGAAGGAGAGACACATAGGCAGTCAGGTTGGTGGTGAGCTAGCAGAAACGTTAGCACGTCGGGCGAAATGCTTAACAGTATTTCGTCTGCCGTTACATTGTGAGTTCAAATTCCGCCGAGGTCGACTTTACCTTTCATCCTTTTCGGGGTCGATAAATTAAGTACCAGTTACGCACTGGGGTCAATGTAATCGACTTAATACCTATGTCTGTCCTTGTTTGTCCCCTCTATGTTTAGCCCCTTGTGGGTAATAAAGAAATAGGTAGGTAGGTAGGTAGGTAGGTAGATAGATAGACAGATAGATAGAGAGAGAGAGAGAGAGAGAGAAAGAGAAGGTGAGAGGAGAGAGAGCATGAATCTTACTTGGTGGATGAACAAATGCATGTCTATCCCAGCAGCATAATCAGCAATGACAACAACAAAAGGAAGATTCATTTTTATTGATGATTCTCGTGGCACAAGCAAAACCTTCCTTAAGAAACACCTACATACGAAAGTTCCCTAAGGGCAGCGTATTACTCTGATAGTAGCATCAAATGGCATTGTAGCAACACGTTTTGATGGAGGAAACTGCACACACCATCACTAAATTTCCCTAAGACCTCACACAACATAACTACTATGAAACATCATAAACAACTTACCCTAGGCAGCCTCAGGTGGGCAACTGACGCTTCGGTAAAACGTGGTTGAGAACCCCTAGTCTAGATCTTTTGAAGCCAAATGATTTGACAAAGTTTTCTGTTTCCTGTCACACTTAACTCTGCCATGACTACCTCTTTTACTCTTTTACTTGTTTCAGTCATTTGACTGTAGCCATGCTGGAGCACCGCCTTTAGTCGAGCAAATCGACCCCAGGACTTATTCTTTGTAAGCCTAGTACTTATTCTATTGGTCTCTTTTGCCGAACCGCTAAGTTACGGGGACGTAAAGGCACCAGCATCGGTTGTCAAGCGATGTTGGGGGACAAACACAGACACACACACACACACATATATATACATATATACGACAGGCTTCTTTCAGTTTCCGTCTACCAAATCCACTCACACAGCTTTGGTCGGCCCGAGGCTATAGTAGAAGACACTTGCCCAAGGTGCCACGCAGTGGGACTGAACCCGGAACTATGTAGTTGGGAAGCAAGCTACTTACTAAACAGCTTACCAATCAATATTTAGAGCATTCACTGAAAGTTGCTAGACCGAATCTGGCAGATGCTAAATTTCTGCGTGCAAAGATTTGTGATGATTACTTCAAGAGTTGGGAATTTTGATCCTCTTTATCATAGCACCACAGAGTAAAAATCAAGAACATTGTTTATTGCAAGGTTTTGAAATAAGCAGGTATCTGAACAAAAAATTTAGTTATAATTCTTCCTTTAATGAGGATAGATTTTTATTCGGTAATCTATTACTCATAGTTCGTAATGTGTGTGTAAATCTGCTAATTAAACTTCATGCTACGTTCATATATGGACATCGCCGGGTACCCCTGCCAGTATATATATATATATATAATAAATGCGCCCTTTTAAAGCCTAGCCAGGTTCATGGGCTCGGTTTCCCGGTTTCTATGGCGTATGTGTGCCCCAGCTGGACGGGACGCAACATGAAATGAAGTGTTTTGCTTAAGAACACAACGCGTCTCCCGGTCCAGGAATCGAAGCCACAATCTTACGATCATGATGCTGACACCCTAACCACTAAGCCACACACCTCCACACACACATATTTTTAGTGTCAGTCATTGGACAGCAACCACACCGGAACATCACCTTTAAGGGTCTTCAGACTATGATACCGACTGGACTACTTGTATCAATCTTTCTTTGGGGACATGAAGGGATACAACATAAATAGCCACACCGGTTTTTGAACCGATGTAAACATAAATGCAGACGCATTATATATATATATATGTGTGTGAAGGGTTTCTGTACAGTTATTATTTCAGAAATTCCATTCAGAAAAAAAAAACACAAAAGAAAACAAAACTGGTTAATTGACAGTTACTATTAAAGTTAATGTACTACATCTATCACATAGTGGAACTGAACAAGCAACCACGTGGTTGCTTAGCGACTTGTTAACCATATAGACATGCCTGAAAATAATATCCTTGTATGGCTGAAACGCTTTGATCAAAGGGGCGGCTTGATTAAACGCGGACATGAAGCTGTTAGCCTATACAGCCCCCCAGGCTAAATAATGCAAACCTCCTCACAAAATCCCATCCCTGTCTTATTAATAGATTTCAAGTTGAATATATATATATAAGGAAATAAATAGATGGTAGGTTATAAATAGCATAATTATTTTTTCCAGATAGCTTTACAACACTTCTTTCACTGGCAAAAAAAAAAAAAATTGAAAAGGAACCTGTCAACATTAACTTAAGTAATTACAAGTATAAGTTAACCTAACATTAAAAAAAATTAATAATAATCCATAAAAATAATACAAACAAAAATAAAAAACTCTCAAAAAAGTTCTGTGTAATTTCACGAATAAAATATCTTTAATTATTTTAATTTCAAGTACTTCTAAAAGTAAATAAATTTAATATAATAATTATGAATAAATAAATAAATAAATTTAGAAGTTTACATGATCATAGAAAAAAATCTATTTCTTCCAGAATATTCTGGATGGTTTAATGAATGCAGCGGCATTAAAACATTCAGTGCGGAATAGTTGTAGGTCTAATACATCCAGTGTACCGTATCTCCTCCCTCTTTCAACGTTGTTATATCATAACGACATTTAATCAGTTGTGAAACATTACAAGCAAAAACTTCTCTGTTGGTTTAATATTTATTACTGTAACCTTGCTGTTTTTACATATCGAATTATCCATCTATCTATCTATCTATATATATATATATATTTACCGGTTATATATATATATATATAACTTGTCCGTCGGGAGGAAGTGGAAAAAGGATTCAAAAACAAACAGAACGAAACAAAACAAAATTTTTTATCAGTAAAAAAAAAAACTGGTAGAAGAAGAACGCATAAAAAAAGTAACAGACAAAATGAGTATAAACTATAGCAAGTGGGATCATATTGAGGTAAGTAAAAAAAAAAGTAAAATATATATATATTTTTGTCACTATGAAGTATCATTACACATAGCGAAGAAAATATCATTGAGTAGCTTCGAACTAGTAAACTCTTACTGCATGTGTCGAGTAGTAGTAGCTCTATTTTATTTCCTCTTCGTTTGTACTTTCAGACGTGTGTCTCTCGCTTTCTGTATGTATTTATATATAGACACACGTATATATATATATATGTCTATATATATATATATATATATATATTCACTCACACACGTATATTTATACGCATTACTTACATGCCCGTCTCAAAGTACGAGAACAAGTACATGCAGACAACATATACACACGTATCTGTCTGTCTGTATCTATCTATCTATCTATCTATACGTACACACGCACTGCTGTGTGTGTGTATATATATATTACATGTGTATGTATATATGTGTAGGTATGTATATACAGGTGCATGTATGTGTGTGGTGTGTATATCTCTTCCGAATTTATTTAGCTCTGCATTTAACCGTATTAATCATATTGTTGGTAGTCGTCATCCTTACAGTTAAAGGAAAAAAAATTCAGAAAAAAAGGGGCTTTGAACCGACTGCTCGGATTATAAAAAAATAACCCTTTTCACTCTGTACACATGCATTCCCTTGAATAATGAACGAAACCTCAGTGCGGCTGCTCAGCCTGTTACAAATAGCAACCAAATTTTCCTAAATGTCACACCCTCCCCGTCTTCAAGAAGTGGGGAAGGAAACATTAAAACTAGTCTTAGTTTTCCATTCATACGTAAGATGCTTTGTAGGAATATTCCATGCTGTAGATGACAGGAACATCGTTTTATATATCCATGGAAGAATATTTATAGCACATTTGACCTCTGCTGTCCTAAATATCTTAAAAGGATGGGATGGTCACAGTTGGAATGCATTTGATCGTCTAGGTCTGCCTGTTGGAGCAAAGTTGATCTGGAAGTAAACAACGAAAAAAATCTATCCGAAATTACGCACTGGAATTACCAGTTATTTATAGATCAGTGTTGACAGTCAAATTATCTGAGGTCTGTTATAGTTAATTTTGGTTTTTAAATGGATTGAGATCCTTTCAAATGTCTGCCATACTCATGAGGTTTTATACGCCAAATTAGTTGGTTAGTGATTGGACTATAATTTGATATTTCTCTTTTAACGATGTTCTCACACTTTTTCTTCTCGGATTTATTGTTTTTCTTATCTCCTATTTATGTTTGTCAATATTCAGGGTATATTGTTCTTTGAGGGCGGCGGACTTTTTAAGTTCTCAGTTCAGACCCCGTAGGACAATCTCATCGTTTTGGGGAGCTGATAAAATGAATGGAGTTCTAGAGGGCAAGTCGGTTAAGGTGATTACACCCCTGCGATGGGCGTACGTGTGGACTTGTTGCTTAAATCAGAAGTTGACATTTATCTCGATCCAATGTCGTAAATCTTATCCTGGACACCTGACCTATTAAAAGTTGCAAATTTATATCAAATCACATCCTACTGTATTTTTTTATTATTACTATTTTTATTTTGAAAAGTAGGACACATTGGATTACGTAGTCCAGCATATACAGGCAACAATTGATTGACGACTGGCCGACAAATCACAGGACATTTTGGCCGCAGTCTCCGACGGAGGATCTCGCTATCTGCAGTTCTGCTGGCACTCAAGCTTGTTGCTCTAAAATATCCGCTTCCTTATGCGAATACGCGGGCTCCGACTGGCCCATGCCAAACAACAAGCACTTTAATACTAGATTAGATAATTAATATCTATCATGTTTATCGAGGGCGGTTAGCTGGCAGAACCGTTAAGTACGCCGGGCGAAATGCTTAGCGATATTTCGCATGCCGTTACGTTCTGAGTTCATATTTTGCCGAAGTCGACTTTGCCTTTCATCCTCGATTAAGTACCAGTTACGCACTGGGGTCGGTGTAATTGACTTAATCCCTTTGTATTCCCTTGTTTGTTCCTTCTATTATTTACCCCCCTGTGGGCAATAAAGAAATAAATATCTATCATGGTTATCTTGTTCTTAGTCTCTCTCTCTCTCTGAAAGAAAAAAAAATCCAAGTCAACTTAATTTTACACCATTCCAAGGCTACTCATCCACCATAGAAACGTCTCGAGGAAATTTGACGTTTTTATTATTTCACCATTCATTTTCCCCCACTCGCTGTCTTAGTAAAGACTATTTAAAGATTTTGTTTCAAATTTTAAAAGTTTTACAATACGTTCAGAAATTTTGCAGTCAATTATTAAAGTCGACAGAAGAATATGGACGTTGTTGTTTAGCTCCACAACAGGATTTCTCTCCATTCCTCTTCAGTCTAAAGTGTTGTTTAAAGCAGGTTGCAGATTTGGTTGCTGTTTCTTTCTAACAGGTCGAGCGACTACGTAGAAGTTCGATCTTTTGTTGGCGTACATGTTGTTAACATTGTTGCTTTTTAGCTCCAGATCAGCTGTATATGAACAGACATATCAGAGGACGGTCCCGCCCTTTTTTTTTTTTTTTTGTTAGAGGTATAGTGCAATTCATGAGATATTTTTAGCAAGTCAAGCAACCACGTGTAGTCCGTCTTGTTGGTAATATAGATACGTATGGTTATATTGATATGCATATTTATTAGATATGTGTATTTATTAAACTAATCTTCATTTTATATTTATATGTCATCACCAAAAATTATTTTTCTCTGTGACCAAGGGTTTAGTCTGAAACGTCGAATTCTCGTCTTCCTCACGACATAAATCTTATTCCACTGTATGAATTATTGGTATTACTTTCTGTCGACGTAAAGCGTCACAAGTTTCTCCAGATTCTGCTCTTTTAATTGGATATACATTTATGTCTGTTATATTTCAGACATTATTACAAGTCAAGATTAGGCGGCGAGCTGGCAGAATGGTTAGCATGCCGAGCAAAATACTTAGCGGCATTTCGGTCGATTTTTACGTTCTGAGTTCACATTGCCCCCGAGGTCGAATTCTCGACGAAGGTAAAGAATACGTACACCTGTTTTATTTTTAGAGTTAAGGTTTTTGTTACGCCGACAACCGATGGTGTACGTATTCTTTACCTCCGCTGACTTTTCGTTTTATCCCCTGCGGTGTCGATGAAATAAGTACTAGTTGAGTACTGGAGGTGTAATTGACTTACTCCTCCCCCGAAATTTGCTGGCATTGTACAAAAAATCTGAAATCATTACAAGTCAAGAAGTAAAGGTGGTGATGGAGGGAATACCCGTTTGCATTAACGTTCTAGGTTTCATAGTAACCTTAATACTTTACTAGCACGAGGGTAACTTACATGTACAAATTCCTTCCTGAAAGCGTTTGAGCTTTACATTGAATCCACTGAAGTAGACGAAAAAAATGTGACTTGTGAAGGCACGGGAAGAATTCCGTTCGTTCCACCATTTTGTCATAGTTCTTTCTCAATTTAGGATTCAGGTATTCCTCACTAGCAATAAATATTAGTGATAATTATTAAGTACATTTTTGTTCCGATATAATAGGTCCTCCTCTCTCTTCAAGTTATCTTGAAATACAGTAGGGTGTCATTTGAGGGAGGTATTTTAGCTCTAGTTTTGCAGGCTTGAATATAGCTAACGTTCTCAACTTTGTCGTTTGTTCCCATATTTCAGTTTCTCGAGAAGGAAAACAAAGCGAAACAAAATCATCTGTTTATAGGTAAACTATGTGTTGTTTAGTCCCAAGTAAAATCGTGATTGAGCTATCCTATGTCTAAAGGCGTTCCAGCTGTAACCATGTCGTCTCTTTTCTCCCCAGGCATAGCCGAGGGTGTAAGTTTGGGAGCGAGATTTGGTTGCTATTTCTAGCTCGCTCCTTCGTTGTGTATCAATGGGACATTGTTGTTTATAGTTCCATGCTAGTCAGTCTTTTTACGAGAAAGCCTATGATGAAAGATGGGTAGGTTAGAACCATTCCGTCTATGGAACAACTCTATTTTTATACAAACTCTGAAGAGTTATTTCTAATTTGTGGGAGACAGTTTGAAACTCGTGTAAATAAATAAATAAATGAAAAATGCTATTTGTTACAGACGCTGATCATAAACTGCTTTCCACACCATTGAAATAAAAGTCAAGTAGTTCTAGTTTTTTGTTCCTGGTCAGCTATGACCCAGAAGGTCTTTGATGAAAGGCATTCCAGTCATAGTTTATTCCGTTTAAAACAACAAAACAAAACTAGACACTGTACTTTTTTTTAGACGGTAGAAGGTAATTTGACGGAGGTGTGTAGTTATATTTTCATGTTGAACGACTTATTAGAGACTCCATCGTTAGCACATTGTCCTTGCAATTGTTACGTCTCTCTGACAGCATCCACATCTTTACTGTTGTAGATTTCACGCTCAGATATGCTTGGCTACTTGTGTGCAGTTTCGTAGTGTCCAGATGTACTCTCTCCACCGACCAGTTTATTTTCTGTACAGTTGCTGTTGCTCCAGGTCTGCCCAAATCGAGCTTCATTTCCAGTCTCTTTCAGTATTTTCAGTAGCATTTTGGGTGTTGTGCAAAGTGCACCAATTATTACAAGAATAATTGTCTTGGCCTTGAGTGTCCTCAGCTCTCTGGTTAGAACCAGATCTTTCTCAAGTTTTTCAATTTCTTTGCTATCGACTTCGCTATCATAGGAAATTCCAAAATCTATGATCTTACACTCATGGTTACTTAATGGTGTTCCAGCTGTGATCGTTGCGTTTTTCTTTCAAACAGAACAGGTTGTTATATGGAGAGGCTACTGTTTCAAGCAGATCTAGCAACCAAGTAGAGTAGACCTCGTTGGTTCGTAGAACAGATTTAAGAGGGGACTAAATCCGATGTTGGTTAGCTGGGCTAAATTTGATCGTGGGTCCTGTCATTAATAAAATGTGCATCCTCGCACAGAGCTTCTGTTTATTAAAACTATCAATATTTCAATGTGTAATTATTCTTCTGTTAGTCTGGGCTGAATGGCAGTAATACATTTTTATTATTACACCAGTGAAGGTAGAGTACTGGCAGAGTCGTTAGCACGCCAGGCAAAATGCTTAGCGGCATTTCGTCCATCACTGCCTTCTGAGTTAAAATTCTGCTGAGGTCGATAAATTAAGTACCAGTGAAACATTGGGGTTGATGTGATCAACTAGTTCCCTCTCTCAAACTTTCAGGCCTTGTGCATTTGGAGGAAAGGATTATTATGCTCGTGCATTCTAATTTAGTTAGTAGGTATTTTATCTTGAGGTTTGCTGACAACAATTCTCCTCAAATCTCAAAAATCTTTCTTAGGGTTCATGCAGAATATAGGATTTTCAATCTTTTAGGGAGCATTTTGAGTGTTGTGCAAATATATACACACACATACACACATACACACATGTTGTATAAATATATACACACACACACACGCACACACACATACATACACACACGCACACACACACACACATACATACATATATATATATATATACTAGCAGTATCGCCCGGCGTTGCTCGGGTTTGTAAGGGAAATAACTATAAAGCATTTTTAGAGAGTTATAGCCAAAAAATGGAAAAAAAATGATGGTAAATTTTTTTTTAGTTAAAAAGGTCGAGTTGCATCCCCTAGACAGTCTGTGGTTTGTGTTTCTGATTCTCGACCCCATGTCGAATTTATCGATTTTTTTCAGAACTGGGGGAACTTTTCAAAATTTTCGCTGCGTTAGTTTTGAATTATGACATTGGGCTATGTGTGTGTCAAGTTTCATCAGAATCGGCTGAAAGCCGTGGTCAGGGTGAGGGTACAACCTAACAGACACACAGAAACACACACAGACAAACTGCCTTTTATATATAGAGAGATTTAAGTGTTGAGTATGTTCACTGCCTATAGCTACATGACATTATCCATGGTATTTACACAATTGCTGTTGGATCAGGCTCAGGAATTGCTCAGTGTTTGTTGAGAATATAACAAATCACAGAGACAGAAAACAGAATATTTGCATCCATCCTTTGCAGGTGGGATACCGTACAACTGGTTACGGTGCATGCCCCAGTGCAGAAACGTCTCCTCAAGTGATGTTATAAAGGGTATCTTGTTAAATAAACTTTGCCATGAGGCATAATCATGCTGTCACTTACAACTTGATAACACATACTGTTACTAACAAAATGCTGAGCTAAAACCGAGCACAACAGAGTTTATTTAACGAGATAGCCCTTATAACATCACCTGAGGAGATGTGTCGGCACAGAGGGACACACTGCAAACAGGTACAGCATCTCACCTGCCAGGGATCGCTGCAGGATGGTTCGAAACGATGGTTGTGAGCAATAAAATTTCTCATTTATTTCATTTTCCCTCTCTATCATTTGTTATGTATATGTGTGTGTGTGTGTGTGTGTGTGTGTGTCTGTATTTATATATATTTCTCTATTACCCACAATGGGCTAAACATAGAGGGGACAAACAAGGACAGACAAACGGATTAAGCCGATTATATCGACCCCAGTGCGAAACTGGTACTTAATTTATCGACCGCGAGAGGATGAAAGGCAAAGTGTGACCAGAAGGGCTCGATATGAATCACGACTATAAGATACCCGGTTAAACTATATTTGGTTAAACTGCACCGCAAAATGTGGGAGTAGTTAGGAATCTAAATCGAAGGAGACAGACACACAACTTGACTTTTATATATAAAGACTAGCAGTATCGCCCGGCGTTGCTCGGGTTTCTAAGGGAAATAACTATATAAGCATTTTTAGAGAGTTACTTCCCTTATAGATGCCAATTCGGGCTTTCTTAGCCATTTCTGTTTTGGTGTCTTCAAGCCATGAAGTTGTTGTTCTAAAAGAACGCTGGTCTCCTTGACAATGCTTTACGACGTTGATTTCCTTACACTCCCTTCCCCACAGCTTCACGATGGAGGGAAGAAGGGGGAGAAGCAAACAGGTGCAGGTGTGACCATGGACGCCAACTCCGCCGCCATCGACACACGAAAAATTATGCATTAAAATGGAATAAAAAATGATGTTAAATTATTTTTAAAATCGTAGACTCATCGTAGACGCGCGCTAATAGCCAGACGGGCTCGATATGAATCACGACTATAAGATACCTGGTTTTGGTTAAACTGCACCGCAAAATGTGGGAGTAGTTAGGAATCTAAATCGAAGGGGACAGACACTCACACAACTACAGTTTTATATATATAGACTAGCAGTATCGCCCGGCGTTGCTCAGGTTTGTAAGGGAAATAACTATAAAGCATTTTTAGAGAGTTATAGCCAAAAAATAGCAAAAAAATAGAAAAAAAATGATGGTAAATTTTTTTTTGAGAGTAAAAAAAGGTTGAGTTGCGTCCCCTAGACAGTCTGTGGTTTATTTTTTTTGATTCTCGACCCCATGTCGAATTTATCGATTTTTTTCAGAACTGGGGGAACTTTTCAAAATTTTCGCTGCGTTAGTTTTGAATTATGACATTGGGCTATGTGTGTGTCAAGTTTCATCAGAATCGGTTGAAAGCCGTGGTCAGAGTGAGGGTACAAGCAAACAGACACACAGAAACACGCACAGACAAACTGCCGTTTATATAGAGAGAGATATACACACACACACACACACACACACACACACACACACACACACACACACATCATCATTGTTTAACGTCCGTTTTCCATGCTTGCATGGGTTGGACGGTTTCACTGGGGACTGGCAAGCCAGGAGGATTCACCAGGCTCCAATCTGATCTGGTAATGTTTCTACAGCTGGATGCCCTTCCAAACGCCAACCACTCCGAATGTGTAGTAGATGCTTTTTACGTGCTATCGACACAAGATCCAGTCGGGGCTGGGTGGGGTGGGGGTGGGCTGGCATCAACCACATTTGGATAGTGCGTTTTATGTGCCACCGGTTCGAGGAGCCAGTCAGTCGGCACTGGCAACGACCCACGCATGAATGGTGCTTATTGCGTGTCACTAGTACAGGAGCCAGTCAGGTGGCACTGGCATTGGCCACAGCTACAATTTCCATTTGATTGTGGTTTGTTTTGATTTTACTTGAATCAGTAGGTCTCCTTGAGCATGGCATGTTGCCCGACGATTCAGAGGTACTTGTTAAATGGGCTGGTTACATGACACTGGTGTAGGCTATGGCTGTGATCTCACTTTACTTGCCGGGTCTTCTCAGTCGAGCATATCTCCAGAGGTCTTGGTCTTTCGTCATTTCCTCTGTGAGGCCCATCGTTCGAAGGTCATACTTCATCACCTTATCCCATGTATTCCTGGGTCTCCTTCTTCCATGGGTTCCTTCCACTGTTAGGGAGCGACACTTCACATACCTCATCCATATGCAGCACATGATCATACCAGTGCAGTCGTCTCTCTTGTACACCACATCTGATGCTTCTTATTTTTTTACTGCCCACAAGGGGCTAAACATAGAAGGGATAAACAAGGACAGGCAAAGGGATTAAGTCGATTACATTGACCTCAGTGTGTAACTGGTACTTAATTTATTGACCCCGAAAGGATGAAAGGCAAAGTCAACTTAGGCGGAATTTGAACTCAGAACGTAACGGCAGACAAAATACTGCCAAGCATTTTGCTCAGCATGCTAAAGTTTCTGCCAGCTCGCTGCCACAACTGATGCTTATGTCCAACATTTCTCTCTGGGTGCTTACACTCTGTCATGTGTGCACACTGACATTACACATTCAGCAGATCATGCTAGCTTCATTTCTTTCAAGCCTACGCATGTCCTCTGCAGTCACGGCCCATATTTCACTGCTGTGAAGCATGGCAGTTTGCACACATGCATCATACAATCTACCTTTCACTCTGAGCGAGAGGCCTTTTGTCACCAGTAGAGGTAGGAGCTTTCTCAGCATTGCCCAGGCTATTCTTATTCTAGTGGCAATGCTCTCTAAGCATCCACCCCCACTACAGATTTGGGCACCCAGGTAGCAGAAGCTATCACCTACTTCTAGTTTCTTCCCCTGGCATGTGATGGAATCAGTTTTCTGAGCATCCTTGATGTGTATTACCCTGCCTCTGTGCATCTGCCGCACACAAAAGCTATCTTCCCGGTTAACCTTCCTTTGATGTTACTGCACCTCTTACGCATCCATAGCTTACAGTATGTACATCTTACAGAGTTTTTACCTACACCTTTTCTACAGATTGAGCAGGGCCATCTACCTGAAGGGGTTTGAGATGTGTTCGCCTTTCTACTTAATAGTACTTTGGTTTTTGCAACGTCGCCTCTAAGGCCTTTCGATTCTAAACCTTGCTTCCACACCTGAAATTTCTTCTAGTTTTGGTAGTGATTCCACTATGACAGCAAGGTCATCAGCATAGAGGAGCTCCCAGGGGCAACCTGTCTTGAATTCCTCTGTTATTGTCTGAAGGATTATGATGAGGGCTGATCCTTAGTGAACTCTGACTTCTACCCGGAATTCTTCACTATACTCAGTGCCGACCCTTACTTACTAATGGCATCCCTGTGCAGCTCTTATTAAGCACTCGCCAATCCCCAATTTCTGCATCGCCCACCAGATAAGGGATCAGGGAACCCTGTCAAGGGCTTTCTCCAAATCAACAAAAGCCAAGAACAGGGGTTTATCTTTAACTAGGTGTTTCTCCTGCAGTTGCAGTACCAGGAATATAGCATTAGTAGGGCTTCTAAATGGCACAAAACCAAACTGCAGACCTTTTCCCTAGTTAGTTGTGCTATGACCCTCTCCGTGAGCTTCATCACATATACATATATATACATACATACATACATACATCATCATCGTTTAACGTCTGTTTTCCATGCTAGCATGGGTTGGACGGTTCGGCCAGGGTCTGGGAAGCCAGGAGGCTGCACCAGGCTCTAGTCTGATCTGGCAGTATTTCTACAGCTGGATGCCCTTCCTAATTCCAACCACTCCGTGAGTGTAGTGGGTGCTTTTAACGTGCCACCGGCACGGAGGCCAGTCAGGGCGGCACTGGCAATGGCCACGCTGGTATCACAACTACAATTTCTATTGATTTTGATCGATTTTGATTTCACTTGCCTCAACAGGTCTTCGCAAGTAGAGTTTTGTGTCCCAAGAAGGAAAGGTATGCATAAGTGGACTGGCTACATCCCAGGTAGAGGCCACAGGTTATGGTCTCACTTGTCCTGCCGGGTCTTCTCATGCACAGCATACTTCCAAAGGTCTTGATCACTAGTCATTGCTTCGGTGATACCTAATGTTCGAAGGTTGTGCTTCACCACCTCGTCCCAGGTTTTCCTGGGTCTACCTCTTCCACAGGTTCCCTCAACCACTAGGGTGTTGCACTTTTTCACACAACTATCTTCATCCATTCTCGCCACATGACCATACCAGCGCAAACGTCTCTGTTGCATACCACAACTGATGCTTCTTAGGTCCAACTTTTCTCTCAAGTTACTTACAGTCTGTCGAGTATGAACACTGACATTACACCTCCATTGGAGCATACTGGCTTCATTTCTTGCGAGCTTACGCATATCCTCAGCAGTCACGGTCCATGTAGCATGGCTGTTCGTACACGTGTCATACAGTCTGCCTTTTACTCTGAGCGAGAGGCCTTTTGTCACCAGCAGAGGTAAGAGCTCTCTGAACTTTGCCCAGGCTATTCTTACTCTAGCGGTTACACTTTCAGCACACCCGCCCCCGCTACTGACTTGGTCACCTAGGTAACGGAAGCTATCAACTACTTCTAGTTTTTCTCCCTGTAATGTGATGGAAGTTGGTCTCTGTGCATTTTCAGTGTTATTGCTCCTGAGCATCTGCCACATACAAAAACTATCTTCCCAGTTAGCCTTCCTTTGACATTGCTGCACCTCTTATGTGTTCATAGCTTATACTTGGTGCATCTTATAGAGTTTCTACCTACACCTTTTTTACAGATTGAGCAGGGCCATCTACCTGAAGGCGTTTGCGATTTGTCTACCTTCCTACTTATTAGGACTTTGTTAGTGACTCAGCAATTAGTGCAAGGTCATCAGCATAGAGGAGCTCCCAGGGGCATCCTGTCTTGAATTCCTCCGTTATTGCCTGGAGGACTATGATAAATAAGAGGGGGCTGAGGACTGAACCTTGGTGGACCCCTACCTCTACCTGGAATTCTTCACTGTACTCATTGCCAACCCTCACCTTACTAACAGCATCCCTGTACATGGCTCGCACAGCTCTCACTAACCATTCATCTATCCCTAGTTTCCTCATTGACCACCAGATTAGGGATCGGGGGACCCTGTCAAAGGCTTTCTCCATGTCAATGAAAGCCAGGTACAAAGGTTTATCTTTGGCTAGGTATTTCTCCTGCAGCTGTCTTACCAGGAATATAGATTCAGTGGTACTTTTCCCTGGCACGAACCCAAACTGCATCTCATCTAAACTGACTCTCTCTCTAATTAGTTGGGCTATGACTCTCTCCGTGACCTTCATTACTTGATCCAGCAACTTGATACCTCTGTAATTATTTGTATCTAGAGCGTCACCTTTACCTTTGTAGCAGTTGACTATTATGCTGCTACACCAGTCACTGGGTATGACTCCTTCGTGTATCACCTGGTTAACTATACGGGTGACTAGGCTATAGCCAGATATTTTGAGCATCTCTGCAGTGATTCCTGATGGGCCGGGGGCTTTCCCTGCCTTCATACTCTTGATTGCTTTAACTACCAAGGTACTGTCAATTTGGATAGCTGGTCCCTCTGTTGGGTCGACATTCGGCAAACTCTTTTTCTCCCATTCATTCTCTTTATTGAGCAACCTTTCATAGTGGCGTCTCCAAACCTCTCTCTTTGCAGCCTCATTTAGTGCAAGTGAACCATCATCCATACGGACACATTTCTCTCCTACCACATCACGATTCTCTCTCACGCACTGTCTTGCAACACGAAATACTTCAAGTCTTTGGTCCTCACGGCGCAGAACATTGGCAAATTTTTTCTTATCTGCTTCCCCTCTGGCTAAATAAACCTGTCTCCTAGCTTCCCTTATGGCAGTCTGATACAATTCCCTGCTACCTCCGTTCTTCCGGTCCCTCCAAGCCTGTTTCTTTTGTCTAATAGCCCTGTCAACCACATTGTTCCACCACCACGTTACCTTGGGTTGAGATGGGACTTTGCTCCATCCACAGATCTGGTCAGTGGCTTTCAGCAGATTGTCCCGTAGAAACCTTCAGTTGTCTTCCACATTATGTGATGCTATATCCCCTTCTTTTTCATTGAAAGGCTTAGAGTAGTACGTCTCTAAATCTCTGTCCATTTGCAGGATCTTTAAGCTTCCAAACCCTTCTCCTCCAAGCTGGTCTTCTTCTGGGCAACCATTTAGCCCTGATCCTGAAGTCGTTAACTACTAATCTATGTTGAGGGGTACATTCTTCGCCTGGGAAGGTTTTGGCATTTATAAGCAGCCCTCTTTCCCCTATTACATTTGACAGTGCAATCTGAATGCTTAAGGGTTAAGTGAACCCTGGTGGACTCAAGTGCAGCATTTTGTTTTTTACAATTCTTTGAACATGGACTCTTCATTTGTTTGTTTGTTGCCAAGAGTATTGTAAAATACCCGGTGGATCACTGTTCAGTCAAAATAACACATGTTGACACAATGAAAAGTATGGAAGATTTAAAAACAACAAAATGGAAGCCTGTGCTGTAGTTGCAGTAAGCTTGAAGCCTTGCAGAATAGGTGGGACCATCAGTGTTACGGAAGGCTGTAAGCAATGCGAATCAAACATTAAATGTCAATAACATTATCGAATATATTGTAATGTCACCTTATAACTTTTTAATTAGTCCTGATATTTCAGGTAAACTACCATTTAAAAAAATGTTTTTTCAAGTGTTAAAAATCAATAGAGTAATGTATCTGTTATTTTTAAATACCAGCATGTTGTGATCAAAATACCATGTGTGATGAGTTATGCAATTTTTGGCTGTGTTTTGTGCTCCATGGATTAGTATATTTTTGTGAGGAATTGAGTTACATTATCACACATGGTGATTAGAGCTACTACTTCTCATTCAAGTTAGTTTGATTTTTAAATCAGAATGGTTACTTCAATTCACAATGTTCTATATTATGGGTTGTAGTTTTGATGGTGGTTGTGAAGTGCTTGTTCTTAATAAATGCAGGTGCATTTGTCAAGGTGTTCCTTTAATTTAGATGTATAATGGCTGAATTGTGTTGCACAATGTAACATTGCAAGCACATGTTAATATTGTAGATGTGGAAGTTAGTGCTCATAGATTTCTGTTGTTGATGGGCCATTTCTGAGTAGACCAGCTGCATATTTAGTCATTCTTGATTGACTGTGTTGATGGCAGTGGTTGTATTTTTGTTGAAGTCCAGTAATTTCAAGGAACAAGCATTTAAAGAGTTTCTGTTTCCTGGGCTTGTGGCTGTGAAGGTAAGGAATGCTGAGTTTCCATTGACCTCCAGCACCTTTTTGGAAAGTTTGTGGTATGGATGGCCTGATCTTTTAGCTCAGTGCATTTATTCTGGATACAGATAAGTTCTAATATGAAGTGAATGAACAGATTTCTGGTGGCATAAGTCCATTGGAATTTCTATTTAAAGTTTTTGTGTACTGATTCTCTTGGAGCTTATCTTGTCTTCCTTTTATACTGTTATACAGTTGCCTCTGCTTCCCAGAGCTTCTTCATCAGCCGTTTCTGATTCACTTAACTTCTCTCATCATCTATATTGTCAACACCCTGGGCCATACATCTTACCCAGTCCCTTCTCTTGGAACGTTGACTCTCTGGAATTTCATTCTTGTCATGTTTTCTCGTAGCCATTGACTTTCAACAGTTACTATTGTTGCAAAGGCCATGGGCAGAGTTCCTTCCAAACTAAAAGCAGCTGTACAACTGAGAGGGAATCCAGTCATAGAAAATCTGTTTCAATGAACTCTGTTTGACCCACGCAAGCATGTGGAAATGAGCCGTTAAAATGTTGATGATGGTTATGTCAAAGAATAGTGATGATAGGTTTTATAATGTTAAAGATAGTTCACTATAAGTTTCTGTTTTGGAAGTTGTCAGATATTTTTAGAAGTGTGTCATGGGAGATGAAGTTAAAAACTTTGTTGCTGTTAATAGTTGTCAGAAATGTGCGTATAAAGGAATTTATTTTTAAGCTGTCCTATATTGTGTGGTGTTCAAGGATCTGAGTTGGAAAGAGGAATCTGCAGATTGATGTCAAGTCATTTCAGGAATTGCATGTGGGAGTGGGAAGGTGATGCATCTGTGTATTGCTGCTTTTGTTATTTTGTTTTAGAATTGTTATATAATGTTGCTCAATTTCCAGATCTTTTGCAGTGTTTGCTAGATGAGCACAGTTTGAAGGTGTATATTTGTGATTTTGCCAAGCTTTGAAGGTTTTTTTTTTTAGTTTTTGTATATCTCTATTGCTTTTGTTGTATCTGATGGAAGGTGTAATATATCTTGCATTTGTGGCTTTTATCTTATGTGAGTTAATTTGCTATTGGTGTATGGGCGTGTCACTTGAATTTGTCATGTGCAAGGTTGTGTGGCTGTTGTTGACCTTGTATGATGTGTTACTGCTTGTTTTGTGGTTTACATCGATCATGAATGTTTGCCTGTTGTAGGATATTTTTTAATTGGCCTATAATTATTTTATTGTATATATTGTGGTGTTACTGGTCTTGTTTAGCCTCTGGTCAACCTTGATTGAACAAGTCTCCCACTCATGAGCATCCAGTCACTTTAGTGGTATCTTGGACTTCATTATCCTGTGTCCTTTCAGGGAGTTTTTAACTGCTGTTTCTTGGAGAATAAACAACCACATAGCTTGTTCATGCAACTTCTGTATTGGTTATTGTTCAGTCTCAGGTCATCCCTGATTGAACAAAGAAAGCATTCCAGCTGTAATAACCCTGTCCCCTTAAGTATTGATATATAGGGTTACATTATCCAATGTCTCCCTTGCTAGATTGTAGGGTGTAATTAAAGGATAGTTGGTTGCATTTTCTAACAAGGGGCTCCTTCAGTAGCTTGTGTAGGGTGTATATTGTTCATTATTGTAATTTTAAATTCTGGGATTGTTTTTTTTAAAGTTTGTGCTAATATTTTTGCTTGATTTGTTCAGTCTGCTATGGTGATGATGGACTGTTAATTGGAGAATTATGGGGTTGGTTGCCGGCTGTTTGTGATAAGCAGGTGCGTGGAGTGGAAAGTAATGTCTGGAGACAAGTTGCAGTTAACTTGGTGAGGTATGTGGGTGGGTTGTTTAGGTTATAAATAACCTAGTTTTAATGTGATTGTGTCTCCACTTATGTTATCTGCTTTGTTTTTGTGCCAGGATGTGTTGCGTACATGAGATTTTATGTGTAGTCTGGTGGGGGCAGTTAGTGAAGTTACTGGTGGTATTTTTTTACTTGTTTCAGTCAGACTGCAGCCATGCTGGAGCACTTTAGTCGAACAAATCAATCCCAGGACTTATTCGTTGTAAGCTTGGTACTTATTCTATTGGGATGTAGCAATATTAATAGTTTCATCAAAGTAGATATTGTGAGCTTTAGGAGAGGAACATTAAAATATTGTAATACCCTTGTTTTTACTACAAGTGAAATGTTACTGTTAATACAATAATAATAATTTGTTGCATTGGTACACAACTGCACAGTTATAGGGCAAGATTATAGTCAACTAGATACAACAAATATTTTATCAACTGTGGAGATATGAACTTGGATTGTAGGGTAATGAAACTTTTTTTATAAGTTTAGTCAGAGGAATTGGGATGGGCAGCATCTGTGATCCTTTGCAGGATGTCTGAGACTGGTGAGAGTAAGGGAGAAAATTATACTAAGACCAGAGTTTCGACTGGAATGTTTGTAACTGGATGCTACTTCTGTTGATTTATTTCTTTTTAATGTTTTCGAGTCGTTATAATTTGTCCAATTTCCAGTTTTTTTTTTTTTGTAGATTGAATGACTAATTAAGTTGTTGGTGAGCCACATAGGTTTTTGGTCTATGTACTTTTGTGAAAGGGCCAGGTGTTAGTGCCTATGTCCTAAACCACATACTAAAATGCATTTAGTGCAGTACTCTTCCTTCTCAGTGTCATTTTACCACATTTAGATTTTGTAGAAGGGCAAATGACAAGTAAATTGATTATAGTATGTTATTATTGAGACATTTTTCATCCCATGTCCTGTCCACTCAGAATTATGACAAATCTGAGTGATTTTTATTTCCTGTTATATCATGGTTTTAGAATTGGTATCCCTGCATGTCATTAGAGGTAGCTAAAAGGGCTGGCATCAAGAAGACCATTTAGTTATGCCAAAATGGGAGAGCAGATGTAACAATGACGATGTCTTCTGATTCCTTCATCTTCACATCAACAGATTTGAAGTTTATTGTTCATGTATGGTGTCTATTGTTATACTTGTGGAAGATTTTGTAAATGAAAAGGATTTTCATTTACAAAGTCTTTTCTTCACTTGTCAGAGCAAAACATGTCTGGAGTTGTCTTCTTAATCTGATAAAAACAATATTGTTGTTTCTTTATTGCTTAATTATTCTAATTCAGCTTTTTAATACTCCTTACATTAAATATATTAGCAATAACATACTCATTGATGTTAAAATGAATGGATCTCTGATTTATTTCATTCTTTCTTATTGAGTGAAATGTTGGCTTAATAGCTAATTGATAGTTTTGTTACCAACTTCATTGACAATTTAATGACAGGTTTTATTTTTTTTTTAACATGGTGGCATGGGTTGGATACATTATATTACTAGTTGTCACAAGCTTTTGTCACCTTGTAAGGCCCAACATCTGATATCTGACTTCAACCACTTCTTAGATCTCCCTTGGTTTCTTTTGTTTCATTCTCAGCATTTGGGACTTTTTCATTTTGCAGCCATTGTCTACAGCAGTGGTTCTTAATATGGGTAGTAACCTCCCCATGGGGGTGTTGTGAGTTCATGAGGAACAGCAAATGTTAAGGGATTAACATTTGCTGTTGGGGTTAATCTGCCCAATTTTCAAGAAAGGGAGCCGCGAAGACCCGCTTAACTACCGACCGGTTTCCCTTACTTCAATAATCAGCAAGATGTTTGAAACCATCCTTAAGAAAAGTATGTTGCTCCACCTCCAAAACACAGCCTCTATCTCTGATTCCCAACATGGCTTCGTGCTGAAAAGATCATGCTTGACCAACTTACTGGTAATGGAAGAATTGGTGACACGTATCCTGGATGATGGTGATGCTGTTGTCATTGTTTTATTGGAATTTGCCAAAGCTTTTGACTCGGTTAACCACCGCCTATTACTTGTCAAGCTTCAGGCATATCGTTTCCATCCGGATATTGTACGATGGGTTGGTGCCTTCCTCTCAGATCGCTCCTTCCAAGTCGAAGTTAATGGTTCGCTGTCCGACGTCTCCAGCGCGAGCAGTGGCATGCCTCAAGGTTCAGTGCTTGGGCCCTTATTGTTTTTAGTCTTCATAAATGACTTGCCCGATGACCTCACGCAACACACCCTTCTATTTGCCGATGATGTCAAACTGGTCGCTCCTCGCAGTGATATAGATGATCTTCATCGATGCCTCCACCAAGTTTGGAGATGGTCTAACGAATGAGACCTGTGTCTGAACGTGTCAAAGTGTTGTCATCTGCCTGTTAGCGCTTCTCCTGCAACTCAACTTGATTTCGAGCCGGGTTGTCTGCTGCTGGAGAGGACCGACCAGGTAAAGGACCTGGGTATCTTGGTGGATTCTTCCTTTTTGCCCTCGGCTCAGTGCGTCCATGCTGCCAACAAAGCACGCAGAGTTCTGTTTTTGATTCGACAGTCATTCGGAATGCTCACAGCAACCATATTCCTACCGCTCTATCTCACGCTGGTGAGACCCATATTGGAGTATGGGATTCAAGCCTCTTCACCTTATCTCCTCAAAGACATACATCATCTCGAAAGAGTCCAGAAGCTGGCTACCCGCATGTTTCTTGGTCTCAAGTATTTGTCTTATAAAGAAAGGCTGAAGACGCTCGACCTTTATTCTCTAGAAAAATGACGATGCCGTGGTGATCTCATTCTTGCTCACAACATCATAAGCGGAAAGTGTAACCTCTCGAAAGAGCTGTTCTTCACTCCTGCTCCAGAGCGTCGGCTGCGGGGTCACTCCGAAAAGCTCTATCTGTGACGATTTCATCTCAATCGAAGGAGAGGGGCTTTCTCCGTCCGGGTTGCAGATCCGTGGAATAAGCTGCCGGACGAGATAGTGAAGATGCCAACGACCGCTCGGTTCAAAGTCGCTTTTGAGCAGAAATGGCCTGAACTCTTTGCATGAGCACCCTCCCTGTACATAACTCCGTGTCCCCCTACATGGCCTTGCTTTTTGCTTTTTGAGCCAAAAAATTAACTTAACTAACTTATTCACAAGTCTTTGTCACAATTAAAATATCAATATAATATTGGGTTTTGAGTGAACATATGGAAAGTACCACTGTCCATATGATTCTTCAGTAATTTCAATCAATGATAAAGCATTGTGCAAAATTAGCTTGTTTGGCCAAATATGGGGAGGAAGCACTTGTAAAATGCCCTTCTGTGAAAGAGGGTGCTGGGTTACACAAGGTTGAAAACCACTTGTAAATATCCATATAGTTGTCTCTCCAGCATGCACTGGCTGTCTTTAATGTCCAGCATTCTCTCAGTTAATTTGTTGTGCTCCTTATTTTATGCAATTTAATATTCTTTTCTACTCTAGGCACAAGACCCGGAATTTTTTGGGGGATGGGGCCAGTCAATTAGATCAACCCCAGTATGCAACTGGTACTTAATTTATCGACCCCAAAAAGATGAAAGGCAAAGTCATCCTTGGCAGAATTTGAATTCATAATGTAAAGACAGACAAAATACTGCTAAGCATATGTGCTCACGTTTCTGCCAGCTTGTCGCCTTAAATTTATGCAATTTAACATTGCACATCCAATGGAGTATATGTGGTTCCTTTCTCTGCAACTCCTACAGCTTTTTTACATTCAGTAATCATCACCATTTTAACATCAACTTCAACATGCTTGCATGGGTCGAAGGAATGTATTGAGGCAATGGTTTCCTTCTTGTTGCCACCCGTTTGCAAGCAAGCTAATATTTCCCCATAGCCAGATATGCTTATGTGGAATATTAGAAATGAATGACACTGCTTGTATGACATTGACAGTAATTTACAACTATGATGCAATGTCAACATGTCATGACAATGACACACACACATGTAACAGGCTTCTTTTAGTTTCCATCTACAAAATCCACTCAGTAGGCTTTGGTTGGCTCAAAACTGTAGTAGAAGACACTTGCCCAGATGCCATGCAGTAGGATTGAACTCATAACCATGCAGTTGGAAAGCAAACTTCTTAACTACACAACTGTGCCTATCAATGTCCATGCTTTATCTATTAGCAGCAACATGCTTATATATATTTTGTGTAGTCTGCATGTAGTTGGCATGGAAGAAAGGAAACCCTTGTTGATAGCAGAAGTAATAACTTTCTAAACCTTTATTTCTGTGTCACTAAAGTCTACTCCAGAAGAACTAATTGTTATTTAGCCCTAAGCTGGAACAAATCAAGCAAATCTAAGATTAAAAGCATTCAAGAAAGGCAGTGAGCTGGCAGAAATGTTAGCACGCTGGGCGAAATGCTTAGTGGTATTTCGTCTGCCGCTATGTTCTGAGTCGACTTTGTCTTTCATCCTTTCGGGGTCGATAAATTAAGTACCAGTTACGCACTGGGGTTGATGTAATCAACTTAATCCATTTGTCTGTCCTTGTCTGTCCCCACTATGTTTAGCCCCTTGTGGGCAATAAAGAAATAAGATTAAAAGCATTCAAGCTATTATTACTTTGTCGTGTTTTCAAGATTACCCCATGTGTCTATTATCCTGTGCTTTTATCTAAGCTGGTGTAGTGTGATGTGATGGGAATTTGACTTGTTTCTAGCAAGTTGAGTGATTATGTAGAAGTTCTCCAAAAATTTCATCTACACAACAAATTAACTTTATTTAGTGATCATTTACAGGCTTCATTTCATGGGTAGCTCTATTGATACTTATTTCTTAACATTTAGTAAAATTTGTTTTGATTCTCTGTTAATCCACCACCAGAGATTCCTGTGCATCTTTTTTGTTCCCATTGCTTACATTATTCTATTCATCTCTTTTGCTGAAATGCTAAGTTATGGAGATGTAAACCAGCTAGTAGTAGTTATCAAGTGCAAAGAGGTGGGGGTCAAACACTGATACACACACACACACATAAACAAACACAGCAGAGTTTTACACAGTTGCCATCTACTAAATCCACTGACAAGGCATTGGTTAGCCTGCCCCTGGCTCTTGTAGAAGACATATACCCAAGGTGCTGCACAATGGGACTGCACCTGAAGCTATGTTGCAAAGTGGGCTTCCTTACTTTACAGCCATACCTGCACCTGTGTTAACATTGTTTACACAGTATCAAATTCTTACTTATTTTTTTTTCCCTTCATATTGAACCTATCATAGAATTTAAACTCATAATTTAGGAGTAATTCAAGATACACAGCACATTCTTTTTCAAAACCAGTACAGAGAGCATAAGTAGAAAGACAGTAGTTGTATCACACTGAAACTATTTATATTCTAAACTACCTAGATGGTATCAGGAATTTGTTCTTTTACAACTAGCACTTTTAATTTTTGCCATGTTGACTATTGGGCCTTTGTCCTTTTATAGCTCTAAGGGGTCCATACCACATTTTTCAGGGCTACCTAAAATACAGCTGGGACATTTAGTTCGTACAGAAGTTTCTAAGGAATGATAAGCAAGTTCAACTGCTCATTTTACTTGAAAAAAAGCTCATGTTGGGGTTTTGCAACAGGAAAGTCTACCTCAATAACTTTCTTCTAATTCATGCCAGCGTGGAAGAGTAAACTTAAATAATGATGTTAACAAGCATACAATTAACTTTGTCATTATCCTCATATGTCCTTCTTTGTGTTAATACAATATGATAAATATTGATCATTACATTACATTACTCTAGTTTTGTGTACTATCTAATTCTTGTCTGCCCGAGTTGAAAATTCTTGTCTACTTGAGTTCTCCTCTGCCCGCGTTGAAAATTCGTCTATATGATGTGACAAAATTTCTTTTCCAGATTAAGTAACTTGATCTGATGACTTAATATACACACGTAATCTATTTTGATTTGACTTGTAACATGTGTAACATAATCACTGAAAGAGACCAAAGTTAGTAATTACACAGTAATGGTGTAATATCAGTATTTTCATTGAATTTGCCATTTACCAGCTGTTGTGTATGCATGAACTTATAATATTGGATGTGGTATTGTCTTCACTAGCTTTTGTTAAGTACCAGATCAGCTTTTATTAAGCAAGCTTTGATTAAGAGCATTCCAGCCGTCACCATCCTTTTCTGTATATTGGAGATTATTATACCAATTAATGTATCTTTTTTGTAGCTTTCATTATATGTTGTTTTCATGTAGAGTATCTAAGGTGTGTTGATCTGGCAGAATTCATCCCTCGGTTTAGCTTAAGAATCTCGCATCATATTTTTTTTTCTACTCTAGGCACAAGGCCTGAAATTTTGTGGGGAGGAGGGCCAGTCAATTAGATTGTCCCCAGTATGCAACTGGTACTTAATTTATTGACCCCGGAAGGATGAAAGGCAAAGTCGACCTCGGCGAAATTTGAACTCAACATAAAGACAGACGAAATACCGCAAAGCATTTTGCCCGGCGTGCTGACAGTTCTGCCAGCTCGCCACCTTAATCTCGCATCATATTGACTCACCTGTTTTAAAAGTTTGCTTTGCAAACCATCTGGTTTTGAGTTTGATTCCTTAGGCAATTGTGTTCTACCATATATCCTGGTTCACCTATGTCTTGTGAGTGAAATTTGGTTGACTGAAACTGTTGAAAGCCCATCATATACATACTTGTGTGTTTAGATTTTGACTGAAAAATCCATTTTCTAATAAAATTTGGCTGTTTGAATTATTTCCATTTGTTTTAAATTTATCTAATTTAAATTCAGATTTCTGACGATGAAGATGACACCCATCCAAATATTGACACAGCCAGCTTGTTCCGCTGGCGTCACCAGGCTCGTATTGAGAAGATGGAACAGGCGAAAAAGGAGAGAGAAAGCTTTGAAGAAAGTGTCAAAACGTATGTACACAGTGTTTCATTGTTTGTTGCTGTTTAGTTCCATGTGGAACCACCATATGATCAAAACCCTTCTAGCTATAACCATCTTGTCATTTTGTAAACCAGAGTCTACACTGCCTATGTCTCCTTAATAATGGAACCTTCATCATTTACTTGTTTTAGTCATTGGACTACAGCCATGCTGGTGTACTGCTTTGAAGGATTTAGTCAAATAATTTGACCTCAGTACTTATTTTCTAAGTCTGGTATGTAGTCTATTGGACTCTTGCCAAACCACTAAATTATGGGGATGTAAACAAACCAGCACCTGTTAAGTGGTGGTGGTAAGAGGAGAAACACAGAAGTAGTGTACATTTGAGTGAGATTTAATGTTTATAGCATTTTGAGCATCTGTGTACAATTTCCTCATTGGCTCATTCTTTACACATGAAGGCATAGCTACAAAGAAGTTGCTGGACCACTGACCTTATTATTTCAAACCTTTACTGGAATCATTATGTTGTTGAGCTGACCTGTGATCAAAGACATTTCGGCCGTAACTACCCTGTCTTTAGAAATGAAATGGACATCAGAGAGATTAAATCCTGGAAGGGGTAGACCCAGGAAGATGTGGGACAAGGTGGTGAAATGTGATCTTCAGTTGTTGAGCCGCATGGAGGCAAGGACAAATAAGTGAGACTTCTGCTGATTTGCTGTGCTTGAGAAGACATGTCAAGCTAAGTAAATTGTGGTAAAAAAAAGCATCCAGTACACTTTGTAAAGTAGTTGGCGTTAAGAAGAGCAGCCAGCTGTAGAAATCATGCCGAAACAAACTGGAACCTGGTGCAGCTCTCCCACCCATGCCAGACATTACAATGATGATGATTACAACACATCATCATCCTTTAACGTCTGCTTTCCATGCTGGCATGGGTTGGACAGTTTGACCAGAGCTGGCAAGCTGGAGAGCTGCACCAGGTCCCAGTCTGATTTGGCATGGCTTCTATGACTGGATGTCCTTTCTAATGCCAACCACTTTACAGTGTGTGCTGAGTGCTTTTAATATGGCACTGGCTCGAGTGTTTTTGTGTGGCACTCCATGTTGTTTTATATGTTGGAATGTGCAATATAATCTTCACCTAGTTGGACGCAGGGACAGTATATTTCTGGCTCTCTGCCTGTTTAACCAACTACCTACAATGACAGATATCTTCTTGATTGAAACTGATCTTGAAAATACTCAACAAAACAACAACCAATTAATATAAAATATAGCTATTTACTCACTCCATCTAAATTCTCAGTCTATTTCCAAAATAAATTGAATTGAAATTTTATTGGTTGTGTATTTCAATAGCGGTTAAATTGTGAGTTCAATACAGGTTTTGGGGCAATTGTAGTAGAATTTTATTTCCTTATAACTATTTCAGAAATAAGAAAAGGTTAGAGGAAAAAAAACAGAAACTCAATGAAGCTGATAAGGTAAGTAATTGTGAAGATTTCACCTTCAGGTTTTAAGATTTAAGTCAGGGGTTCTCAACTATTTTTTACCTATGAACCTCTTTGCTTACTATTTTCTTCTGGTGGACTCTCGTATCCATTGTATGTTTAAAAACTAGTTTTATAGAATCTTCTTTCAAAATTCCTATTTTGTTTTTCCCACATTACCTTGTGTAGGTTGAACTATGTAAACTTAGAAAAAGAAACCTGTTTGTTTCTTGCAATACGCACCAATGCATACATCTAAAGCAAACATTTTTAGTGGCTCTTAAAATAGTATTGTGGATCCTTATCTTACTATTTTGTTTCTTGGACCCCCCCCCCACAAATCTTATATGGATACTGGTTGAGGACCTCTGATTTAAGTAATGAGACAGATCTTATTGTGATGTATTTTATGTATTCTAGATTTTTATAATGGAAATATATTTACTGTCTTTTGAAATTTTGCTTTGAGTTTGTTGCAATTTTATGTGTCTATAAGTAAAGGTACATGCTCTTTTATTGGATTCAGCCACTGAATTGTGGCCAGGCTGGGGCACTGCCTTCTAGGGTACAGTAAATTATACCAACCCAAGCAGTTATTTTATTGAACTGGGCAAGAATTGATCTGGTCGTAGAGTTGTAATCAAATATTACAAAATATTTCATCCTGCCATCTACTGGTTCTTCCATCGAAATGCCTATTTGTGTCTTATTTAAATACACAAGGTGCCAGTGCCATGTAAAAAGCACCAGGATACTCAGTAAAGTGGTTGATGTTAGAAGGTCATGCAGCCAATAGAAACCATGCCAAAGCAGACAATTGAGGCCTGGCTGGCTATTTCCTGCTAAACTGTCCAACCCATGCCAGCATGAAAATTGGATGTTAACTGATGATGATGGTCAGTAAATTAGTAGTCAGTAAATATTTGTAAATGTATTCAGTGTTGTACTTTTGATCCATTAATTGTTTGATTTGAAGAAGGGCCCTGTCCAAAATATGTTCATTCACCTCCATGGCACATGAACTTGTCTTAAAAAATATTATAAGCAGTTTCTCAGATTTCCATCAATTATCCAGTCTTTCATAACTATTCATATTTCTATTTGCCATCGCTATGGACCTGAATGACATAACTGCATTGGGGAACAGGATTTAGGTTAGAGGGAATTTTCGTTTTTAATTTACAAAACTTCATTACCTCTTAATGTGTAATTTTCAATGAATGATAGAAGCTGTGCAATTGTAGTGTCATGTAACTCGATCAATAACCTGTTCTTATTTAATTCTTGCTTAAAAGAAAGTGTCTCACTGAGAATAATTACTCTCAGTTGTTACTTGATTTGTTTTAAATTTTGGTATCTAGTAACAGGTTGAGATAGTTCATATTTTTAGTTTAAGAATTGGGATAATGTGGAATGGAATTGCTTTGTCCCAAGTCAGCTCTGATTAAGCAAACCTTTAATTAAAAGCATTGAAACTATAACCATGCCATCTCTTTGTATATTGAGGACTACATTGTGCAATGTAGCCTTCCTCTTTTTAAGATAGTAGGGTGAGTTTAAGGGGGTTTTGACATATTTCTAGCAAGTAATGTGATTACATAAAGGCAAACTTGTTCACATTATAATTATTATTTTTAAAGTGGTAGTCTACAATTCTCCTTTCTATTTCTAAACAATCTTGTCCAGTCAGGAATAATTGTGTGTTCTGATGTTGAAACAAGTCTGAGCAAGTTGTGGTAGTTTTCAATGGCTGTTAATTAAGCTTTTTATCATGTGAGGTTTGTTTGATGTTGAAAATTGATGGGAATAAACAAGCTGTTAATGCTGTCAACATCTTTTGTAAATTGGTTGTATATGTAATGTGATGATTTGTATTCAATGATTTCATGTGGCAACTACTAAGCCATGTATGTTACATCATACTGACCATCACATGGGTTGTTACCAACTTAATCCTTTATCATTCAGATTTTTCTCTCGAATGTAATACTCATTCATTCACATTGTTTTAAATTAATCCTGCATTATCCCATAGCTTTGGGATTTAGGTGATGTGGTTGTTTGTTTTTATAATGACACTGTAGGGTAGGTGTGAGAAGCCAGATCAGCTTAGTTTGAATATAAAACAAGAAGAGTATTTGTGCCAGATTTGGCCGGATTGTTAGAAACTGTATGGTTTTGTATAAACTGATCAACGGCCAGTTCTTAATCTCTTATTATAAAAGGCAGATTTTATATTATATAAAGGAAAAATGACATTGCAGACAGTAAGAGTAGGGATACTGTTGTGAAGTTGTAGCTACCAGCAGAGAAATGCAGGAGAGAGCTAATATGTGCCAATCCTTTAACAGTTACACTAAATCCCGGATGTGATTATCCTTTATTTTTTATTTGTTTTAGTCAGATCGTTGCAATGCTTGGGCACTGCCTTGAAGAATTTTTAGTCAAATGAATCAATTCCAGTACTTTTGTTTTTTTCTAAGCCTGGTTCTTATTCTATTGATCTCATTTGCTGAACTGCCAAGTTATTGGGACATAAACACACTGACACTGGTTAAGTAGTGGTGAGGAGACAAAAATAGGCACAAAGACACACACACACACATATGCATCCATATATATGACAGGCTTCATTTAGTTTCCATCTTACCAAATCCATTTACAAGGATTTGGTCAGCCTGAGGCTATAATAGATGACACTTGCCCAAGGTACCACACAATGGGACAACCTAGAACTAAATGGTTGGGAAGCAAGCCATACCTGCACCTATGTCTTCTTGCCACACTGCCATACCTGGGATTTTATTCTGCTTAGATATCTTCTCTTCACCTAAATGTTTTTACAGTGTAGGAAGGCTACATTTGACTTAATTACAAAATAATTGAAGCTTGTTTTTTCATATCAGGTACCTTCAGCAGAATTAGCCAAACTTAAGATTGAAATTTCTGAACTTGAAAAACAAGAGAAGGAATTCCTTGAAAAAGAAGAAGCTCTTAAGAAAAAGGAAAAAGTATGTAAACTGTATGAATTGGATCTGTTTGTGAAGCATGTCATTAAATTATTTTCCAGCAAACTTATGAATTAACTGTTAACATAATGTAGCATATTAAATATTTTTGTTATTTCAGAAGATTTCTGTTAAATTGACACACTTTAATTAAATATTACACATAATAAGCATTAATCTGTGTGAAATTAAATCTTGAGCAAAGCACTTCATTTCACATTGCTCCAGTCCACTCATCATCCTTGTCATCCTTTAACGTCTGTGTTCCATTCTAACATGGTACCACAAGAGCCGGTCAGACTGAAGCCTGTACCAGACTTCTGTAACTGTTCTGGCAGGATTTTTACAGCTGGATACCATTCTTCACCAACCATTCAGCAGAGTGGACTTGGTGTTTTTTATGTGGCACAAGCACAGGTGAGGTGAGTAGTGCTTTGAGTAATCCTGCAGCAGACTGGTGCCCTGTCCAGGGAGGAATATATATGCCAGAGAAACTGGAAAATTGGCCCTATGCTCATTACAGAGTAATGTGGACTAACTAGTATAAGAATATAAGACAAAAAAAAGGAACAAAATCATTGACAGAACTCAAATGCTTTGTAGCTTTTGGTGACAGAAATACCACTTTAGTATATGCCATTCTATTTCCACATTTTCAACTGTTTTTATTGTATTTCTACACTTCTGCATATGTAGTTCGAGTTGAATGTAACCCACAAACTAGTGTTTAGAAAATTTGTTTGTTTACAATTAAGCCAAACTACTTGTTAATGTTTAGCCTCAGAGCAGCCTTGGTCCAACAGACATAATCAAAGGCATTCCAGACCGTTTTTTGTTTCAGTGTTTTTTCTTTTTCATAGTGACTTAGGTTGGGTAAGGTTTCTTGAGACAATATTCTATACCTAGATGCTTTACTTGATACCAACTAATTCGCAATAGAAGCAACAATTACAGTTAAGTAGCATTTTGCCTTGCAGATGAAAAACTCCTTGCAATATATATTTACTTTAGGGCAGCAAGCTGGCAGAAACGTTAGCATGCCTGTCTTTACTTTCTGAGTTCAAATTCCGCTGAGGTTGACTTTGCCTTTTATCCCTTCAGGGATAAATTTAGGGCCTTGTTTCTAGAGTAGAGAAGAATATTTCTTTACCTTTTTTTTAATTTATTATTGTACATGACTCCAAAGTTAGGAGTGATTTCCATTAAAAATTACTGATTGTACGTAGTAATTAGCAATAAAGCAACTTGTTTGGAGTTAGAAAAGGAAAGAAAAAGCTAATGAGAAGCTGCCTTAAAAATCATGAAACAGTCGATGCAAGATTTAAAAGAATTATAATTAAATTTTTCTGGGGAAAACATTGAGAAAAATGTTTGTGGTGTGGGGGATTACTAGAGTAGAAACACTTCTTACAAGAGGAGACAACAGCAGTCATAGGACAAGAACTAGCATAAGATGAGTGACTTGAGAAGTAAGTTGCTTTATAAGGCAGTAAAGGACAGTTTTGCCAGATAACTATAGACTTCAGGGATATTTAGATATTTTCAAGGTATGTTTTGTAGTTTTTAAAAAATTATTTTTTATTGTGAAAATTATAGGACTGTATTAAAGGAATATGATTTTAGTCAAATTATGATTTAATACTTGAATAGTGATTGAATTTTACCAAGTTTCATGTTCCAATTTTCTTGAAATAGCATGTTTATACAGTGGTGTATTGTATATTAAGTAATTTTGCAAAAAGAATTTAGAAAAATAAATCTGCTGAGGTACAGTATATTGTTTTGAAGTTTAGTTTAAGTTTATTAATTTAATATACTTACATTTTCTTTTCCAGCTTACTCCTTGGAATGTTGATACCTTGTGCCATGATAAATCTTCTAAAACTGTAAGTTCTCTTAAAAATACAATCATATTCATTTACTGGTTTCTTTCTTTGAAGTGTAAAACCTTCAAAGTCAATTATAGTCTGCTGTAATTATTTTACCAGTCTGTCAAATACTTAACCTATCTCAATATCAGGGACTTGAGTCAGACAAAAGTATCACGAAATGTTTGTTGTTTAATGTAAAGATTTTTTTTCGCACATTGCCTCTCAGCAATACATATTTATTCTTTTACAAGAATAGTGTCAGCAATAACTTGGAAGTTTCTACCTACTTAGCCTTCATTGAACAGTCTGATAGAAGTCATTGTCAATACTTGTAAAGAATAATAATCTATATAGATTCGAAAATTCATTTGATGAGACGCTAAATACATAGGTCGGTGGTGTAGATTAAAGAAAGTCAACAATTTTGAATCTTGTTTTTGTCGATTAGTTAGAAGACAAAATGAAGTGATCTTTGCAGAGCCTCTATGATTAATGGTACCAATACATGGTGTTGCTGTAGATTTAGCTTGATCAGAAGTTTAGTCAGAATGTTTGCGGCTAAGCAGAGTCCAGTACTAACAACTAAAGGCTAGGCAATGAGGTGTTAAACTGGGTGACATATTGGGTGCACATTTCAATTCTGTTTTAAATTTTCTGTTGAATAAAAATGTGAAACTATGTTTTCTTCTAACAGTTAATAAATGTAACTCAACCAAAAAGAGAAGAAATGACTGAAGAAGAAAAAACCAGAAGGCAAGTAAGTATATTTTAATTCTATTTTTCCTACGTCCTTTGGCCGAACTGAGACATTGGAAACAATCTAAAGATTGCATTTAAAAATCAAAATAAGACAGTTATTTGAATCCAGAATTATACAAATTCTGAATTTCTAAAACGAGATGAAAACAGCTGTAGTTAAGAAAGAGATATATATATTCTCTTATTCTTTTACTTGTTTCAGTCATTTGACTGCAGCCATGCTGGATCACTTCCTTTCCTTCAGCAAATTGAACCCAGGACTTATTCTTTGTAAGCCTAGTACTTATTCTATCGGATCCTTTTGCCAAACCACTGTTACAGGGATGTAAACACACCAGCATCAGTTGTCAAGCTATGTTGGGGTGGGGGGGTGGGGGACAAACACAGGCACACAAACATATACACACACATTCATCCATATATATATGACAGGCTTCTTTCAGTTTCTTTATACCAAATCCACTCATAAGGCTTTGGTTGGCATGAGGCTATAGTAGAAGACACTTGTCCAATGTACCATGCAGTGGCTCTGAACCCAGAACCATGTGGTTGGTAAGTAAGCTGCTTACCACAGAGCCACTTCTGTGCTTATATATGATAAGAATCAAGTTAAAAATAATGGTCATTACATTTTTTCCTTTATTGGAGCAGATTTGGCTTACAGTTGTTTCCAGTAGTCATGAGTGTATTACTGATAGTGAGATATGCAAAACAAGTTAAAAATAAGTTAAACCTGTGTAAAAACCAGTTTGTCTGAACCCATCCATTGATTTACAATATAGAATTGGGATGAACCATAACCTTAGACTTTATCAAAAGATTATCTGGAGTTCTTTACTAATCTAAGTAATATTGTTAGCCTGGCATGCCAACAGAAAACTTATGAAGTATTTTACCTGGATTGATAATCCCTCACTATTTGTTATATCGTGATTGACCATGCTATTGGATGTTGTTATACATCACTGATCACAATGTGCTTTGCATTGTTTTAGGTTTCAAATGATGCTACCCTACTGGTTCGACGAGCAGACTAACATTTTCCCCTACTCTTGTAGGGTGATGCATTTACAGCTAAGTGGGTTGGAACTACAGGAAATGAAGTGTTTTGCTCAAGAACACAATGTGTCACCTGGTCCAGGAATGAAACCCATTATTTAGCAATTGTTAGTGCAACACCATAACCACTAGGTCATGCACCTTTGCACACATGTTAATGTGTGTGTGTGTGTGGGTAGGTGGGTGTGGTTTTTACGACTGCATGTCCTTCTTAACACCAGCTACTTTACAGTGTGCTGGGTGCTTTTTACAGTAGTATGTAAAAAGCACATGGCACACTCTGTAAAGTGGCTGGTATTAGGAAGAGCAAAAAGCATCCAGCCATAAATTAGTCCTTATATATATAAGGACTAATTTAAGATTGAATGAAGAGCATACATATGTGTAGAGGCAATTTCAAAGGGGCATTCACACCTCTCTTCTAAATCTGAGTAATCACATTGCTCTTCTATAGTGCTTTTGGCTCCCCCACCATTCTCTCATACTTCAATCCTTCATCTCCTTGTATAAAGTTACCCTCCTTCCCCTGCTAATGCAGGTGGCATGAAAAATAGCATCCAGTACATGTTGTAAAGTTATTGGCATTAGGAAGGGCATCCAGCTGTAGAAACCATATCAGAGCAGCTACTGGAACATGATGCAGCCCTTGGACTCATGTAAAACTGTCCAATGCATGCCAAATAATATCCATTTGCCTTTATCCATCATATATTTTATTTATTACTTTTCTTTCAGTTTAAATTGTGATTGTTTTTTTCTTCTCTCTACTTTTAAGGAAATTTTCATAAAAGAACACAAAAAAGAAGTTGAAAAGTTTGGCATGATTAAAAGACCTCAGGATAGTATGGAATATTTGTTAGAAAATAATCACTTGGTGTGTGAAGAAACAGCTAATTACTTGGTTATGTGGTGTATTGAGCTGGAGATGGAAGAGGTAAGAGTTTTGAGGTTTTAACTGGAGAGAAAAGAAATGTTCTCTCAGTGTAAAGATGTTCAGTTGAGTCAAGTTTTAAAATGCAACTGAACATGTAGTTGGATTTAGTTTTAGTTCCTGGCTTCACATAGAAGGTAACTACAAATAGCTATTGTAAATACTGGAGCAAATGTTTTTATCTTAATGTCAGCTTTTTTTCCATGGGGCAAAATGCTAATTATTCATTGGCTGAATATGAACTGAATCAACTTCAGTTTGATTTATTTTTTCAATGCAGAAAAATGAAAGGCAACTTTGGACTTGGTAGAGTAGAATTCAGAATCTAGAGCTTAGCTAAGCACTTTAGTCTGGCCTTCTACTATATCTGCTCTCTTTTTAGTCTTCTTTTAATATAAACAATTAGATTGAATGAGAATAGTAATGGCAATGTTTGTACCTTGAAGTTAATAATTTGTTTATATTATTACCATAACTGCTTAGAAATATAGAAACCAGACAATACTGCCTTGTGGTAAGATGTAATGATAATTAAGAAAAAATGTTAAAATTGCATCAGAATTTAACAGAAAGTCGAATAAATTCTTGTGACAGAATTGAATTGTGTTGTTTTGGTCAGAGCTGTTATTTGGTATTCTAATTTCTCTGTCAAATATAATGCTTATTCATATTTTGAGTTAATCGCACATTATCTTGTAGCTTCAAGATTTCAATGATGTGATTATTTTTAGAATGACATTTTAGAGTAGGTGTGAGAGGCAGGATCTGGCCAGCTTGAACATAAAATGGGTAGAATATTTGGACCTGAAATGGTAGTTTAAATGTGAAAGGATTAAACAATATAAAAAGCATAGAGAACTAACAAACCTTTTCTTTTGCAAGGTATTTTGGTACATTAATTGAAAGTTGGGTTGTCTGCTGCCTTCCTTTAGATTATATTAGATTGTTTTATAATACACTATATGCCTTGTGACATCTGAATTCTTTGAGAAGGGTTTAGAGTTATTGGTGAAATTTGATTTTTTTTCACAAATTTTTGGCTTCTAAGTCTGTTTTCTTTTCTTATTGTAGAAAAAAAATTTAATGGAACATGTTTCCCATCAGACAATTGTGATGCAATTTATTCTGGAACTTGCTAAACAGCTTGACCGTGATCCTAGAGACTGTGTAAGAACATTCTTTGGCAAGTAAGTAGGCTTTTCTTGATTTATTTATTATTGAGTCATTATTTTTACAGCCTTATGTTTTTCCTATCAATAACCTTTACCGGTTTTGTTGAAGTCCTTTGAGAGCAGAGCTACCAGACAATCCATAGCTCAGCAATTTTCATGTAAAGTACAGGATGTAAGCATATGTATGCACACACACATGGTCTTTGTACAGTTTTCTGCTATAAAATTCATTCACTAAGCATAAGTCTGCCTGGTGCTGAAGTAAAAGACACAGAATAAGACAGAACCTGAAACCACATGGTAGCAAAGCAAGCTTCTTAACCATAGCCATACTAATACATTCTTGGTGAGCATCCATCTGATGCCCCCCCCCCCACCTTCTCATTTATTTGTCACCCATTTCCCTCCTATTTCATAGTACGTGTTTAATTTGAGATGGTACTGGATCTCTTTGATTATCTCAGCAAGTTATAATATTGGAATTGTGCCTGCTCTACACTTTTTTTTCTCTCCCACCAATATACCTGAGGGAAAGCATTGGGTCTGTTTATATCTGATATACATTACCATCACCCTTTCTGTGCTGCCAGCTATCACTCCATTGTTCTGGCCATTCATTGCTGATACCATCACTCTTGTTATTGCTCATCTATGTTGTCACCCACCATTTGATCTCTATTTTGCCAGCCTTATGCTGTCACTTTTTGCCTTCATACCCTAACTCTAGTCCTTATGTCATTGTGCGCTACCTTCTCTTCATCATGGTTACGCTAGCTTGAATAAATGAAAATGCCACAAAGTCGAGAGTTGCTTAGTCTTGTCAAGCATGTGACAGTTTCTTTTCTGTCATGGCCCTGGTAAAATTCATCCAACACACTCAGTAGAGTGGTTGGTGGTAGGAATGGCATCCAACTGTAGAAACTGTTATAAAGTAGATTATACAAATGAGATGTGGTCTCTGGCATGTTTTGGAAGGCTGTGGCTCCAAATGACCTGATTTGGCTCAAGACAACCCATGCTAGCATGGAAAATGAATGTAAGATAATGACTTCAGTTGTTGAACAAATGTATCCTTTAGCTATAGGTTTCCATCAGATTGACCATTGGTTCACTTCATTTCTGACAGTGTCTTAATGCGGAACAAATAATGCAAAGAATTTTCAAAAAAGCACCAATTTTGTTGCTTGTGTACATTACATATATAAAAAAAAAACATGGTATTCTGAAGTTTCTATTGACCAAATTTCATCCACAAGTATTGTCAACCTGAAGTTGTGGTAGAAGACTTCTGCCTAAGGTAGTTACAGAGCAAGCTACTTAATCACACATAAAAGGTCCAACCTATGTGAATCTTCTAATTTAGTAATTTGTTTCAATGAAGTGGTTAACAAGGGCAATCAAGTGATAAAAACATTTGCACCAAGAATTAAACCATCTTTTCTATGGAAATAAAAACTCATGCTACCTTATTTGTAAGACCCAATTGTCTAAAACCAGATAAAATCACTTCATCTCGAGTGTGTGTCTTGGAGATCCTTTTACTTCAACATCCATTCATTTGTATTAGCTAAGTACCAAGCCATGCTTATTGATGGCAGAAGCCAATTCTGATATTTTATCACTTCAACTACAAACTCCTGTACTTTTTTTATCAGTCTTGTGTATGTCTAAATTGATTATATTTTGATGTTGGCATTATATTTTCATAAATACTGAATATAGTCATAAATTGCAGTCAAGATATTAATTCCTGGATCAATCCTGATTGAGTAAACCTATCCCTAAAAGTGTATTTTGTATAATCTAAGACTACTTTTTCTTTTCTTTTATTTTTTAAAACCATAGGATGACAAATCCCAATCCTGCTCAAGAGAAACAATACATGGCAGCTTTTGAAGATGAGTTAAATGCTTTCAAGGGTAGGGTTCGTGCCCGAGCCAAAGAAAAACTGGAAGAAAGCATTAGGCAGATTGAAGAGGTATTTGACTCCTTTTAAAGCTTCTAATTCCACCTAGAAAAAGAAAGTAATTGCATATGAATTGGATTGCCTGTGTTCAGTTCACTGCAGGGCAAGAGCCTCAGCATATTCTTTCCTCCAACTATAGTCCTATGTAGGGGCTATAAACTTGAGATCATACTGGTTTAATGAGGCTACTCTGGTTCCTGTGCCTATGGCACATAAAAAGCACCATCCTAATGCAGTCAATGCCAGTGACCCCTAACTGGCTTTCATGCTGGTGGCACATAAAAAGCACCCGCTAGTTTGGAGTTGTTGACATAAGGAAGGGCATCTAGCTGTAGAAACCTTACCAGATCAGATTGGAGCCTGGTGCAGCCTCTTGGCTTGCCAATCCTCAGTCAAACTGTCCAACCCATGCCAGCATGGAGAGTGGACGTTAAATAATGATGACTCTACCACATTGGCTCAACATGGCCAGGCTGAGGGCTGCAGATTTTATACTCTTACCCAGGAGTACTTAAGTTGAATAAACCAATTCCAGTGCTTAAATATGATTTAACCTTTTCTATAATTAATTTTTGCACTTGTCTTGAGTGTTCATTTTCTTTTCATTTTTTTTTTTTACAGGAAGAGAGACAAAAGAGATTAGGACCTGGTGGCTTGGATCCAGTTGAAGTGTTTGAGACTTTGCCTGATGTATGTAAACAATTTTTGTTGTGCTCTACAATTTGATGAATTAAGTGTTCAAAACGTCATCTGATTTTCATTTATACCATTTCATATTTCTTTGGCAGGTATTGAAAGAATGCTTTGAACAGAAAGATATCCAAAAATTAAAAGACACAATTGTAACCCTGGAACCCAAAGATGCTGAATATCACATGAAACGCTGTATTGATTCTGGTTTATGGGTGCCTGAAGGTGGGGTCAACAAGAGTGAAGAGGAGGAAAGCAATGTAGAGGAAGCCAGTACTGTTGAATGATTGACTAATTCTGAATTACTAACTTTGCCACTGGTATCCTCTTCCCCTTAAAAAGCCATGATACTGAATGAAACTGAAATCTCATGGCAGTGGTTACTCTCTCTCTCTTCACTCTCTACAAGAACAAAAAGAGATGGGAGGGGGTGGTGGTGTTTTCTGCTAACAATCCAAGTCAGTGTTGGGGAAGGAAGTATTTGACTTTTCAGATATTACTAGTTTGACTGAACTTTTCTCTGATTTCTCAACACCCAATTCTTCCTGGGGTGGGTAGATGGTGGATCATATTGGTTCAGCTACTTCTCTCTGAATTGGGTTGTGAAAATAAAAAAAAGTTTTGGAAAAAAATAAAAAATTTCAATGAGTAATTTGAGTTATGATAAAACACAAATTCAAGAGTTTTTTTTTTTTTTTTGGTCTTTATTAAAGTGATGAATCTTTCTTTTTGTCTTTACTTTTCTTTTTATCCTTTTTGTCTTTCATTTTCTTTTTACCCTTTTTTTTGGGATGCTTAATTTTCAGTCCTTTTGTTTTCTTTATTAAAACATCATCATCCTCCTCATCATTACTCTTATTTCCTCCGTGATCTTCTAAGCAAATGTTGAATGCTTCTCCAGTTTTGAAATAGGATTTTACTGAAAAAAAAAAATTCATAAACAGAATTAACTTAATATAGTAGATTATTGATATAAGAAAAAAAGTACACAAGCCTGATAGAAAATTACAATTAGAATCCCAAATCACATCATGAAAAAAATGGAGATCATTTTTAATGTCTATTATTATGCTGACATGGAGTCAGATGAATACACTGTAGCAGAGTTTAAGTTTTCTATGGCCAGATGCCCTTTCCTGCTCCAGGAAATGTATCTACATTGGATACTGTATGTAGTACCTTGATATACTACAACTAAACATTTTTTTAATCAGTTGTTTCATAAAGATCTGGAATTAAAAATGTTTTCTATTTTTCATGTTAATAACAGAACTTAATATTTCAAGAATGTGCCCAATAAGTCTTCTCTACTCCATGCCAGAATGAAATAAAAAGACATGAAGAGTGTTGTACTCATACTCAGCTGTAAACCTGTCCTATTAGGGATTACGTCTAGAACTACATTAACATGTTCTTTCCATAGTTAAAGTGGACAGGGTGTGATAGGGAACTTTTGGGTGGAAATTTCTACATTTCTAGCAAGTCATGTAATAATGTGAAGGGCCCTCTCTCCTTGTGATATAAGTGTAAATCTTAAATTATACAGCTTTTCTTTTTCTACAATATGAGTGAAAAAAGTTTTTTAAAAAATGTAGCAGATAATTGTAAAATTTTGAGCAAACAAGGTAACTTTTAACATGGTTGCTAAACTTTTGAGGCTGGAACATCTTTGATAAAGCTATTCAATCAGGACTTAGGCATTCCATACTGATGAAACAATCCCCTTGTTATCTTCAGCTAACTTTCTATCTTAACTTGTTTTATTCGTTACATAATGGAAATACTGCACCAAATTCTCTACAAGAACACACCAGTAGAGTTTCCCTCATTTGCTTTCCTGCTCTGCATTGAAATTGCTCACTCTAAACTTGATTAGTTGCTAACTCTTTCCATTTTGTCAGGCTTATCACTGTGCACACATACCAGGTTGAGAGAATCCTTGTCTCTTCAAATCAACAATGTCTTGACAGTGTCTCTTCCATCACACTCAATGTATGTCTGGAGCTAGTCGCTGTCTTCATTAACCCTTTAGCATTCAAATTGGCCCATATCCAACCAAATTATTTAACCAGTTTTATACTGAAACTGACCAGATCTGGCCTCTCACCTCAACTAAACAATCACATCACTGAAATCTCTAAACTACAAGATAACGCACAGTTAACCCAAAACAATATAAATAAACATCACATTTGACAGAATCTGAACACTTCAAATCTTCTGACCATATCTGGCAAAACTGCCCATATATAGGTCCTGTCTATCTTTTATCTCTTGGATCAGTGGCTTCTGTTAAGTTGCCTCCCTCAATATTACATTCCAGCTCAGTTGAGGGGGTCTTGCCTTGCAAGTTATTTGTTGATCTTACTAGTACTGATGTCATGAGAAAAGTGCACAATGTACTGTGAAGTGGTTGGCATTAACAAGGGAACCAAACTGAAGAGACTATATCAAAGCAGACATTGGAACACAGAATGGTAAGCAATAGCATGCAAAAAGTCCTGGGGTCCCTTTATCCAATCTCCCAAGTGTTGGTGCCATGAAAATCACATCAAGTACACTGTAAAATGGTTGGCAAGAGGAAGGGCCACAAGCCATAAAAACTATGACACATGCAAGCTTCAGTCTATAGAAGCAATAGCTTCCAATAGGAGGCAACTTGGATTCAAACAACCTGTACCACCCATGCTAGCATGGAAAGCAAACAAAAATATTATGAACTCTTGTAACAAAATGAAGTACCATTTTATAATCGAAATATTAATATTTCTAAATCTCTCTAAAGGAGACTACAGTAGCGGTACTGGATATTAATAGTTATCACCAAGCTAACATGGTAGTCCAGAAAAATAAGACGAATGCTGCCGTTGATTAGCTCCAAGAGGCCATCGCCTCTAGCTAGCTATGTGACACATGAACCTGTGTCCATTATAACCTTTGAACAGGGGAGGTCAGCAGCTTCCACTTGCTGATTTGGCATCTACAGACTAGTTTCGGGGTAGTTGCCCCTTATCAGTGTAGAGTAGCTGAAGCCAGCAGGTGTCGCTACTGACCGTCTGTTCGACGGATTATTCACCTAAATTAAGAAGAATATATCCACTGAATTTAGGTAAATAATTCTTCAAACAGACGGTCAGTAGCGACGCCTGCTGGGTTCGGCTACTCTTCACTGATAAGGGGCAACTACCCCGAAACTAGTCTAGATGCCAAACCAGCAAGGGGAAGCTGCTGACCTCCCCTGTTTGAAGGTTATAATAGACACAGGTTTGGAGCTAATCAATGGCAGCATTCGTCCTATTTTCCTGGACTGTCATGTTAGCTTGGTGATAACTATTAATACTGCTTTATAATTTTTTATCAATACAATTTGGAATGACTCGATCAGCTTTCTCCATACTGGTTGATTTTTCACTTGTGTATGTTATTTATCATGATCAATCAGGGTTAGATTATAGTAAAATATGCTGAGAAGAACCAATCTGAAACATTCACAAGTAAATCAAATGACTCCTTACCCTCGGCACTCTGGCGAATGTCCCAAACTTTCATATTTCCTTGCCCACCAAAAGCAAAGACAAAAGGTGAATCTGGACATGGCAGTGCACACATAATTTCTCCCTGTAAAAGACGAAATTTAACAAACTGTTACTGTGAAAGCCTTTAAATCATTTTGCAATTAATTGAAAGTTGATAAAATACTGTAATTTAACATTATAAAACTGAAAAAATAACAATAATTTCATGAAATAAAAACTGTGCATGAAATCCTTGCAAAGGAGTAGCAAGCTGGTTCTCTGTACCAGTTTTAATAGGGGCAAACATGGGCATGTGGTCAAGAACTTTGTTTCTTAACCTCATGGTTTTAGATTCAGCCCCACTGCATGGCAGAGCAGCCTGTCTAGTGCATGCACACTCACATATCTCTATATATAAAGCTGAAGTTGTCTGTGTATGGTAGGTTTGGTAGCCTTCAACTGACGCTATCTCCTCTGAGACCCTGCAGCACAAGTTGACCAAAATTGAGAGTATGATTGAAGAAGGCTTGCTCTTCCTTCCGTATAAGAAAAAATTCAAATCAGACCATGTTAACACCAAAAATTATTTACATCAAAAAGGTGCTTTCTTTCTATGAAAATCCCTATTTTTTAACGATTTTTTTGACTGCTGTGTCGCCATTTTTCGGTGTATTTCAACCAGAAAAACGTTCACTTAAAGAGAATAACAAGCTACATAATGCAAGATTTTTACTTTTCAAAAATTCCAATTCTAAAGAGTTGAAACAAACCCGAGCAACGCCAGACGATACTGCTAGTATATATATATATAAGACAAATTCAAACAAAATTGATGACAGTCAAAGAGGCATTCACTGAATTATATTTATATCCCTATATTCATTTTGAATGTCCTTTTGACTTGCATTGTTTTTGTTTGAATTTGGCAGTCATTATCAATTTGCCTAAGTCACTTTCTTCTTCCACACACCAATCCAATTTAGTATATTACATGCAATTAAAATATAAATAACAAACCAACCCCACTGACTTTGAGAAGTTGTTGAATTTACACACATACACAAAAGGAAAAAGTCTTTTTACTTTACTCCCATCCACCACATACAATACAGGGCGTTTTTGTCTTGCAAAGTGTACTTGGTGATGTCATTAATGCTGGGGCTCTGAAAAAAGGCACCCACTGCATTTTTTAAAAGGGGTAGTGTTAGGAAGGGCATTCAGTTGCAGAAACTAAGTTGTCAAAACAGGCACCAGTTCTCTTGCTCACTGGATCCTGCCTAAACCATCCAACCAGCATAGAAGACCCATGTAAGACAATGGTGAGGATGAAGGTAAAGTATTCCAACAAGATTTGTTAAGTCAGAAACAAAAAAACTTACCAATTTCAAGTCTTTGGTGACAATATGTTTTGGCTCATTGTCTTTAACATCCCATACTTTGACTGTCTGGTCAGATGAAGAAGTAACAAGCATGTGCTCTATACTTGAACTCAGGACAAGCCCTGGATATAACAGAAAAAAAAAAAAAAAGCAAGTTTAGAAATCATAATAAAATATTGGAAGATGGATTTGGCATGAGTCTTTATTCAGTATGATGATCATTTCAATGGTGTGATTGTTTGTTTTTAGAATGATGTTGTAGGGTAGGTTTGAGAAACCAGTCCTGGTAGGTTTGAATGTAAAACAAAAATATTTGGGCCAGATATGGCTGATTTAAATACTAAAAGATTAAACTACAGACCCGTTGCTTTAATATATGCCTTGAACTTTGTAATTATCAAAATAAGCAATGATTTATGGTTTTCTGTATAAATGGTGACCGGAGACCTATTGAGTCAAGTACATCAACATCAAATGGAAATTGTAGTTGTGATACCTGTACTAGTGGCACGTAAAAAGCACCATCCAAATGTGGCTGATGTCAGCGCCGCCTTGACTGGCTTCTGTGCCGGTGGCACTTAAAAAGCACCAACCAATCATGGCCGTTGGCAGCCTCGCCTGGCACGTAAAAAGCAACCACTACACTCATGGAGTGGTTGGTGTTAGGAAGGGCATCAAGCTGTAGAAACACTGCCAGATCAGACTGGAGCCTGGTGCAGCCTCCTGGCTTCCCAGACCCCGGTTGAACCATCCAACCCATGCTAGCATGGAAAACGGATGTTAAACGATGATGATGATACACATGCGTTAGGAAAGATATCCTGCTATAGAAACCATGCCAAAATAGACAATTGGATCCTGGACAGCTCTCCAACTGGCCAACCCATGCCAGCATGGAAAACGGATGTTAAATGATGATTATGATGACGAAACACCAAAGTTGGTCATTTACTGCCATGAACCACAATGTAAGAATGTCATGTGTTTGGTGATAACAATGATCAACTCCTTTGTACTATATTTCAGTTGAAATATTATGCTAGTGTTTGGAACATAAATTAATACCAATTTTTGATCATCATAATTGTTTTGTTGACTATTTGCATGGGCTGAATGGAATTTGTTGAGGAATTTCCATTGCCAGATGCCCTTCCTGTCACTAACTCTCAAACATTTCCAAGTCAGGCAACATTATCCCATGACCCATAATTTCATCATGGAAAATTGAAAATAAAGGACATCGCTTACAGCTATTACATGTGAAAGCAAGGAAACAGTAACACATATACAATATATGGTGAGCTTCTTTCAGTTTCCATCCACCAAGTGCACTTCAAAGGCTTTAATCAGTGTAAAGTCACTTGCCCAAAGTGCTACACATGGGACTGAACCTAAAATTCATGTAGTTGGAAAGTAAACTTCTTACCACTTAGCTATGAATACTTGTTAACTTGCATCATTTTGAAAAAAACACATCAAGTTTGTATCATAGAACTATATGCAATCTCAGGTAGGTTGGTATTAGAAGGGTTACAACACAAATCCTTGGGGCATTGCAGTTCTTTCTTTATCAAAATTCTAGAGAAGTTCAAGGCATATATTAAAGCAATGGGTCTGTAGTTTAATCTGCTAGTATTCAAATCAGCTATAACTGGACCAAATATTCTTCTTGTTTTACATTCAAACTTACCAGGACTGGTTTCTCAAACCTACCCTATAACGTCATTCTAAAAACAAACAATCACACCATTGAAATGATCATCATACTGAATAAAGACTCATGCCAAATCCATCTTCTGTTTCATTCATTGATTATTATTATTATAATATATATATATATATATATATATTTGTAGTATAGGTGTAGGAGTGGCTGTGTACTAAGTAGCTTGCTTACCAACCACATGGTTCCGGGTTCAGTCCCACTGCGTGGCACCTTGGGCAAGTGTCTTCTACTATAACCTTAGGCCGACCAAAGCTTTGTGAGTGGATTTGGTAGACGGAAACTGAAAGAAGCCCGTCATATATATATATATATATGTGTGTGTATATGTTTGTGTGTGTGTGTTTGTCCCCCCAACATCGCTTGACAACCAATGCTGGTGTGTTTACGTCTCCGTAACTTAGCGCTTCAGCAAAAGGGACCGATAGAATAAGCACTAGGCTTACAAAGAATAAGTCCCGGGGTTGATTTGCTTGGCTAAAGGCGGTGCTCCAACATGGCCACAGTCACATGACTGAAACAAGTAAAAAAGTATATGTAGATATGCACATACATATACAAAGGTGTCAAACTTAAAAAAAAAAAAAAAATCCAATACTGACAAATACATACTGATAATTGTACAATCATTTTGTCAAGTGGTTTGTAACATGGGGTAAAACACTGAGCTGAAACAGACCTATTTAACTCATACAAACATAGGAAAATTAAATGATACTATTCTTAATCATGAAATTTCAAGGAGTGCGTGTGTATATATGTGTGTGTGTGTGTGTATGAGAGGTATTAACAGATATTTTGCAATAGGATGAACAGTATGCAACTTACCAGAAACTGCAGCAGTGTGTGCTGATATTGTATAGATAGGTTTATCATAACGGACATCAACGTAGTAGACATTCCCTTTATCAGTGCTGGCCTATAGAACAGCAACAAAAAAATGTACAACTAACATATTTACACACTGACACAAACCAAAATACATTTATGCTATAAAAAATATTTTGTAAAGCTGAGAGGCTAATATCAGTGACAGATATAGCTGAGAATTTCATGTGAATACACTAAACAAATTGTAGACTGATAAAAGCATTTGTATTTAACCCTTGGTCCTTGAGTCTCTGCTATTATAAGATAAAATAAGTGTCCTATATATTGAGTTCTATTAGAAGTCAAAAATTATCTGCACTTTTGCCACTCCTTCTTAAGATAGGCTGCACTGCTTCCAGTGCTTGCATGCTAAAAGTGGTACTTTTGTAGTTATGTAACCAATGAGGAAAATGTTGATAAAGATCACTGATCCTATGAGAGAAACTTAAAAGTTTGATGAGCTAATAGAAATCATCATCATCGTTCTTTAATGCCTATTTTCCATGCTGGCATGGGTTGGATGGTTTGACCAGAGTTGCACCAGGCCCCAACCTGATATGGCTTGGTTTCTACAGCTGGAGGTCCATCCTAATGCTAACCACTTTACAGATTGTGCTGGGTACTTTTTAAGTGGCACTGGCAAGAAAGCCACTTATGTAGCACCAGCACAGGTGCTATTATGTGGCGCCAGCACAGGTGCTTTTGTGTGGCACCAGCACAGGGATTTTGCAGGCCAATCCTCTTGAGCAAAAGCAGCAGCATGGGCAATTCTGCTGTGGAAGACAGGTCTAGTACTGTTTTACAAAGTTGAAGGTCAAATTCGATAATGTAGGGATATTGAGATGATCATGACTAGAACCCCTTTGATCATAGGCCAGCTGGACTTAGGCTTACCTGGTGATAAACAGCACCACAGAACAATAACAACTATAACAGTTTCTAATTCAAGGACAAGTCGAGCAATTATTGAGAGGAAGAGGTTAGTCAATTATATCAATCCCGAGGTCTTCAAAGTTACCTTATTTTATCAACCCTGGATGAGTAAAAAGTAAAGTTGACTTCAACTGGATTTGAACTCAGAACACAAAGAGCTGGAAGAAATAGCAAGGTATTTCTTCCAATGCTCTAATGATTCTGTCAGCTCATTGTCAGCAATAGTTTTAATGAACTAACGATAACACTATTGCTTAATTTGCTAATTATAGCAACCAACTTAACGAAAGCTGAAGCAGGACCAAACAATAACAATGAGCTAATCAGGTTTAGAATCCCCATATTGTTTTGTAATTAATTAAAACATCATTTTAGTAAATTATTGAGAGGACCTCATGGTGGCTGAGTTTTTTTTTGAGCATTGGGTCCCATGGAGCAAAGTGGCTAAGTTCCTTTCAAGTGTTGGGCCTCATAGAGGCAAAGTGGCTGATTACCTTTCGAGTGTTGGGCTTCACAGAGGCAATGACTAAGACCTTTGACATTATGTCGCGTGTGAGAAAAAAGACTCCTCAAGCTAAGCAAAATCACAGTCGTGGAAGATGCTGGTGTCACACAAATGGCACTAGTGCTGGTGACATGTAAAAGCACCCATTACACTCTTGGAGTGGTTGGCGTTAGGAAGGGCATCCAGTTGTAGAAACCATGCCAAATCAGACTGGAGTCTGGTGCAGCCTTCCAGTTTGCTAGCCCAGTCAAACTGTTCAACCCATGCCAGCATGGACAACGGATGTTAAATGAGGATGATGATGATAAATTGAAGTCAAAAGACATACCTCATTATGAGCCCTTCATTTCAAAGATGTTAAAAAAAGAAAAAAACCCAAAACACTTACATAAAAGAAATAAGGATTGTAATGGTTCCAAACAACGCGTTCTATTTCTGATCCAGCAAATGACCAAGTCTTGTGGTTGTAACCAGCATCTCGGCAGTCAAATAATCGTACAGTACTGTTGAAGATAAAAAATGTAAGATATTCAATATATATATGTATGTAGAATCAACAAATGAGACTGAGAATCTCTCTCTCTCCCTTTCTCATATATATATACATACATACGAATGTATACATGTAAAAAGAGAAGGCAGACAAATCATCCAACCCATGCTAGCATGGAAAAACGGACATTAAATGATGATGATGATTATCTACAGAGAGGAATTCTCTCCATGACAAAAATACTGTGAATGGCTTTCTTATAGATTCGAATATGGCCCAAGCATATTTGAATTGGTAACATGTTCACACATACATACATGTAATATTTCCCCATAGCCAGTTAAGTTCTCACAGAATACTGGAAATGAATGACACTGAAATTCATTTACAACTATCACATGATGCCAAAACAAGTAGACACAATCACACACACACATACATATCATCAATTAACATCTGTTTTCCATGCTGGCATAGATTGGATAGTTTGACTGAAAACTAGTAAGCTGGAGAGCTGCACCAGGTTCCAATCTGATTTGGCATGGTTTCAACAGCTAGATACTCTTCCTAACACCACCCACTCCAAGAATGTAGTGGGTGCTTTTTACATGCCACCGGCATAGGTGCTAGTTACGTAACACTAGCATCGGCCATGACCATGGTCTCATATATATATATATATCTGAGACCCCCTTCAGTCATGACACAGACTATGGGATTGCACCTAGAAAGTAACTCTCCCAGGCACATGTCCGGGCAAGGTTGTTTATGGAAGACAGCAGTCGCCCATGCATACCGGCCTCCCCTCTCCACGCCACCAAGGGAAAGGCAAAGGCCGATACAGCTTGGCACTCGTGACGTCACAACTCATTTCTACAGCTGACTGAACTGGAGCAATGTGAAAAAAGTGTCTTGCTCAAGAACACAACACGCAGCCCGGTCCGGGATTCAAGCTCACAACGTCATGATCGTAAGCTCGACGCTCTAACCACTGAGCCATGCGCCTTCACTTATATATATGTATGTATATATACGATCATCATTTATTGTCAAAGTTCTATGCTGGCATAGGTTGAATGGTTTGACACTCATTGCAAATAAAAGGCCAAATATACAAATGAAGACCCTGCTACCAACAGGGCAAAAATATAATTCTGTATAACTGTGGAAGGAAATGTTGAATCACATGGAGGTGACTGAGACCTTTGGTGATTTGATGTGCTTGAGAAAGCATGTTAAACTAAGTGAAATCTTAGTTGTGGCCAGCACCGGTGACATACAAAACGCACCCAGTACATTCTGTGGTGTGGTTGGCTTTAGGAAGGGTATCCAGCTGTAGAAACCAAAGGTAAATCAAACTGGAGCTCATTGCAGTTATTTGTCTTACCAGCCCCAGTCAAACTGTCTTACCCATGGAAAACAGATGCTGACTGATGATGATAATGATGGGTGGAAAGAAAAAGAGGGGAAAGCTTACCTATCAAAAGAACCAGTTAATAAGGTCTGTTGTTCAGCAGGATGCCACTTCACACACTGCACCTATAATAAAGAAAACAGGGAATATTTATCAAAGTGAAGATTACATTTATATAAAGCAAATATAAGCAGAAAAAAGAAGCTTTCTCTAAAGCTTCTTTACTAGAGCGACAATTTAAAAAAAAAATGTATACTATTAAAGCTTGTGTTTTTATATATGAATTCTCTTCCAGCTATTACATGCCATCAGCTAAAGGAAAAGCCTTTGTTAAAAGCAGCAGCTAAATACTGCATTAAAAAAAAAAATCACATTACATAATTTAGTCCAAGACACATCATCATCATTATGCTTGGTCAGAACTAACTGGGGTCTAAATAACAATGGAGCTTCTTGACCAATCAGAATGTTATGAACTAATTAATGTGCTTTATTGAGGAGCACAATACTGTGTAGTAAGATGTCAAAGACACCCACCAATAAACTACAACCCCTGGCCCAGACACACTGTGCACTCATCACTGCAGTTCCCCTGAACTAGTTTGTTGTATACACCAACACCTGGGTCCACTCCTACTCTTGTCATCAATATTGTACCTTGTCACAAACAAATTGCTATGCTCTACTCATCCTCCACATAACATCAACTATTTAACATCTCCTTACTACACGTGTTGGCTTACAGATACTCAGCCCTCACATATGCACAGGTAACCTACGACCTCACTTACCCTACAACTATGAACAGAGGCCATCAATATACTAAATTAAAGAATAGTAAGAAAAAATTTAGCACAACAACGATTTTTCTATAACTGTCACCTGTGAGGGTCATAGACACTACTACTCCTTGGCTATCATCATTGTTTTAATATCCTCTTTTCCTTGCTTGCATGGGTTGGATGAAATTTGTCGAGGTAGATCTATGGTTGAATATAATTCCTATCACCATGACAGGGACACCTAACCACACACAGGTGTGTATGTATATATATATGTGTGTACATGAATAAGTACATAAATGCAAAACAAGGTGCTACAAATGGCACCTGAATACCAAAGGTAGAGTAAAAGGTTTTTTTATTAAAGCTGCGAAAATATTGCAAAAACTGTTACTCAGTTTCACGTTCCTGTTTGTTGGACAGTTGTGATTCTTGATCACAACTGTCTAACAGCTTTTGTGATGTTTTTGCAGCTTAATAAAAAACTATATATATATATATAGCTCCATCCAAGTGGGATCACTGTCAGAGCAGCTGTCTGGCTTCAGTGCCGGTGGCAAGTAAAAAGCACCATTTGAGCGCGATCGTTCCCAGTGCCGCTGGACTGACTCCTGTGCAGGTGGCATGTAAAAAACACCATTTGAGCGTGGTCATCAGGAAGGGCATCCAGCTGTAGAAACACTGCCAGATCAGATTGGAGCCACCTGGTTCGCCAGTCCTCAGTCAAATCGTCCAACCCATGCTAGCATGGAAAGTGGACATTAAATGATGATGCTGATGATGATGATATATATATATATATGATGTGCATCTCTCATTTTCTGTCAACCAGATCCTCTTACAAAGCTCTGGTTGGCTCATTTGTTCAATGTGTCATGCAGTGGGGCAGAAGTGAGGGGAAAAAAACTGCACCTGTGCCTATGGCTTTCTAACCACAAAGCTACATTTGAAATAAAATTGAAAAGTTAGACGATGGTGTTGTAGGTGCTAAGAACTACACTCAAAATGAGAAACAAATATAGAGACTGACAAAGAGAAACAACTCACTAGACTGTTAAAAAATATAATATTACAAGGTATTTTGCCTACCATTCCACTTAGCAAATAACATAATGAAGATAAAGTGTTTTTCTCTTATTGGCACAAATCTATAAATTTATGAGGATAAGGGTATAATCTTTGAACTGATCTTGTCAATGATTTAAAAACAAAAATAAATCCTACTTTTTCTTCATGTTTTCTGATGGAGGATACAGCTTTGGCCTCTGTCAAGTCCCACAAACCAACAGTAAAATCTGCAGATGCACTGGCCAGAACATTTCTGGAAAAATAAAAAGGCTGGTACCATTAAGAAACATATAGTTTATACAGCATTAAATAAAAACAACTATAATTGAATATAATAATAAAAGCAAGTTAGTGGTTTAACAAAATCATATGAGAATGTTACATAGAAAGGTTTATTGTGTTTGTTCTGGTCTCTGTTTTCCATGTTCAAATTCCACTGAGGTCAACTTCGTCTTTCATCATCATCATTCAATGTCTGTTTTCCATGCTGGCATGGGTTGGACAGTCTGACATGGAGCTGGCCAGCTGGGTAGCTGTCCAAACTACAATTGTCTGTCGTGACATGGTTTCTTATTTCTTTATTGCCCACAAGGGGCTAAACATAGAGGAGACAAACAAGGACAGATAAGGAGATTAAGTTGATTACATCGACCCCAGTGCGTAACTGGTACTTAATTTATCAACCCCCAAAAGGATGAAAGGCAAAGTCGACCTCGGTGGAATTTGAACTCAGAATATAACGGCATATGAAATACCTATTTCTTTACTACCCACAAGAGGCTAAACACAGAGAGGACAAACAAGGACAGACAAACAGATTAAGTCGATTATATCGACCCCAGTGCGTAACTCGTACTTATTTAATCGATCCTGAAAGGATGAAAGGCAGGGTTGGCCTTGGTGGAATTTGAACTCAGAACGTAACGGCAGACAAAATACTGCTAAGCATTTCGCCCTTTGGGCTAACGTTTCTGCCAGCTCACCTGTTGTGACATGGTTTCTATGACTGGATGCCCTTCCTAGTGCCAACCACTTCACAATGTGCTGGGTGCTTTTCATGTGCCACCAGCCTGAGTGCATTGTACATGGTACTGGCACCTGTAAAGGACAAGCCAGTATGTATCATTTACTTGTTTCAGTCGCTGGACTGCAATCTTGCAGGTTGCATTGCCTTTAAGAATCTTAGTTGAACAAATTGCCCACAGTATTTATGTTTTTTTTAAGTCTGGCATTTACTGTATCAGTTTCTTTTGCTGTATTACTGTGTTACAGCCAAGTTCTCTATTGGTTATGATGACGAGTGTTCCAGTTGATCCAATCAATAGAACAGCCTGCTCATGAAATTAATGTGCAAGTGGCTGAACACTTCACAGACACGTGTGCCCTTAATTTAGTTCTCAGGGAGATTTGGTGTGACACAAAAGAATATGATAAGGCTGGACCTTTGAAATAGAGGCACGGCTTAATTTTTCCAGCTTAGTTGACTGGACCAATGTGAAATCAAATGTCTTAGGACACAATGCACCACTGGGAATGGAATTGATAGCCTTCCAATTGCAAGTCATACATCTTAAACCCTATGTCATGTGCCTTCACTTGAACTGCTAAGTTACAAGGCTGTTAAAAGCCAACACTGGTTGTCAAGCATTGGGTAAGGAGGCAGTGCAACAAACACAGACACAAAGATTCACACATATGTATATAAACATACACACACACACAATGGGCTTCCACATAGTTTCCATCTACCAAATCTACTCACAAGACACTGCCCAGCCCAGGGCTACAGTAAAAGACACAAGGACTGACCCTGAAATCATATGGTTGCAAAGTGAGCTTTTCAACCACACAGCCATGGTCAACTAAGAAGTACCAGCCTAGGGTTGTAGATTGGCAGAACTATCAGAAGGTTGGTGATGTCTTGTGGTAATCTATTCTGGCCCATTGTTTTATAACCTCACAAAAACTGGGAGGATTAAAAATAACAAAGTGGGCTCTACATCAGTGGCTCTCAACCATTTTGTACTTACGGACACCTTTGGTTCCTATTTTGCTCTACTGGACCTCTATAGCCGTTTGAGGTTCAAGAAAAAAAATCTTACTGTATTTTTATAATTAAATATTCATAGGAAATGTATATAAAGAATTGTTAAAATATTCCATAGAATTATAACTAAATTATTCTGTTATTTGTTTTAGTCATTTGACTGCGGCCATGCTGGAGCACTGCCTTTAGTCAAACAAATCGACCCCAGGACTTATTTTTGTAAGCCTAGTACTTATTCCATCGGTCTCTTTTGCTGAACCACTAAGTTACGATGACCTAAACACACCAACATCTGTTGCCAAGCGAAGGTGGGGGGACAAACACACACACATATATGTATATACACAAAGTATGGGGGTTTAGTCCACAGGTGATCTAAACGATTAGGTACGCTAGGTAAGTGCTGTAAAGGTTATAGCCGAGACGGTAGTTATAGAGCCATTGCAGATTTCCGATGCAGTGGATATATAATTGTTAAACAGGACAGCAAACATCTCAAGTTGTAAAAATATTGTATACGACTTGAGATGATTGCTTTGCTGACCTGATTAACAATTATATAAATATACACACATATATACAATGGGCTTCTTTTGGTTTCTGTCTATCAAATCCACTCACAAGGCTTTGTTTGGCCCAAGGCTATAGTTGAAGACACTTACCCAAGGTGCCACGCAGTGGGGACTGAACCTGGAACCATGTGGTTAGGAAGCAAGCTTCTTACCACACAGCCACTTTAACAAATTCTTATATGGACCCCACCAAGGGTCATATGGATCCTGTTCGAGAACCATTGCTCTACATGGTTGCTCAATCTCCTAGAAATAGCAGCAAAACTATCCTTGACTTTAATATTTTAATAAAAGGACACAGATGTCCTTAAAAGATAGGAAGGTCTAAGTTGGAATACCTTTGATAAAAGTTATGCTCAACCATGGTTACCCCACAGTAGAAAACAAAAAGACATATATTATAAACACACACATGTATAAAAGATGTATATATTATAAACATATAAATTATATTTACAGACCTGCTTTGTCGATTCCATGCTAAATCTAGAACTGCATCAGAATGTCCCAGCACAGAACCTTTCTGGAAATATAAATATAAAAAGGAATCTCTTCATGTAAGAGCTATGATGATGTATATTTGAAATGAAGATTGATATATTAGATTTGACTTAATTGCTATTACTTCTAACTGTACACAAATAAATATAAAACATGGTTGTGAAACATGGCCTATGAAGGTAGTCGATCAGCGAAAGCTGGAGGTGTTTGACAATGACTGTATCCACCGCATTGATCAGGTTCCTACAGCCGGTCTTTGTCATCGACTTAATCTCCGGGCCCTCCATTCGGTGCTTCTACAATAGCGCTTAAGGTGGTTCGGTCATGCTGCCCGGCGTCCAGAGGGTGAGCTGATTCGCGATGTCTGCCTCCTACCTCCACTTCCCAGCTGGCGCAAACGCACGGGCGCACAGCTGAAGACCTGGGCAACGACGATAAAGGAGGAGCTCTCCGAACTCTCAGGTTCGCAGATGGAACTGCGACAGGCTTGCTATCTCCAGTGACCTCACACAGGACTGTTGAGCATGGGCTGCCATGGTTTGTGATGCCATTAGGACCAGAGAAGAAGCCGGCTCAACCTGCCCTGGGTGAACGCCGTCACAAGTAAGTAGTAAATAAATCTAAAACATAGACAAAATTAGGTATGGTTTCTATGGCTGGATCACCTTCCTACCAACTGAGAATACTGGGTGTTCTTGTAATGGTACTAGAGAGATTGCTATGCTTTCTGAAAGACTAAAGCATCCTCTTAATCCTATGTTGTTTCTACTCAGGTAAAAAAAATAAATAAAAATTGTCTTCTGCAGCTAATTGCTTTTGTTTGCCATAATCATGAGTTCCCTTTTCCCTTGTTTCATTAACAAAAATAGTCATTAATGCTAAAGATTTCATTTCACTAAGCTCATTAATCTAGTATATTAATTTGCTTTTAAATATAGCTACATCTAATGCAGTTACCCCTCCTTCTCTCACCATCCCTACTGTTTCACCTTCATACAAACTCTTTTCTACGTTTCTTCCTAGAACTTGTGCCTTCTAGAAATTTCACCTGTCTGTATATTTTGTATGGGCATTAACCACCAGAAGTTCAAGATGAACAACAACCAAATGAATTTAATGGGAGAGAATTTTGGATGAAATAACTGTGATTTGCATTATAAAAAAAAAAAGAAGCCAGACATACCTTCTTGCTTTTCTTCTTACTTTGCTTGGTGCCAAGGGTGAAAACTGGCTCAAGACTGTCAATCAAGTCAAGATCCCAAATATCAATAGTTGGATTCATGGAACCAAGGGCTACATAATTACCTGACAACAGAAAACATTAAACATGATAAAAACACTGTAAACCAAACTGTTTCAATTTTCATGTTTCTCCTGTAACTCAGTCTCAGGTCCCTACAGTCTATCTCTCAGTAAACCAAACTGTCTCAGGGACCTGTCTAACACTTTTATAAACTTTACTGCCTCAAGCTTTGACATGTGTTTATCTGATGCCAGTAAACCAAACATTTAAGTTTTCTTCAATCTATGAATCTATATCTACACCAGACTACAAATAACCCAGCTTTCACTGCAGAATCAGATTAACTTCCAGGAATTCCAAGATGTATGTAGGTTACACACTAGAGATTAATAAAGAAGATGGAGTGTACCAAAAAGCAATTTATTGTCACAACAATTGTTTCGTCTTCAAAATGCACTGGTCTTTAGTGGGCGTGGAATGATGCAATGCACAGTGCAGAGAAGACTCTTCAGGTGTATAATATGCTTTTAAGTGTAGAGATTTACACATCAGTTTCGCTGTATTGAGAGATTCTGTCAGTTCAGGTGGATGAGTATTTTTTTTTAAAACATCTACCTGAAATGTAAATCTCTGCGTAAATCTTATACACCTGAAGAGTCTTCTTTGCACTGTACATTGCATCATTCCACGCCCACTAAGGAGCAGTGCATCATGAAGACCAAACAATTGATGTGACAATAAATTGCTTTCTGGTACACTTTGTCTTCTCTATTAATCTTTAATATATATATATATACTGTATTTTAACGCATGCGTGTATGTATATATATATATATATGTATAGTACAAAGTAAGATAGGGGTTATGGGTGTAATTTATATTATGACTTTTATAATTTGTATTCTTATCTTATATCTTATATGTATTGAATTATAAGATATATATGTATGCTATTGATGTTCTCATTTTGTTAAATGAATAAATAATCCAACATTATAATATCCGAAAGTTGATGAACGAACTAAATTTGTTTCTCCATTTTCTTATTTGTATTATATATACACACACACATTGTATTTTAACACGTATAAGGAACTTCCTAATGTTCTGGGCTTGCAATTTGGAAAAACGGTTTTCTAAGGGATTATAATACTATCTATGTATAAGAAACTTCCGTATTTTTTTAGCCTAATTTTTGACAAAAAAGGGTTCCTTATACATGTTAAAATACAGTATATAAATAAATGGAAGCTACAAAAAGACACATGTAGTACAGTACATTAAGAGAAACACCATACTAACCTGTTTCTTCAGTAGGATCATAATCCAGCCATTCTACGGCCAGGGGGAAAGAAGGCAGTATGATATCATGATGGACAAATAAATTACTGTCAGGTTCATCATAGACTGGAAAGAAATAAAGCAAGGAATTTATATAAGACTAGCAGTATCGCCCGGCGTTGCTCGGGTTTGCAAGGGAAATAACTATATAAGCATTTTTAGAGATGTAAAGTATAATAGCCATCTCAATATGGCTAACCGCAAAGGGGGGGGGGTGTTACTGTAGCTTTTTACGTTCTGAGATTTAATAATACATTTTTAGAGAGTTACTTCCCTTATATATGCCAAAAATGCATTAAAAATGGGAAAAAATTATGGTAAATTTTTTTAAAAATCGTAGACTCATGCTCGATATGAATCACGACTATAAGATACCCACTTTTGGTTAACCTGCACCGCAAAATGTGGGAGTAGTTAGGAATCTAAATTGTAGGAGACAGACACCACACAACCTCACTTTTATATATATAGATGAATCATAATTACCACACTCACACACACACATGAACATCATCATAATGTGTTTTCCATGTTGGCATGGGCTGGACGGTTTGACCAGAGCTGGCAAGGCCAAGGGCTGCATCAGGCTCCATTGTCTGTTCAGACATGGTTTCTATGGCTGGATGTCCTTCCTAACACCAACCATCCCACAGAGTGTACCGAGTGCTTTTGATGTGGCACCAGCACAATATGAGCTGGCAGAAACATTAGCACGCCGGGCGAAATTCGTAGCCGTATTTCGTCTGTCGTTGCGTTCCGAGTTCAAATTCCGCCGAGGTCGACTTTGCCTTTCATCCTTTCGGGGTCGATAAATTAAGTACCAGTTACGCACTGGGGTCAATGTAATCGACTTAATCCCTTTGTCTGTCCTTGTTTGTCCCCTCTGTGTTTAGCCCCTTGTGGGTAATAAAGAAATATATATATACATACACACATTCACTCAGGTCCACAATTGTAAATTTATCTAACATGGTTAGGAACAATTTTTCATTCTGACAAAATCTCTCAATGGTATTGTTTCATATTTATGCACTACAGCATCATATTGATACACACAAACCAATTCACCATCACGCTCTCCATAAGGAGATATATTTAATTTTTGTCTATGAATTCTTGTATATTAGGTAAAAAAAAAAGTTAAAAACCATATATATAAACATAAGTGATGTGCTCCTTACAGTTTCTGTCTACCAAACATTCAAGGTATTGGTGGCTGTCACCTTAGGGTTAAAGTAGAAGACACTCAAAACCACACAGCCACGCCTGGACATATATATATGTATATATTTGCTGTTTTCCCTGTGATTACTCTCACCAACTCTTGAATAATGTGAGAAGCCATGCACCCACTCTACAGTAAGAAACTTGTTCTGCAGCCTTCTTTCATATTAACCTCTTATCGCATAACATAAAGCCACCTCCCTCTTCACTATAGTTCCACTCCATTGAGAGGAATCTTAGTCTTGTGAGTTACATAGCGACCTCATTAGGGTTAGGACCATAAAAAAGAGCACCCAGTCATGGAAACTAGGCCGAAGCAGACATTGGAGCACAAGAGAGTCCTTGATCCTGTCAAATGCCTAACCCATACCATTTGGAAGACAGATATGAAATGATGATCAACATCATTTAACGTTCGTTTTCGATGCTAGCATGGGTGGGATCGTTTGACTAGAGCTGGCAAGCTGTACCAGGTTCCAGTCTGATTTGGCTTGGTTTCCATAGCTTGATGCCCTTCCTAATGCCAATCACCTCAGAGAGTGTGCTGGGCATTTTTTATATAGCACTGGATACACACACACAAATAGTTAGGCTTTCCAGAAAGTGTTGAGCAGCATTATTAAGCAGATTAAAAAATAGTATCAAATCTAATTACCATAAACTTCGAGTAAGCTGGCATCTTTTATTGTTCGTGCAACAGCGATAAGGTTGTCTGATGGCTTTATCATCACATTTTCGTCATCACTGTCAGGCTTAAAAAGAAAAATGCAGAACAAATCAATTCATACTATTTCCTTCAAGAGTATATGGATTACAAACGAAGTTTTTGCTGTGTAACAATTGTCCTTAACATTTACATGGGTTCAGGAACAACCAACATGATAAGACATATATATATATATATATAGAATAACAGGCATGTGCTGTCAGTAAGCAGTTAGTGACCTTTATACAGAGACATAAACTCAGATCACTGGATTCAGAATCCAGAGTGCTAACCATTCGGCATAAAGCTGTAAATCTTTACACAACCCAACCCAGGAAGAAACCTTTGTGTGATTGGGGAGAAGAAAGCTTCAGAGGATTGGAAATGAAAGCTGCATATACTGTAGAAAGAATGTTTCACATGAACAAAAAAAGGGAACTTTATAACACATCATGGAACAATTAAAAAACACTTGCAACAACAATTAGTGTTACGAAAAGGCTCAATATAGAATGCTGTCTGTAGTTATAATAACATAAGCTGTTTAAGTTCTTTGTTTCCATAAACATGCCTAAATTATCAATACTTCAGTATCAACATTGTGACATATGTATGCATCACACATTGTATTTCTAGTATGGGAGGTATATAATGTCTTGAAGTAAGAAAATAGCATATTCCCTGGTCAGTAAACTTCTGTCAAGTTAGGCAGAACAGCTGAAGATTTAGTAGCAACCCCATCAAGCTTAAATGGATAAAAGTTCAAAGAGTACATAAATATCTGCTCTCCAACTAAGAACCAATTTAATAAGACATAAACATGTCCAGAGTATTGGATTATATAACATGTAATTAAATTTTTCTCCAAGATTATATTCCAGGTTTCCTAACCAACAAAGATTGCTGGTTTACTGAGGTATAACAGCTTTAACACATTCAACAACGACAAGAAATGTTAAGCCAGGATGGGAGCCTCTGTGGTATTAGAGAGTGGCTTGACATGCAAGAAACAGCAGCCAAACATCTTTCACATTATATTGTACTGCTTTTTAAAAAAAAATGTAGATCCTGATATACAAAAGGTTGGTTGAAGTTGGAATGTCTTTGTTGTGTCGACATCCCCAGATGATGAAGTAGGCTAGCCCAATATGTAGATACAGAGGGAGAAGTCTAAACATCAAGGAGTTGAGTAGAGGTCATCTGAACATGTGGTATAACAGTGGATCTCATCCTCGTCGCCACTGTTATATTGCACATTCGGATGACCTCTACTTAACTCCTCGATGTCTAGACTTCTCCCTTTATATCTACCTATTGGGCTAGCCTACTTCATCATCTGGGGGCATCGACACAACAGTTCCCTTGAGCAAGGCCAAATCAGGGCTATACAAACACAATAAGAAATGCAACTCCATTTAATTAATGTAAAATTGAAATAACAGTCATAAAGCATCAACATCACTTTATCTCTCTTCTGCATTCTCAGACAAAGAATGAGGGCCCAGAATGGTAGATTCTCCACTCCTTGCAGAAATTGAACTCCTCTATGAAATAATTGTTTCTAATTTAGACCATCATCATCTTCCTTCGAAAACACATTTTTTTTACTTATTCCATCAAGCCAAGTGAAATTGTAGTCATGACAGATACTGGTGTCATACAACTGGAACATAAAAGCATCCATTACACTCTCAGAGTGGTTGGCATTAAGAAGGGCATCCAACCATGGAAACCATACCTAATCAGACTGGAGTTTGGTACAGTGCCTCAGCTTACCAGCCCTGGTCAAACCATCCAACCCATGCCATCATGGACAACAGATGTTAAATGACGATGATGATAATGATGTAAATTTGTTGAACATGAAAACTAACCTCATCATGATCATTGATGTAAGGATCTTCCTTATTGTCAGCGAAATACACCAGATTACCAATACCACTGTGGAAATTGAACTCTATCAGAAAAAGATACGAAAAATGGCAAGAATTGAAAAAAAATAACATTAAAAAAATTTAATTTGAAAAGTAAATAACAAAACAAAAAAATGATGACTAAAATGTTTGAAGCAAAGACTGTGTTTCAGGAAACAAGAAGAAAATGTCGATCACAGGGGAGTTAGCATAAGGAACCCATGACAAGGTTACTCAACTTGGTAGATAAAAACAGCAGCTAAATCTCCCTCAAATCAATATGCTTATATATTAAATAAAGAAATGATATATTTGGTAATGTCATGATAAAAAAACCCCCAGAAAACCCAAAACCTAGGATGGTTGTATGGTTAAGAAGTTCATTACTTAACCACATGTTTTAAGGTTCTGTCCAACTGCATGGCAAGCAACTGACTTCTGCAGGAGCATCAGGATGACCAAAGCCTTGTGAGTGGATTTGGTAGATGGAAAATGAAAGAAGCCAATTGTATGTGTTTGTGCTTTCTAAATTTGACAGATGTATGCAAGTATTACAAACAATATCCTTTATTATATGTCCAATCAAGCAGAAATACCATTTTGCTTGAAAACAAGTTAATGTTGGTGACAGGCCATAGAAAATCTGCCTCAACAAATTCCATCTGATTCACATAAACATAGGAAAATAAATATTAGAATTGATGATAGTCATGGAATGCTTTTGATTGATCAATCAAAGTTAACTTCAGGTTAAGCAACAACAGCAACAGTCTACACAAGCTTTCTATTTTCCTTTTAACATCTTACTATTGTTGAGTTTTCAATGAAAGTTCTATCTATAAGTACTATATTGAGGATAAATTAACGAGCCAGAGGCTATTCTTTCTCACTCTTTTTTCTGAATTTTTTTTTTTTTTTTTTTTTTACAATTTTGTCAAAGGAGGGTCTGCAACACTTATAATTTATATAGGTTGTTGTGTTAGTTCTAACTGAGTAGTCCTATGAACAAAAGTAATCCAGACATGAAAATCCCATATTTTTGTATACCAGAGACTTACATTATCTAATGTGCTTTTCCTTTCGTACAATGAAAGGGTATGATGTGATAGAGATTTAGCTACTATTTCTACCAAGTCGAGTGACTGTGTGGAACAGTGGTTCTTAATCTTTTTGATTCCATTGCAGACTGAAGTGAAACATTATACATGCATTTCAAAACGAAAGTTAAAAAACTGTTTTAATCCTCACTGCACTGATTAAATTTTTGTGTACTATGTTATACGAAATGTGGAGAATTCCAGGTAGTACCCCACTATCAAAAATGAGCTAACTCTGTTCCTGCATTTCAAGCGCACATGCAAAGAACCAAATGTACTTGGTTCTCGTGCAGCAAGGGTTAAGGTAACTCTTTAGCATTTATACTGGACATAGCTGGCCCTAATATTCAACCTGTTTCATGTTCAGGCTAGCAAGATTTGGCCTCTTACACCTATCATACAATGCCACTTGAAAAATAAACAACCAAATATCATTGAAATTTTGAAGCTACAAAATACTGCATCGATTAATTCAAAATAATGTGAATAAAAAATCATTATATTTGACAATGAAATCTGAATGTGAAAGGGTTTCAAAATTCAGAAAAAAACCCCCAAAAAGCAACTATTGCTTATCTTGTTAGTATGATGGGTAAAATGCTTAGAGGCATTTTATCCACCTTTACATTGAGTTTGAATTCCACCAAGGGCGACTTTGTCTTCCATCCTTTTCGGGTTAATAAAATAAATACCTATTTCTTTATTACCCACAAGGGGGCTAAACACAGAGCGGACAAACAAGGACAGACATAGGTATTAAGTCAATTACATCGACCCCAGTGCGTAACTGGTACTTAATTTATCGACCCTGAAAGGATGAAAGGCAAAGTCGACCTCGGCGGAATTTGAACTCACAACGTAACGCAGACGAAATACCGCTAAGCATTTCGCCCGGCGTGCTAACGTTTCTGCCAGCTCGCCACCTTAATAGATACCGATTGAGCACTGAAGTTGATGTAATCAACTTAGGCCCTTCCCTGAAACTGTTGGTCTTGTGCCAAAATTTGAAGCCAATATTAATTATCAATAACAAATTTCTTAAGACTGTCATTAGTATGGATTTTGCAAAATCCTTAAAAGAAAAGTTATGAATAATTTAGTTCTCTGACCTTCATCATCATAATCTTCCAGTCCATATTTCTCAACAATGTCGTCATCGTCATCATCTACAAGATCCTCTTCATGTTTCCTTTTGCCTGGAACAGAGGTTTGTTTCTCCTGCGAAAGTCCTGAGGAACTTGGCTTTGGTTCCTCTTCCCCTTCTTCTTTCTCTTCTTTGTCTTTTTTCTCCTCCTCCTCATCACTAGTGTCGCTATCTATGTCGTCATTTCCTTCAATCTCAAGGCCATCAATTTCTCTACAAGAAAATTTTGTTTCACTTATTTAAGGAACCAACTCTCATCAAGCAAATCTATAACCCAAGACATCCCACCTCTGACCACCACATCTTTTTTCGAGTATCTAGAACAACATTAACTAATGTATTCTAACATTTTTCAATCAAAAAATGACAGAAAATTATTTGAAAGGGGTGGTCATGTCATTAAAATACATATATATTTTATAAAGTTTGAAATATCAATTACGTTTTCTGTGTTTATTATTACTATGCTTTATTGTTTACTTGTTTCAGTCATTAGACTGCGGCCATGCTGGGGCACCGCCTTGAAACTCTAGCCTGATTTGGCATGGTTTCTACGATTGGATTCTCTTCCTAACGCCAACCATTTTACAGAGTGTGCTGGGTGCTTTTAGGTGGCGCCACATGGGTGCCTCAATGTAGCACTGCATGGGCACTTTTACGTGGCACTGCAGAGACATATTTATGTGACACCACATGGGTGCTTTCACATGTCATAGTTGGAAAAACAAATATATGTAACTAATCAAGTTATTATATTACAAAAACAAAACACTACTTACTCTCTTGTTTCTCTAATAATTCTTCGTAGTTCCTCTTTTTCAAGCTCAACCTAACAAAAGAAAACAGAAGTGAATTTCAGAAACACTATAAGAATAATTGATAAATATATATTTCTTCCAAGTCATAGCATAATTAATAAATCCAGCAAATTGCCAAACCTTTTGTGATCAGACACATTTGCCAACAGGTGATTAGGGGTTTTCATTTTAACCCTTGCTACGATATTCTTGTTAACCCTTTAGTGTTCACATTATTCTGCCAAAACTGAATTTTCATCTACATTGTTTTGAACTAATCATGCATTAACTTGTAGTTATGAGATTTTGATGAGGTATCTGTTAATTTTTAAGATGATATTGTAAAGTTGGTGTGAGAGATCAGATCTGGCCAGTTTGAACATAAAACAAGCAGAATACTTTTGGCCAGATATGGCCGGTTTAAATGCTAAAGGGTTAAAATGCACTGTTTTTGTTTCAATTAATTTCGAAGATGCCATTATATGTGCAGGCATGGCTGTGTGGTAAAAAACTTGCTTCTCAACCACATGGTTTTATGTTCTTCTACAACAGCCCCAGCTGACACTAAAGCTTTGTGAGTGGATTTGATAGATGGAAAATGAAAGAAGCCTGTCATATGTATATGTGGTTTTGTGTATGTATGTCTGAACCACTTGACAACTGATGCTGGTTTATGTACATTGAACTGCAAAAGAAACACGATTTTTTCAAATGTCATTTTTATATCTCTTTTACTTGTTTCAGTCATTTGACTGTGGCCATGCTGGAGCACTGCCTTTTAGTCGAGCAAATCGACCCCAGGACTTATTCTTTGTAAGCCTAGTACTTACACTACCAGTCTCTTTCGCCGAACTGCTAAGTTACGGGGATGTAAACACACCAGCATCGGTTGTCAAGCAATGGCGGTGAAGGTGGGGGGAAACACAGACACAAACATATATATATATATACAATGGGCTTCTTTCAGTTTCCATCTACCAAATACACTCACAAGGCTTTGGTCGGCCTGAGGCTATAGTAGAAGACACTTGCCCAAGGAGTCACACAGTGGGACTGAACCTGGAACCATGTGGTTAGTAAGCAAGCTACTTACCACACAGCCACCCCTACGGTAAATTCTCTCTTTACTCTTTTACTTGTTTCAGTCATTTGACTGCGGCCATGCTGGAGCACCGCCTTTAATCGAGGAACACGGCCCCAGGACTTATTCTATCGGACTCTTTTGCCGAACCGCTAAGTAACGGGGACATAAACACACCAGCATCGGTTGTCAAGCAATGCTAGGGGGACAAACACAAACACACACATATATATACATATATACGACAGGCTTCTTTCAGTTTCCGTCTACCAAATCCACTCACAAGGCTTTGGTTGGCCCGAGGCTATAGTAGAAGACACTTGCCCCGGGTGCCACGCAGTGAGACTGAACCCGGAACCATGTGGTTGGTAAACAAGCTACTTACCACACAGCCACTCCTGCGCCTATTCTGAAAATTTATTTCATGGATGTAAGTGTAAATATTCCAAGACATGCTGGTTTATGGCTGAAACCAAAATTGCAGATAACCTTTCAGCTTACCTTGAAACAAGATGCCAAAATGCAGCTGCGTTGAATGCCATGGGTGGCAGTCGCAAACAACTGTCGTGGAAACCGAAATGCATGTGCATCTCATGGAGGTTATGGGTATAAAAATCAACTTGAACCGTGTTCCTGGCATTCGTAATTTGAATGGATCAGGTATGACCTGATTGATAGCAGCACAGAAAAGAAGCTATCGGCTGATTGCAAGCAGGGCAGCATGCCCTGGTTGTTGCAAAAGCTTACAATGTCCATGTCAGCACCATCTATTGCCTGCAACACCAATAGTACCGCTGACAGTACTCACAGAGGGTGCTCTTCCCAGGTGCCCATGCCCAGGCAGGACCTCTTCATCTACCTACAACACCTCTGTGATCGCTCAGACTGGCCAGCGTGACAGCTCATGAGACCATTGTCACTGGACAGCGACCCATCAGCGATGACACGGTATGACACTGACTGGCTCTCAGCCCAGATTTGAACCCAATTGTACACCTGTGGAATGATATCCAAAGATGGCTGAACCGGGTGGTCCCAAGGGTGACAACTCGTATAGAACTGGAAGCAGATTTCCTCAGGGTGTCAATGGCTTTTGTGAATCACCTCATGCACTCCTTCTACCATGTATGGCCGTTTTGAAATATCAGGGGAAGTTTACATGGTATCAAACATGTCATGCCCTACAATCTCGATGTGTTGGATCCACTCACTACCAGAACACATAACAACGACCCATAAACTGTGGTCAAAGTGCAACCAAGAAATTGATGTTATCAGATTTATCAAAATTTATCTTTGACATAATGAAATTAAAACATATTTCATAGTCACACACGTCTCACGTTTCTTTTGCGGTTCAATGTATGTCCCCATAACCTACCGGTTCATCAAGAGACTGATAGAATAAGTTCCTGATTAAGTACTGGGGTTGATTTGTTCAACTAAAAACCCTTCAAAGCAATGCCTCAGCATGGCCACAGTGCAATAACTGAAACGAATGAAAGGTAAAAGCTGGTGTTAGGAACATAAAGTAATGTGAAAATCTGAAGGATGGTCTTCATTTACAACATTAACTTTAAAACCGTAAATTAAGGTCATAGAACCAGGAGCAGTCTCAGGCAGGTTTGTGTCAAAAGATTTAAAAAGCAAATGGCCATTCAGTGTACAAAGTGTTTTAGCTGAACTGGAAAGAGTAGGCATCTGATTTTGACCATTAGTGACCAGAGATTCAGTGGTGTAGCTAATAGGGGTGTGACTGCTTTCCCTGAGCACATTTTACAAACTTGGCACCTTTTATAAAATGTATAATTAATGAGTTAAAAAGTGTTTGGTATGTGTCACAGTGCCTTCTTTTTATGTGCTCACTTTAGAACCTGGTTATGCCCCTGTAGAGATTCCCAAAATTTGTTTCATGGCATCCAATGTACCATTATTACACCATTTCCACCCCCACCCTCTTTATCCTCACCAAATTCCATGGTACCCAATCTCTATCACCAAAGTAGTGAATGTAAGAGAGATTTTATGTTTATGAATAACAGATATCTATTATCACAAAATAAATTTCATTATTTTACAGCAGTGGAGTCATGGTAAATTCAAAGAAAAAGACTGGAGTGAGAGAATCACATCTGTGATGCAGATGGCTGAAAATATGATCTTGAATCTAATTGATCTTTGTATATAAGGTGTCTACTTGTTGGAATTGTCTTTGAATTTTGTTGACCATATATATATAACATCACAAACAGCTTACAGTATCCCATTCAAGGTATTGGTCACAAGAACTTCACAGTGAATGAATGAAGCAGTGAGTTGTAACTGTATGTGTGTTCATGCTTCTTGCCAATGTTACAAAATGCTTAAGAACACAAATCATACTTGGAGTACAATCAGTGCTCATTTTAAGACAGTTATCCAAAGATATTTCATGGGGTGTGAAGTACAAGTTTACAGTTTAAAATATCTTTACTGAGGGCAATTATTTTCAGGACCTAACGCAATGTGTTAGATCTTGCTAAAACCTAACACATTCCAATTATTAACATTCCCAATTGTGTTCATCATTTTAAATTAAGTTCCTTAAATCTCTCACAGATATTTTCTTCTATACCTTTGAGAAAAAAGGGACAATTTGGCCTCAGCCAGTTTGGTTCAGGGACACTTCTGCTTCATAGCAGATAGTTATAGAATTCAGTTGTAATAATTCTGTATTCCGGTGAGAGAACTGTGAAATCAGGGAAGACAACTCTAGTGTTGTTGGTACGATAGCACAGTCTAGTAAGCCGGTTTCTGTTGTCTAACCTCACGTAATCCTGAATAAGCAGACCTAGGATCAAAGGCGCTCTTACCATGACTACCATATCATATTGCTTGTCATAGACAATGTTCGATGTGTTGTACTTCCTTAGTTAAGACGGTAGGGTATGGTTTCTAACATGGTCGTTCAACCATTTAAGCCCCCTCATTGGCCCAAGCTGATGCAGCTTATCTTTCAAATTATCGCCGTGAATACAGAATGAAATACAAAGTGAAACTAGAATAACAAACTACAATTCAAACACAAATGATATTAAAATCTTAAGAAACAATGCTTCAAATATGTATGACTAATAATATTTAAGTATAAAACATATAATTAACAAGGATAGTATGGTTCGATTCAATATAGCTGTTACTTCTTCAGATTGCTTATATATATATAAAACGACACAGGAAATCCTGTAACACCCCAAAATCTGGTGGAGTCACAACTACACTGGATCAAATAATACCACCCTTGTTAATATATCTATATTTTTCATACTTAAAAAAACAATGTTGAATGCACGTATTTGCAGTTTTATTGTTTGCTTCTTTACAAAACTGAATGTTACCAAAAGTTTTTAGTCGTAATATGAAAGATCACCGTTGAGCTAGGTGTACTTTAGAAAAAAATAAGGAAACAAAGCTTTAATTTCCTGCGAAAGGTGTATACGCAAGGCTGATCATAATTACAAGCTTTTGAACATGCCTCTAGAAGGTTCGCATCGTATCACTGTCAGGACGTTTGTCTCGACGAGTTTAAGAAAATGGTGGGGACGCAGACAAACATACATATATTCACAATTATTTTTTTAATGCCTAACACTCTATTACATAGAGTTTCGCACCCCTGTTCAGACTGGAGACCATCCCGGGGACGGCATCTTCATACAGTTACTTCCTCCAGCGGTCCTGAGCGGAGTTGATAGTACCACGGAACGTATGGTTCTTTTAGCTCACATCGTAGCACTCTAACTCTTGTTCTCTCTCTCATATATACATAAGTGTATATATATAAACTTATATACTTACACAACTTCTATCGGCAAGATAGTAGAGGGGAAAAGTTTTTTTGTGTAGGAGTGGAAAGTAACTTACGTTCATTAATTTTAAAGGATGAATAAAAAGTAGAAACAAGAGGATTACAACTATACTCACTTTATCAGGGATGCGTTTAGCAACACCTCTCTTCACCCAAGCAAGGCACGGAACGACACTCATGGTAGAAACGCAATATTTTTCAGTGTTGACGATCTACCACGTGTAGTTAGGAGCAGGATGAAAGGTAAAGACAGCAATACGCATGCGTTGAAGAATCCTTAGAGTTACTTCCCTTGGTATATGGTCACGAGAGGTGAGAAGTACTTTGTGTCGTCACACTTCTGAGTTCGATTCTTCCCCGAGTGATTTTGGCATTTCTTCCGCATAAGTAGATAAAACAAGTACTTAATGTTAACGAACAAGAACCATATGGATTGAACTAACGAGGGAATCTCTACGAAATCATTTGGCCTTTTATAACCAGCCACTAAAATTTCCATATCTAGTAGTCTTCCCTTAAAAAAAAAACAAAACACTATTCTGTAATATAATCAGTTTCCTTTGTCGTAGATTGTCTTTTGGGAATCTGAAATCAGCTGCCTCTTCATCGTGAACTTAAACTCATAAGACGAATTGCAGAAATATAAACCAACGACCTGTGTTTGATTGGCGTTTTATTTAACAACCCTAAAAGTATGAAATGCAAAGTCAACTTCGGTGGGATTTGAACTTAAGGCGTTGAGATGTAGAATAATTACCATAAGGCACACTATTATATGAGCTCGCAATTACACTGATTAATCATTTGTATGACACACACACAAAAAAAAAAAACAGGAAAGAAAAAGTAGCGACAACTTAAATTCAGGGGAAGCTACTCTATAACGAGTTACATCCCTTGAAAATATTTAGACTCCTTGATAAGCAACTGGTTAATCTAATTACTGTTAGCTCTTGTGATTAAACGACCGACAGCATTCTGCCGCCGATGTTGAATATGATTTTCCAGAAATATCTGAAAATACTTCTAGCCCCTGCTCTAACCTCCAGTTCAAGTGTATCTTTACAAATGCGTTAAAATCTGATTGATCTTTGCCTCTCTATCTGCAAACAACTTTGTATGTATATACCAGACTAGTACCTCCTTTTATCTTGCAAACTGGTTGTTATTGCTTAACTCTGCGCCAATACTAATACAATTTGTCCAAAAGCATTCCAACCATGACCAACACGTCCTTTTTCCATGCTGGTATACTTAGGATAACATTATATAATAGTTCCGTGTGGTATAAGAGGAATTTGGTTAGTTTTTCTAGCAGATTAGAGTAACGGAGTAGATGCTGTATGTATGTATGTATGTATGTGTGTATGTATGTATGTATGTATGTATGTATGTATGTATGTATGTATGTATGTATGTATGTATGTATGCGTATATAAGAGAATGAGAGAGGGAGAAAGAGAATAAGAGTTCTTGGTGGAGGTGGGGGGATACCGAAATATGGTCACTATAATTATGACAAAAAACAACCCCCCCGCCAAAAAAAACAAAACAAAGAACAACCAAATAGACAACAAAACATAACAAAACCGTATTGAGGTATTGCCCCAGTATTGTGGCTGAAATCAGGAAATAAGAGAAAGAGTGAGTTACTTTCTGCAGGAAGCAGGAGTGTTTTGAGACGATGAAGTTGAGGCGATTGGAAGGATCTTGTCAAAAGATTTCATAAGGGACCTCTCTGGAAGTAGAGATAAAGGTTACCAGGTTGATATAATCAATATGGTGTCGGGCATTAATTTCTTATCGTATTTATTTACTCCTCTTTATGATTTGAGTTATTTTTCTTTGAAGGTTTAACTTTGTAACTTTGTCTTTTCTCCTTCTGGATCAATAAAAAAAAGGACTAAATCAGGTATTGAGTTGCTCAGTTTGATCGATTCTAGCTACCTTTCGAACCCAAATTATATTTCGTTCAACCATCATCGATGAATAGCTGGATGAAAGCCTCGACATCCCATTAATGGCTTCTCTATCATGGTTGTAGTGAAGGTACGTGGCTTAGTAGTTAAAGTGTTCGGGTTATGATCGAAGGTCGTGGATTCAATTCTCGGACCAGGCAGTGCGTGTTGTTCTTGAAGAAGGCCCTTAATTTTGCGTTGTTCTTATGTGCTCAACCTCCAAACGAGCACCAGTCATTTACAAGCGCAATCCTCTCTTATTTCAGTGGTCACATCCTGGATGTTTCACCGTATGAAGAGAGAGTTAAGAGGGTATCTAGCTCTACCCGTGACTACACAGACACCTAAAACAACTAGCGAAAGCATGGTACATGTTATCAAACCACGCTCTTTTGCGATTGATGGCCAGCTGTACAGTAATTTATGCTGGTTGTAGTCCTACCTGTCCACACTGGTCGATTTTGTGTGGAATGAGATACCCCTGTGACTGACCTGGGCAATGGTATCTCGTCGGAATTTGAACCCAGAACTCCGATGACATTTATTCCAACGTTCTCACTATTCCACCAATTCGTTGCTTCCTGGATTGCAATTACATTTCTCGGTCCCAAAAGCATGCAAAGCAATGTTGATCTCGGCATGATGTGAACTTAAAGCGAAGAGATCCAACATATATACTGCAAGAAATTCTACCCACTGTTCAAACAACCCTGCTAATTTATTATGTGATTACGACAGAAGTTCTTATCTCTCTATATATAAAATTCTTTGTCTGTCTGTCTGTCTGTCTGTCTGTCTGTCTGTCTGTCTGTTTCCTATGCATTCTCAAACGGCTCCACCAAATCAAATCAAATTTTACAAGGTGATACTATTACATTCCACGAGTGTCAACTAGTGATTTTTATTTCCGTTTGGATTAAAACAACATAACATTTTCTTGAAAATAATCTTTCTATAGTCAACTGACATTTTATACCACGACGACAATGACGACACATTTTGTACATGTGTGTGTATGTGCTTGCATGTTCGTTACGTATGAGATAGTAAAGGATATTTCTACGACGACGACGACATTTTGTATACGAGTGTGTATGTGTCTATCAGTGTGTGTGTGTGTGTTTGTGCGTTCGTTACGTACGACATAGTAAAGAACATTTTATGCCGCTGCCGCCGCCGCCGCCACCACCACCACCACCATCTCACCTGTGTAATGGAACTCGCTTAATTGTTACTTCCATAAAGCCCCATGTCCTACAGGCAACTATCATAAAATCAGAAAATGTCTTTATTCCAGAATTTCGTTTCATACCATTTGAATTTAAGAGGCTTCAGTTTCCAGTCAAACTAAATTTTGGTATTTCAATTAATAAATCTCAGGGTCAGTCCCTCAAGGTAGTAAGACTTCATCTCTCTACTACATGCTTTTCCCACGGCCAACTCTATGTTGGTTGCTCACAAGTTGGAAGTAGCAACAATTTATTCATTTGGACACCAACAAAAAATTACACAATGAATATTGTTTACCCTGAGGTGTTTCAAGACTGACAGATTTTCAATTCCAAATTCTATTATCATTATAATTTGGTTATTTCAAAATAAAATATACATATTTGGAAATAATATATCGTTATTTTTATTGTTCATTAATCTGAATAAGAAGAGTATTAACCCGAGCAACGCCGGGTAATTCAGTCAGTTTACTCTAAAGATGCTAACGAATGCATTTATATTTTATTTCTTGTAGAGCAGTAAGTAGCTGAATAGATAGAGAGGTAGGAAAAAGGACAATGAAATAAATAGTGACGTCACACTTTATACTGTGAGTTCAAATCATGCCAGGATCAACTGTCTCTCTCTCAGTTTTCCGGATTCCTTACTTTTTATCTTTTTTTATTATTATTACTCGTTTCTGTCACTAGACAGCGGCCATGTTGAGGCAATGCCTCGAAGGGTTTAATCGAGCAAATCGATCCCAGTTCAAATTTTTTTGAAAGTCTGGCCCTTAGTCTATCGGTATCTTTTGTCGAGCCGCTATGTTACTTGGGCGTAAACAAACCGATAGTGGTTGTTAAGCAATGTGCGCGCGCACACACACACACATGTATATGCCACAGGCTTCTACGGAATTTCGTCAACCAAATTCCTTCACAAGGCTTTGGTCAACCCAGAGCTATAATAGAAGACATCTGCCCTCGTGGTTTCATATTCAGTCACATTACGTGGTACCATAGGCAGGCGTCTTTTACTATAGCCCTGGGCCGACAAAAGCCATTATCAGGTACGGCTGTGTGCTATTTGAAACAACTATACTCCACATACGAATGTGCGGTCCTGTGGCAGAGTATGAAACCAGTTTTTCATCAGAGATGTGTCTGAAACAGATACGTGTTTGTCATATGAAATTCAAAAAGGTGCCCAAGGCTTGTTGTTGGAAAGTTAGTTGCCAGACGTCTGACCTTCAATGTATCCATGTCCAGCGAAGCAAGACGTTCAGAATATGATAGATGTCTGACGGCGGGTATTCATTTTGTTGCACGTTTCTGAACAGTTTCCAGGAGATTTATATGCTGAGCAAGATAGGGGTTCCAGATGTTGATTTTTTATAACCTGGTTAGCCGTATTCGATCAGGCTTATAAACAAAAACTTTCCGGATGTGATCGTCCAGAAGGCGCGAGCTGGCAGAACCGTTAGCACGCCGGACGAAATGCTTAGCGGTATTTCGTCTGCCGCTACGTTCTGAGTTCAAATTCCGCCGAGGTCAACTTTGCTTTTCATCCGTTCGGGGTTGATTAAATAAGTACCAGTTACGCACTGGAGTCGATATAATCGACTTAATCCGTTTGTCTGTCCTTGTTTGTCCTCTCTGTGTTTAGCACTTTGTGGGTAGTAAAGAAATAGGTATTTCGTCTGCCGCTACGTTCTGAGTTCAAATTCCACCGAGGTCAACTTTACCTTTCATCCATTCGGGGTCGATAAATTGAGTACCAGTTACGCACTGGGGGGTCGATATAATCGACTTAATCCGTTTGTCTGTCCTTGTGTGGACCCTCGGTGTGTAGCACCTTGTGGGCAGTAAAGAAATAAGAAGCGATTGTCCAATCTTTTAAAGCAAAATATATCTCAGACGATACTATACAATGTCATTCATCGTTTATATTTTGCTTGTTTCAGTCATTGGACGATGTCCATGCTGGAGCATCGCGTTGAGGTGTTTAGTCGAACAAATCAATTTCACTACTTAGTTTGGTACTTATCCTATCATTCTCTCACGCTGATCGCTAAGTTCTGGGACGTAAACAAGCCAACGTCAGTTGTCAAGCGGTGGTGCGGCGGTGAGAGACAAACACCACACACACACACACACACACACACACACACATACACACACACACAACAGGTTTACAGTTTCTGTAAAGCCAAGTCCTACGCCGTGGGACCGAACCGAAATCACATGGTTACGAAACGAGCTTCTTAAAAACGATGACACACTTACACCTTTTAAAGATTTGTAGCATGTCAAGCACCCCCTATTTTCACTCAATATTATCGATAACATTCAATATAATAACTCTTTTTTTCATCAATTGTTTCTTTATACTTGGATATTATATAATCGTCAAGCTTAATGTCAGTAGCAATATCCTCGTTCATGAAAAATTATAAAAATCCTTGTATGGAACAGTGTGCTTCACAGTTCCAGCGATACAGTATTTAGCCGTTGTGCGCATGAACACATACCCGTGGAAAGAAGCTGCACGCTGGTTAGAGGGAGCACCGTCGCTCATGCAGTGCTGATCCTGTTGTCCGAGTGTAGGATAATGTTTATTTTTGACTCAGCATGTTTTGTGCTTGAAAACCGTGTACTATATTCTTGAATGTAATACACTGTAGATGATTTTCACGCTTCCAGCTATTCTATTTGATTCATAATTGTTTCTTCTGTTGTTTTACTGTATAGAAAATTTTAATAATTTAACCATGACCTCCTTGCATCCCTAAGAAATAAGTTTTGTGACAGTAAGTGAACAATGGGCAAAAACCGAAAGCACAGACATTTGATGGTGCAAATGTCATGAAAGGCAAAACAGCAGGAGTTCAAGCAAAAATAATGCACATTTCATCCACTATTATGCACATCAACTAAATTTAATAATGAGTAATGCAGCAAATATTACACAGATGTCAAGTGGCCACATTGAAGCTTCCTTAGCGTTTAAAAGAAGTAATTACACAAATTATTGTTAGATTAATCTTGGTTCAGCTGAGATCTGAACGAATAGACGCATAATTAAACTCCTTCGGGGATTAACTATCCTTCTATATTTCAAATAGTGTATCAGAATATGGTGCCCTTTCCTTGTTAAGTTTTTAAGACTGCAAAGATACTTGGAGTTGTGAAAGGTATGCTGAGAAATAAAAGGTTGAGCGTGAAAGCGAAAAGAGGTGTGTATGAGGGCGTGATTGTGCCGACAATTATTTTTGGTGCAGAGACGTAGGGACTGAGAGAGTTGGAAAGGAGGCGACTAGATGTGTTTGAGATAAGATGTTTGGTGGCTATAGTTGGTGTGACACGGATGGGCAGGATGAGGAATGAGATAGTGCGAAGGTGAACAAGAATGAGAGAAAAACTAACAAGAAAATGGACAGACGATTACTGAGGTGGTTTGGCCACATGGAGATGATGGATGAGGAGTGGATAGTAAGGAGGGTGCTGAAGGCAGAAGTGGTGGGCAGCAGAACCAGTGGTAGATCTCGGTTTGTGTGGATGGATGGAGTGTGTGTAAAGGATGCAAAAGGTTATTGGAGAAATATTTAGCTGCTGTTTCTAGTGGGTCTATCGACCAGCTTGAGTGATGGTTGCCGATGAAGGAGATGTTATATTTTTTGTATTTTCTTTTATCTTTTATTTGTTTGAGTCATTAGACTGCGGCCAAGCTGGGGCACCACTTTCAGCGAATTTTTTAGTCAAATAAATCGAACCCAGTACTTATATTTTGTGAAGCCTGGTACTTATTCATCGGTCTCTTTTGCCGAACCGCTAAGTTAGGGGACATAAACACACCAACACGGGTTGTCAAGCTGTTGTGGTGGACAAAGACAAACACACACACACACACTACGGTCTTCTTTCAGTTTCTGTCTACCAAATCCTCTCACAAAGCTTTAGTAGGCCCGGGGTTATAGCAGAAGACACATGTCCAATGTGCCACGCAGTGGGACTGAACTCGGAACCACATAGTTGGAAAGCAAGCTTATTCAAATCACACCGAGATCGACTATGCTTTCTATGTGTTTGAACATAAGATAAGAATCGTCTTTACCCAACTACTGTAAATTTACGTTTTCTTCTCACCTTTAACTTTTCTGTATTTTGACAAAGTATCACGGTCCGAAACGCGGAGGAGTTCTCTGTTTTTTCCTTACATTGTAAGAGTAGTTATCTTGCACACCAGTAGTTTTTGGTCGATTTTCTTTTGTTGAGGTTTATGAAATCATTTTTGGATTAATAAACGTGTACGGTTCTTTACGCTCCGAGTTTAAATGCAGTTGGAGGTCGACTACACCTTTTATCCTTTCGGGATCGATAGATATAAGTACCAGTCAAGAAGTGGGGTCGATATAATCAACTCTCCCACCCTTCAAAAACTGCTGGTCTTGTGCCGAAACTTGAAGCTTCTGTTGCTACTACTACTACTACTACTACTACTACTACTACTACTAACTACTACTACTACTGCTGATGCTGCTGCTGCTGCTGCTACCACTACTACTACTACTACTACTGCTGCTGCTGCTGGTGCTACTACTACTACTACTACTACTACTACTACTCAGCTGCTGTTTGTACTACTACTACTACTACTACTTACTACTACTACTACTACTACTACTACTACTACTACTACTACTACTACTACTTTAAGCTTCGAACAAAATGCCTTGCAGTATTTAGTTGCGTCACTCTACGATCTGAGTTGAAATCCCGTGGAAGCCAGCTTTACCTTTCATCTTTTCGAGTTTGATAAAATACGGTGATCGATAGCATCAACTAACTCGCTCGCCCTAATTTGTGATCATGTACTTATGTTAGAGTACCACTATCATGTACAGGTTCGAGTGTCGGAACAAATTTCTGGCAATATTTATTCGTTCTTTTAAAGATTGAATTCGAATCAGGCCACGAAAGACTTCACTTATCAGATATTTCTCATTCCGGGGACTCAGATAACTTGCAGATAACTTTTATAAAGTAAAGAGAAATGCATCAAGTTACATCTTACCACACACATGAATGTATGTACATATAGGTGAGTGTGTATGTACGCGCGCATGTGTAAGCAAGAGAGAGAGAGAGAGAGAGAGAGAGAGAGAGAGAGAGAGAGAGAGAGAGAGAGAGAGAGAGAGAGAGAGAGAGAGAGAGAGAGAGAAGGGGAAAGTTCGTATACAAGATTGCGAGAAAGCCGTGTGAACTGTGTTAATCTCTTTGAAGCAACTTGGAGTCTCAGTTCACGTGATTGTTCGTCCTGCTAGAAATGCTAGCTAAATCTATCATGTGTTTCATTTTTCTTATTATCACACACACACACACACACACACACACACACACACACACACACATACACACATACATGTGCGTTTGCATAATTTTTCCTTAGAAAAGGTTACCAGCTGTAGTGAAGTTTCGGCTGTGTAACCTTCATCGGAGCATATGGTGACAATCCACGAAACCTCGAAGTTACTGTCAATCTTTTCCTTGTAGAAATGCAATAAATACCCTACTCTATTGAAAAGTATCGACTAATCTTTCAGAGAAATGTTTGACTATTTTTATATATAACAAGAGTATTATTATAGTAGATTATTTCGGTACCATGGAAGCTTTGAAAAAATATGACATCACCCCTACCTTCCTTATTCATCAATCACCTCTGCTTTTCTCATTCATAAATACAAGAGTATTATTATAGTAGATTATCTCGGTAACCATGGGAGCTATGAAAAAATGCAAAGCGTAGCAACACCGCCAGATCATTGTACACATCTGTGTAATTTTTCGCGCAATTCTACCCAGCCGTTTGACCGTGAATCCCAAGACAAGAAAGAATCCCCCATGTCAAATTTATATGTATAGATTATGCGTAAAAAATATCAATGTATTTTTTTTACTGCTTACATATAGGACAAATGTTTCGATCGAGTTAATGACTGATATGATATCCCTCACTGAGGAGGCATAAATATACCAAAACACAAGTATGGTAGTCTGCAGACGTTATTCAGAGATCGGCTTGATGAGTTTTTACAAAGTCCGTAATGAGAAAAAATTATTTCCGAGATAAGAGTCCTTCACAGAACGTTTCGGTGTACAGAAGCGTTTTAACCCTTATACGGTGGCAAAGAGTAGCATGAATGTTTGTCAAACGGGCAATAAAAAAATATATGTCTTTTCCCTAAAAGAACTTTTTATATTTATTTTCACTTTAAATAAGTACTAAATTTATAATAATTGTTAGTCTCTCGCACAATAAAATTCACAATCTCATTATCGAAACTGCCGTAAAATATTCACTTTCCTTTGATGATGGCAGTATCCAAGTAACACTTTTGAAACATCAGCTGATGATGTTCGCTGTTTAAGGATTGATTTGAATAACACATCATTATTTTGATGGTCTCTGCTTTGGGTGTCTGTATGTCTGTCTGTCTCTCTATGTATGTATGTAAGTGTGTGTGTGTATGCATGTATGCATGTATGTATGTATGTATGTATGTATGTATGTATGTATGTGTGTGTATGTGTGTGTGTGTGTGTGTGCGTGTGTGTGTGCGTGCGTGCGTGCATGTATGTTTGTACGCTTGAAGAGATGTAATTACATATTGTCAGAAAATTTTTCAGCACTCGACCACATCTGACTTACAGTTAATAATGTTATCTAGCATATGCACAAGGCCAGAGATTTTGGGTGGAGTAACTCGATTAATCGACTTCAATATTTGTTTGGTACTTAATTTTATCGACACCAAGAGGATTAACGACCAAGCTGACCATAGCAAGGTTTGAACTGAAAATGGAAAAATCTGAAATAAATAAGTATAGACGAAGAACAATCCCAATAATGCATAGGGAGAACTCTACAGTACTTTGTGAATGAACACATGCTGTGTGCCTCAGAGATACAAATTGATAATAATAAGCGATTTCAATGCTGGCTTTGAATATGAAATATAGGAGTTATTGGTGAATGTAGTATGAAGATATATATCTTAAAAGAACTGCTCCTTATTTACGCTCCAAAAGAACTTTATTATTACCAACACCATTTTCAAATAGAATAACTCAAGGTGCCTTTGATACAAACCTACTCGAAGTATTGGCATCTTTTAGCCTACATCACAACTAATTAGCTGGGTAGAATTGATATACTAATCGTTTAGGAGTTGAGAGAGGAAACTGCTGTAGCAAAGACCATAGAGTGCTTTTATTGAAGATAACAACTTTCTCATTAGTTTTCAAAAGAAACACTATCAATTTTCCCAAACACATTAAAACGGAACAGGATCGTTGGCGGATAGAAATATAAATTCAATCTGGAAAGAGAAATGAATGAGACTCCAGAATTGTGGGAACCAAAATGGAAACCAGGCAGTTTGAATGCAAGAGGACCCTCGTTTAGTACTATATTGTATACTAGCAGTATCGCCCGGCATTGCTCGGGTTTGTTTCGACGCTTTAGAATTGGAATTTTTGAAAAGTAAAAATTTTGCATTATGTAGCTTGTTATTCTCTTTAAGTGAACATTTTTCTGGTTGAAATACACTGAAAAATGGCAATACAGCAGCCAAAAAATCGTAAAAAATAGGGATTTTCATAGAAAAAAGCACCTTTTTGATGTAAATAATTTTTGGTGTTAACATGGTCCGATTTGAATTTTTTCTTCAACGGCAGGAAGAGCAAGCCTTCTATCATACTCTCAATTTTGGTCAACTTGCGCCGTAGGGTCTCGGAGGAGATAGTGTTAGTTGAAGGCTACCAAACCTGCCATACACAGGCAACTTCAGTTTTATATATATAGAGATGACACAGCTAAAGCAATAAGGAGAGATGAAGACTGGTTTGCTAACCAGGATATCGCTGTTGTTTTACTATTAGAACCACGTAACTAAGCTTCCAACATTTGATAAAGCTCTACTAAATTCAGTTCTGCGACTGAATATCCGCAGAATGATATTATACTAGTGAGGCAAACAATACAATTGAGCTGCAAATGGCTGCCGATTTCAATGACATGTACAAATTTCTATGCTAGACTGAACGGCGTATACCAACCACAGAAAATGGGTGCTGCTAAGCTGAGATTAGCTGATGGATGAATAATGCTCTAGGTGAAAGGGCAAATACTTAATCGCTTTACGGGGCATTTCTAGCAAATGTTCATTGTACCAAGACGGGTCAAGTGGGAAACTTTGGAAAATTTAATGTATCACGCTACTGTTGTATCAATGAGTGATCAGCCAAGTGTAGGGGATGTGTTAGTCGCAACAGTAGTGCTTGCAGTAGTTGAGTTAATGGTTGTAGTGGCTGTAATAATAGTTGTAGTGATTGAAGCAGTGGCAGTAGCGGTTATGATGTTTGTAGTGGTTGAAACGGTCGAGTTAGTATTATTAAGAATTTGTATGAAAAGCTGTTAAAATATGTTGTGTATCGTGGAAGTATAACCAGTTCATTGCACATAAATTTAAACAACAACAGTTGTAATGGTCAAGTTAGTATTATTAAGAATAGTAAAAGTGGTGAGCTCGCAGAATCGTTAGCACGCTGGGCAAAATGCTTGGCGGCGTTTCGTTCGCCCTTACGTTCTGAGTTCAAATTCCGTCGAGGTCGACTTTGCCCTTCATTTCGGGGTCGATGAAATACGTACAAGTGGAGCACAGGATTGATGTAATCGACTAGCTCCATCCCCCAAATTTGTGTCGATAGCAGAAAGGGTTATTAAGAATTATATTAAAAAATTGTTGAAATATTTTGTGTATTAGAAGTAAAACCAGTTGATTGCACATAAACTTAAACAATAACAGACGTAATGGTCAAATTAGTGAATGTAGCACTTGTAGTGATTGTTGTAGTAGGTGAGTTTGTGGTTGTACTAGTTGTAGTAATTTTAACGGTTCCAGTGATTGTTGTAGTTATTGTCGTAGTAAGGATTATAGTGTTCCTATCTATAGAAATCCCGAGAAATTCTTGCAGACGATTAAGGTTTTCGATGATGGCCTGTATTCCTCTTCTTTATTCAATCATTGATTAACCTTTCTCTATTACAATCTGAACATTTTCACTGATATTTTTCCCAAACCAAAGATGACCTCGGAGTAAAGCCAGCACCTTGCATTAAAATACAACTCGCTGCGGAATAGAGATAATTTTAATTTAATTTTGCATTAGGAGAACAAATCACATGGAAATCAAACTAAAAATATATTATTTGAACAAAAAATTAAAAATATAAACAAAAATAAAGCTTCGTTGGATTTCTGTGGTTGTCATTTATCAAAGGGTTCACTGATTTCGAGGGTTTGATAATTTCTAAAAAGGGAGCCATTTAAAAGATTTTTTTTTATCTAATTATGAACCAACATGACATCAGATCATGCTGATTTGTCTTTGATTAAAAATATAATTATTTCCTATCAACATTCCATCATTTATTCCCCCCCCGCCATCTCCCCTCTTATCATTTCACTTTCTGTCTTTCTTTAGGGAAGCGTCATCGTCGTTGTCGCTGTTGTTTAGCTTCAGGTCAGCCCCTAACAGAGCAGACCTAGGATCAAAGGCTTTTCAAATATGACCATCCCATTTTTTCTCTCAGCCATTATAAATTTAAGAGTACATGGTTTAATGTATCCTTCTCTTTCCAAAAGTGTGATCTGCGAAAGATTTGGCTGCAGTTCATGGTAAGTCAAGCAAACACACACTGAAAAGTTCCTGGCTTTAGGTAAAAGAAAATATAGAAAATATTAAATGTTATGAGAATTAGTGGTATATGTATAGTGAAATGACTGAAAATCGGGATTGAAAGCCTCTTCTCGCAATCTCGGCTTGTTTGGAATTTACACACGTAAACATATTAGTAGTATCGTTAGAACGTCGGACAAACTGCTCCGCAGTATTTGTTTCAGCTTTTGCGTTCTGAGTTCAATATCCGCCGAGGGCTAACCTTGCTCTTCATTCCTCCGGGTTCAATAACATAATGTATCAGTCAAATGGTGAGGCCGATTTAATCGGTTGGCCTCTCTTTCTAAAAACGCTAACCTTTTCTCAAAATTAGTTTTAAATTTTAGCACAAGGCTAGCAATTTCGGTGGTGGTGATAAGCCGATTACATTGACCCCGAAAGGATGAAGGGTAAAGTCAACCTTTACGGAATTTGAACTCCGAACTTAATAGACGGATGAACCTTGTGCCTAAATTAGAAACAATAATTATGAATTTAATGACAAAAGTTGGCGTGCTGGCAGAATCGTTAGCACGCCGGGCGAAACGTTTAGCGACATTTCGTCTGCAGTTACGTTCTGAGTTCAAATTCCGTCGAGGTCGACTTTGCCTTCCATCCTTTCGGGGTCAATAAATTAAGTACCAGTTACGCACTGGGGTCGATGCAATCGACTTAATCCCTTTGTCTGTCCTTGTTTGTCCCCTCTATGTTTAGCCCCTTGTGGGTAATAAAGAAATAACAATTGTTAGCACGATGGGCGAAATGCCGCTAAGAATTTCGCCCGTCGCTACGTTCTGAGTTCAAATTTCGCCGAGGTCGACTTTACCTTCAACCTTTCGGGGTCGATAAATTAAGTACCAGTGAAACACTGAGGTCGATGTAATCGACGCAACCTCCTGCCCCAAGCTGCCTTGTGGAAAAAAAAACAAAAAAAAAAAACTGAAATCATTAATTTAATGACATATTCAAGATAGTAAGCTAGCAGAATCGATAAAGCGTCGAAAAAATATGCTTTTGTGATATTTGCCCCGTCACTTTACGTTCTGAGTGAAAATTCTACCGAGTTCAGCTCTGCCGTTCATCCTCCAGGGTGGTTTTAATAAAGAAGTACTGGACTCAATGCTATCGACTTACAGCTCCCCTCAAAATTGTTGGCCTTGTACCTAAATCAGAAACTATTATTTATGACATTAGCAATGAATTAGAGTAATGCGGCGAGCTGGCAGAATCGTTAGCACGCTTGAAAAATGCTTAGCGGCATTTCATGTGATCGACTTTGCCTTTCATCCCTTTCGGGGTCGATATAATCCCTTTTGGAATCAATATCATCCCTTTCGGGATCGATATCATCTCTTTCGAGGTCGATATCATCCCTTTCGAGGTCGATAAAATAAGTACCAATTGAGCACTGTGATCGATGTAATCGACTTACCTGCTCCCTCTAAATTACTAGCATTGTGCCAAAATTTGGAACCAATGTTTGGGAGAAGTCCTGATACTGTTCAGTTTGAGAACTGCTGCTCTCATACAAGTTTGCCCCGAAATTGCTGGCCTTGAACTAAAATTTGAGACCACCATTAATGAACTAGAGTAAGGCGGCGAGCTGGCAGATTCGTTACATCTTACCAGATGGCAGAAGGCGGCGAGCTGGCAGAACGAAGGCGGCGAGCTGGCAGAAACGTTAGCACGCCGGGCGAAATGCTTAGCGGTATTTCGTCTGCGTTACGTTGTGAGTTCAAAATCCGCCGAGGTCGACTTTGCCTTTCATCCTTTCGGGGTCGATAAATTAAGTACCAGTTACGCACTGGGGTCTATGTAATCGACTTAATACCTATGTCTGTCCTTGTTTGTCCCCTCTGTGTTTAGCCCCTTGTGGGTAATAAAGAAATAGGTACTTCGTCTGCGTTACGTTGTGAGTTCAAATTCCGCCAAGGTCGACTTTGCCTTTCATCCTTTCGGGGTCGATAAATTAAGTACCAGTTACGCACTGGGGTCGATGTAATCGACTTAATACCTATGTCTGTCCTTGTTTGTCCCCTCTGGGTTTAGCCCCTTGTGGGTAATAAAGAAATAGGTACTTCGTCTGCCGCTACGTTCTGAGTTCAAATTCCGCCGAGGTCGACTTTGCCTTTCATCCTTTCGGGGTCGATTAAATAAGTACCAGTTACGCACTGGGGTCGATATAATCGACTTAATCCGTTTGTCTGTCCTTGTTTGTTCCCTCTGTGTTTAGCCCCTTGTGGGTAGTAAAGGAATAGGTATTTCGTCTGTCTTTATGTTCTGAGTTCAAATCCCGCCGAGGTCGACTTTGCCTTTCATCCTTTCGAGATCGATAAATTAAGTACCAGTTGCGTACTGAGGTCGATCTAATCGACTGGCCCCCTCCTAAAAAATTTCGGGCCTTGTGTCTAGAGTAGAAAAGAATCATCATCACACCGGACAAATGCTTAGCGGCATTTCACCTGTCTTTATGTTCTGAGTCGACTTTGCCTTCATCCTTCGGGAGTCGATAAAATAAAATACTACTCAAGTACTGTTATCGATGTAATCGACTATACTCCTCCCCCAAATTTCAGGTCTTGTACTTATAGTAGAAAGAAGTTTTAATGCACAAGAATGCTACCCATCATATGAGAGGTAACTTTGGAAGCATACATTTGTTGCCATGGATAGTATCAGGAAATACAGTACACATACATTAATTTACTTCGTATCCATTGACAAAGTTGCGAAAGCAACGAAAATTTTTGAAAAAAAAACATAAATAATAAATGAGTGAAATGAGTGGAAATCGAACCGGTGTGTGTGTTAGATAATAAAGCATTAAGACAATATGGCTCTCCCCAGACACAACATACATTAATTTAATTTAACTCTATCAAATTTCTTGGTGCTTCTGCAAAATCATGAAATGAATACTAATTGTGATAAAAAATATCCATTACCTTAACATAAAAATTTTAATCAAACGAATTACTTATTTGTATTTTTGCAATAAATATACTGTCATTATTTTTCTAAATTTTATCAGCATCATCATCATCTGTTCCAGCGAAAACCAATCTCAGTAAAATTTGAAATCCTCTCAAAACTATTCTGTCACTTACTCTGTCTATGATTCTTTCTACCTCACTGTACACACGACGGGCTTCTTTCAGTTTCCGTCAACCAAATTCTCTCTCAAGGCTTTGGTCTGCTCGAGACTGTAATTACGCAAGGTCCACGCTGTGAAACTGAACCTGGAACCATGTGGTTGAGAAGCAAGCTTCTTGCCACACAGCCACGCCTGCGCCAATATTCTCTTATTCTTTCTTTTAATTCTTTTATTTGTTTCAGTCATTTGACTGCAGCCATGCTGGAGCATCGCCGTTAGTCGATCAAATCGATCCTAGGACTTATTGTTTGTAAACCTAGTACTTATTCTATCGGTGTCTCTTGCTGAACGGCTAAGCTACGGGGACGTAAACACACTAACATCGGTTGTCAAGCGATGGTGAGGGGACAAACACAGACACACGAACATATATATATGACGGGATTCTTTCAGTTTCTGTCTACGAAATCCACTCACAAGGCTTTGGACCCCAGTTTTTCGGTCTGAGATACCTTTTCTCTCTCCCCTCCTACATGTCTTGGAGACCCTGTAAAGAGTCATGGGTCCTACTTTCCATCCCAACTAAGCAAAAAAAAAAAAAAGAAAAAAAAGAAGAAAAAGTTCGTTGTGTAAGTAGTTGTAGTAGTAGCAGTGGTTGAAGTGGTCTTAACAAAACGAAGCAAGGCCTTCAAGACAAAGTAATTTCCCACACCAGAAGACTTGACAGGATGCTTGTAACACAGTAGTCCCAATAACAAGAACAAAAACACAGCAGCAGCTGTTTCTTTTTATGCAACTGAATTTAAGATGGACAGGTGGAGTTCATGGCCTTTTGCAGGACTTTTGTGACTGGCGGGGATGGAAGAGGGAATGAAACCTTTACTCGTATACCTCAACAAAAATAATTAGGCCTTCAAGACGTGAAGGAATTCCCATACCGGAAGCCTCGACCAGATACTTGTAACACAGAAGTCTCCCCTAAAGGGCTGCAATGAGCCAAGTGGTCGTGTTAAATCCGAATTACGGATGAAATCTACCGCCCTCACAGTTTGGGTCTACCTAATTTCTTTTTTAAAAAAGAAGCTTAGTAGAAGCTACGGTAGAAGACATATGTCCAAGGGCTTAGTCATGATGTGCAGTGGAATCGAACTCGATTTGAAATCTTGTAATTTCAAAACAAACTTCTGAATAAACATAGCCATATAACAAGGAGAACAAAAACACCGACGACGACGATGACTACAACGATTGCAACAACAACGACGAGAACAGCAATAACAGTGGAGGCGCAATGGCCCAGTGGTTAGGGCAGCGGACTCGCGGTCGGAATATCGCGGTTTCGATTCCCAGACTGGGCGTTTTGTGTGCTTATTGAGCGAAAACACCTAAAGCTCCACGAAGCTCCGGCAGGGGGTGGTCGCGACCCCTGTTATACTCTTTCGCCCCAACTTTCTCTCACTCTTTCTTCCTGTTTCTTGTCCCCGACTTCCCACGCAACCGCTGAGCCTGGATGCGCATACATCCATCCGTCGATGCTCTCGGTGTCGGGGGTTGACCTGCTTTCTCTTCTGCGGGTCTTAGGAATAGCAAAGGACCACGTTTCGGACTTCTCCCATCTTGCGAGCTCCGGGGCGAAGACCGTTCGCTCAACACCAACATCAACATCAACAGCAACAACAACACAACACCAAAACAACAACAACGATAACAAAAAATAAAAATGAAAAGTTTCAGATAATTTAGTCCTCCTACATATATACTATGTCTGAACAAAAGACAAAGTGGTCAAGATAGGAACGCCTTTGAGCACAGGTTTGCTCGATCAGTTCTAATCTAGGAATAATAATAAGAGCAACAACAACAATAACCACAACTGCCCTGCTCCTCCTCCTCATCATCATCACCACCACCACCATCATCATCATGATCATCATCATCACAACATCAACCACCATCTCCAACACCTCCACCACCATTGCGACTACGACAACGACCATGACCACCACCGCCGCCTCCGCGACCGCCGTCATATTTTCTTTTATTTCTTCCTATAATCAATAACTAGTATTTGTAATTCTTGAGTTGACGTCGAATAGTGTTCATGGTAAGCAACAGATTTGTTTATACTGCTAATATTCAAATTAGAAATATCATAAGTAATTTTTAAAGTATTTTTTATTTTTGTTTTGAGGTTGAGCCAATATATATTCCGGTGTCTAGAATATTCCTTTCGGTATTTAGTTATAAATCAGTTGTCTCGCTGAAATATTTTCCCTGTCAAATATAATTAACACAGCAATCTTTCAGGCCTTTTAGTTCTTATATTTCGAAATAAAAAAACCCAAAATTTTAGTTCTTAATCTGAGCTGGCAGAACCGTTAAAACGTTAGACAAAATCCCTAGGGACATTTCATCCGGTTCTTTACTTTCTGAGTTCAAATCCTGCTGAGCTTAACTTTGCATTTTATTCCTTCAGGTTTTGATAAAATAAAGCACCAGTCCAGGACTGGAGTCGATGAAAATTACGGGCTTTGAATCCTGCAACGGATCGGCATTCCGTTCAGGAGAACAGAGACCCGGTAACCTGTCTTATGAGTCCTAGAGCTCGAGTGTAAAAAATTCTATGAAAAACAAAATTTAGTTCTTAAACAGTAAAGAGCAAAACAAAACAAAATCAGATATTAAGCTCTATGTAAAGAAATGGTAATTCCTTTCGTTATTCATTTGAAGTCACAATAGCATCACTGAATATCTAATAACAACAACAACAACTAAATATCCTTCAAATCATACTTGACTGGCTTACGAAAGGAAGTTACACATTGGATTATGTTGACGTAGATCAATAAGCTGAGATGGTCGCGGTTGGATGCTTTTACTTTGTCGGACTAAAGATGACAGTCTTTTCCCTTTTTCTTTCCGATGGTAATTTCCTTGTGCAGAAAATCTCCTTCAGATAAGAAAGGGGTACGAACCAGTAGATGATGCCTTGGAATACTGCCTTTTCTATTGGCGCATATAATACTGTATGCCATTGAAACCCTATCCTTGACTGACTCCCCTCAATGAACACAATATTTCGAGAGGGATATCCGTGACCACAAACCCACACATTCAGCTCAAGTGAACTCCGAGTTTCGGTTATGTCCTCTACATAATTTCTTCAGTATATTTATGACTTATTTGCTGTCACTTCGAAAACAACTCCTACACAGATAATAGTCTTCACTCCTTAATCTTCCTTATATAGTTGTCATTCGCAATGCCTGATTATTCACTGAATCACAACATTCTTCAAGGAGAATGTGGCGACTTAGTCTCCTTCAAAAGCAACAGCATCCTTTTATCTTTTACTTGTTTCAGTCATTGGACTGCAGCCATACTGGGCATCGCATTGAAGGTTTCAATAAATAAAATCACCATCAATACTTATTTAATTAAAATTTGGTACTTATTCTATCGATGTCCCATGATCATATTCTAACACTATTCATCACTAATTATCTAACAAACAAAGGATTTCGAGGGACCCACTGCAAGGCATTTTTCAAATGTTCTAACAATTCTGCCAATACACTGCAGAGGAGATCTCCCAGATTGTTATATATGTAACAATATTAAAACGACTTCACAAAGACTAGTTTCTTCTTCCGGACCAGGAAACTCTACAACCCAGATCCATTTCAAAAACTTAATTAAGATCCACATTGGTGTACAGCTCACATATATGTATGTGTGCCACATACAAAATAATGCTGACACTTTGTCAGTTACAAAGACGAGTGTTCTAGTTGATCCGACCAACGGAACAGCTTGCTCGCAAGTGGATGAGCACTCCACAGGCACGGGTACCCTTAACATAGTTCTCAGAGAGATGCAGCGTGACACAGAATGTGACAAGGCTGGCTCTTTGAATTATAGGTACAGCCCATTTTTCCAGCTGAGTGAACTGGAGCAACGGAAATAAAGTGTCTTGCTGCAGGACACAACGCGAGGCTAGGTATTGAACTAACGACCTTACGATTGTGAGTCAAATACTCTAACCGCTAATCCACACGTTTTCACGCTACATAGAAAATATACTGCATCTGAAAGAAGGCAGTGCGAAAGCAAGGCAAATATTAATTCACTGATACGCTACACCAATGGTTTCCAGCATTTCTGTAACCTCGCTGCCATATCATTTTATGTTCAAGATACCAAGATACACAACGTACTTAATGGCATTTTCTGTCAGTTGTGTTATTCAAATTCAAGAACTCGTGACATCCTTACAACACCATACACCAAGTTTGGGAACCACTGCGGCAAAACCACAAGCTTATAGACACGCAGTTTATCTTCTCTACATTTACAATAGCCTCTTCTCTAAACATTTTGCATTACTCCAGGTTCATCGCTCACAAATCCTTCAATGCACCCGACTTCCCTCAACTCATCATCCTTGCTCTGTCGTAAATCCTACGTCCATCACCAAACATTTTCCAAAATCATTTTTCGCTTCAGAGCTGTAATTCGCTGGAATCAACTAACAACATCGATCTCATCAGTCAGGAATGATCTACAAAGGTGAAGGTTACATTTCCTTTCCTTTCTCTTAATTGGTTTCAAATTTTGGTACAAGGCTAGCAATTTCGAGGAAAGGTTAAGTCGATTAGACTGGTACTTATTTTATTGACCCCCAAAGTCAACTACAGCGGAATTTGAGCTTAAGACGTTAAGAAAGACGAAATGCTGCCAAGCATTTTGTCTGACGTGCTATCGATTCTGTTAGCTCGCCACCTTTTTCCTTACTCTTATTAAATAATAAAAACGAGTGTTAATTAATTTATTGGATATTTCAATTTGTGAACAATAACGTCTTTGCTAACAGGTTTCCGATGGCAAGAGAGTATCAGCAATTTCCTGCAGAACAAATGTATCAAAAGTTTTCTTTCATAAATCATGAGTTTTTCCGTTTTCTCGCTGGTGTCAATATTTTTCGCCAATACATACACACACGCGCGCGCGCGCACACACAAACTAATATGACGGGCATCTGCACAGTTTCCAACAACCGAATTCCACGGACAATAATTAGTTAACTTGACGCTAGAGTACAAGACGGATATTCAAGGCGTTGCACGGTGGTATCGAACCTGGAATAACGTGGTTATGAAGTGAACCTCTTACCTACACACTCATACTTGTACCTATATGTTGTATTACATAATTTTTCTGATATGGCGGGGAAGGCCCACCAAGGGTTTCCGTGAGAGGTGAAAAAGGATGGACACACTGTGGTGCTTGATAAAATTAAGATAGTTTCCAACTATTTGATATAGCGAAGAAAGAAGAATTATATGGAGGCAAACTTTGTTTTATATTTTCATTAAAAAAAAAAACTAGAAGTAGGAAAAATCTCTGGTGCAAAAATCTCACAAATATTTTGGTGAGAGTATTTCACCGAGGCTGACTTTGTCTTTCATCCTTTCGGGGTCGATAAAATAAGTTGTGCACTGGGTTCGATGTAATCGACTAGCCCCTCCCTCGAAATTGCTGGCCTTGTGCCAAAATTTGAAACCTGTATTTGGGAGAGAGGAAATGGCGGTGAGCTGGCAGAATCGTTAGCACGCTGAGTGAAATGCTTAGTGGTATTTCGTCTGCCGCTACGTTCTGAGTTCAAATTCCGCCGAGGTCGACTTTGCCTTTCATCCTTTCGGGGTCGATTAAATAAGTACCAGTTACGCACTGGGATCGATATAATCGACTTAATCCGTTTGTCTGTCCTTGTTTGTCCTCTCTGTGTTTAGCCCCTTGTGGGTAGTAAAGAAATAGGCATTTCGTCCGTCTTTATGATTTGAGTTCAAATGTTGCTGAGACTGATTTTGCCTTTTATCTTTTCGTGGTTGATAAAATAAGTACCAGCTGTGCATTGGGACCGATGTACTGGCATTGGAATTGCTGGCACTGGGACAAAATCTGAAACCGATATTTAGGAGGGGTACTTGTCAGTTTGAGAACTGCTGCTCTAATACAAGTTTGTCAGGATCCATCCTCGCCTTTGACTATAACCTCGTACCAATGGTACTCCTTTCTACTCTATTCTGGTACTCACAAATATTGTCCTTACATAAAGAAACTGATAAATATTTTTCTGTAACAGTCCTTGATCAAACGCGTTCAACCATAATCATTCCTTCTATTTTCAGATATAGTGTATCTTGGGTTACATTAATCAACGTGTCTTTCCATTTTTGTAACAACAGGTAGAGTGTGAGTTGAGGGAAATTTAGCTGTTATATCTAGCAGGTAGAGCGACAGCGTAGAAATTTTTTTAAAGTAAGGCTCCCAAACCTGTTTAAGTAATGATGTAAAATAACCCAGGATTCAAAGAAAACAAAGACCATCTCAATTGCTTTTTAAAATGTTTCTTATAGGATATTAAAATCTAAATTTAAAAAAAAATCATGTATTAGATTAATTAATATCAATAAATATAATAAAAAAAAGTCAAATACGGTGATATAAAGAATAGCACAGAAGCGAAATTATTAAAACGGATTGATGAACTAAGGGATTCCATTCAAAACAACATCGCTTCAGATTTATGAAAAATAACGTTGCTTCATTTTTGATATAGCTACATCAAAGACAGAACCTTAAAATATCAGAGCAGCTTGGATGCTATTATCAATGTCAAACCAATTTTTGTACTTTTCTTTTAAATAATAAGGATTATTATGGAGAAATAATAAAAAAGTTGGCAAAAATTATGGATCAATTTTCAATTTCATAAGAATTGTTATGGATCAATTTTGAAGTTCATAAAGATTATTATGGATCAGTTTCCAAGATCACAGATTTTAGCATGGAGAAATAAAAACTGAAAGATGCTTACATGAAAATAGCTGATAATAAAAATTAATAAAATGCATTAAAAACCTAACGGATTTTATTTAAAACAACTTTAGTTTAGATTTAGGGAAAAATGCTTTTTTAATTTTTGATATAACATCAAAATTAGAAATATTTGATGTCAGAGCAATTGGGATGCTGTCTTCAGAGCCCAACGTGTTTCTGTACTTTGCTTTTTTAAGTCACAAATGCTGAAAATCTTTCTACTCGAAGTCGTAGCAAAAGGTAGCAATATTTTCATCATATCTACAAGCATAGTTTTGAAGGTATTTTCAACTTTGACATTCAAACGGAGAAGTAATCTGCCTTGTTCTGAAATTCCATGAATGGTTTTCCATTGTTGAGGCGAAGCCCAAGAAGTGCCTCTACCAATTCTGTAAATTACAGTCAGTTTACACCAACAATTTTACAGTTAAATAGATTCGTAACTCTGGATTTCGTATTCAGAGAATCACTGTTTGAATTTGATTAGATGCCTTCAGACATACTAGTTTTGAAACATAGCCATCTGTACACTTCCTGTACCTGTACATAAGCGTTGATCCGGATACAGAAATCTTTTCACTTGCAAAAAATGGCATTGATAAATTCTTGCTTGCAATTTCTTCTTCGATGCATTAACATACCGGAAGATATCAACTAAACATGAGAAATGTGCCAATCAAATGGAGATATTGAATTTATTTTCAATGGTATGTTTTCGTCTTAGTTAAAAGTTTTGAATTCAGTTGTGATACCCCAAGCTCTATTAGGAACATCACATGGAAACCACTTAGCTTTAAGTGAATATTGAACCCCCCTCATAAATCACGAGGCAGCCGTCACGTTTATAGTGAATCCTCTTTGACAGCGTTGCAAATCTTAATCACACCATTCACGACAGCCTCCAATTAGGTTGCAACTGCCCCATAACCAATACTTGGCAGTAGCTCACACATTGAGTAACTTGAACTTTAGAATAATGTTTTTTTTTGTCAAATTTATAAAACTCTGCATGACCTAATGGTTGTAGGTCTATTAACAGACACACTGTCACATCAACCCTTGCATGTTGAAATATGTTTTAGCCTTGTTAAAGGCATTAAATCCACAATGTTTCAATGCAAATAGAGAACAGAACATTTGTTCTTCAAATATGTGAGAATCCCTCTAACGAACATATACCATCACTTGTGAATTGTTATTAGCATTTATGGTTCCTCATAAATTTGTATAGCACAATAATTAATTGAAGAAATCGCATGATCTCTCAAATTTTCTACTATAATAGAAATTTGCTCATTTACAACTTTTGTAGATACGAATCTCTTCTTACAAATTACACGGCTTCTTTCTTTTCACAGATGGTCTCAGCTGCAAATTTAACCAACTCTTCTGCAACAGTGAATGGAGTTTCTTTTCAGGGAACCAAAGTTATGGATTAACAGTTACTACTCTTGAAGACCTGAGTTCAAATTTAGTTCAGATCGATTTTATGTTTCAGGTTACTTGTGACGTCTCTCATGAGAGCTACTGGTAACATGGAATCCAGTATGACCTGTTGCACGGTCGGGTCATTGGTGACTTAACCAGAACTCCCATTAGGCTTGTTTGGTGAAGAGGGTTGCTAGAAACCCAGTAGGACAAAAAAAAAAAAAACCTGGCAAAAGGTTGGATTAACCTGGTGTAGGCTCATCGACTATCTAGCAATAGTATGAGCCCTAAGAAATTCTGGGTTGATGTCCGATGTACTGGAAGACCACTGAGATTGAGGTATCTCTTAGCTTTTGTTAAAGTATGTCTCTAGAACCCATTTCAAATCAAGGCTACGACTGCTCCGATAATCGGCGGTGACTTGGTTAGCGAATTCTTTGCGGCATGATGTACTGCTGCGGATCACATTATCCCAAAGTATGTATGCTTGTGATCAGGGACCACATGTGAACTTGCATTCCAACTGAAAGTCCGAATATTGTCGGAGCCGGCTCAACTCATCATAGGTAGATGCCGTCGCAAGTATAAGTACAACTTCTGGCGACGAATTGGCAGAGTCATTAAAACACCGGATAGAACGATTGAACGCCTAGCGATGTTCATTCCCACTCTCTTTGCCTTTCATCCTTCGTTATCGATATTTAAAGTAACAACATTGAGGTTGATTCTTCTCTCTTTCTCTCTCTCTTTTCTGAAAGAAATCGGTTGTGTTTAGATGTAGAGACATCATCTGTCACTCAATCAGGAGTTGAGGGCAGAAAAAAAGGAAGGAAGGAAAGCTAACCCTTGGTTCTGAGCATTGATGCGGCTTTCTTATCTCATTCTAATGTTTACCTTTTGAACGTTATTTCCAAAGTCTCAAAGTATTCCTGTTGTTTGGACGAGAGACGTGTGTGTAAAATGTCAAAGTGTTTCTGTAGTTGATTCTTTTTGAAAGACTCTGAAGTCAGAACATTCAGACAGACAACACGTTGTGGCTTTTATTTGTTCTCTCTCTCTCCTGTATTTCTGTGAAGCCATAGTTAATGAACTCTGCTTGGTATTTCCTTTTGCTGATTGATGTCATCACTTTTCAAAAAAAGTTCAGAGCCAATTGATAAATTTTTAAAAATATTAATAATGTTAAATTTTTTAGTTGAAATTATTAGTAAAAAAAATATTTGAAATCACACACACACACACAAACAAACAAATGGAACAAGACATGAAAAAAGTATAACATGAGCGATTCATTATTGAATTTATAATTATCATTCATGTAAAAATAAATTTTAAAATACAAACAATATAAAAGTATAGGCATAGTTATGTGGTTAAGAAATTGGCTTCCGAACTTCATGATTCCGAGTTCAATCCTATTATGCTTCACTTTGGGCAAGTGTCTTCCACTATAACCCCAGTCAGACCAATACCTTCTGAACGAATTTGTTTGACGGAAACTGAGAAGAAGCCCGTTGTATCTATCTATCTATCTATCTATCTATCTATCTATCTATCTATCTATCTATCTATCTATCTATCTATCTATCTATCTATCTATCTATCTGTGTGTGTGTGTGCGCGTGTGTTTGTCCTTATATCATTTGACAACTGGTGTTGGGGTTTAATAACTCCGTACTTCAGCAGTTTGGCAAAAGAAACATGATAAATACACTTACATAAAGTATGTATTGGGAGCAATTTGTTCGACAAACCTTTTACGGTGGCGCCCACAACGGCCACTGCCACCAATGACTGAAACGAGAATACATACATAGAAATTTCGTCACGTAATATTTATGTCCTGTGTTTGATTCTTCGCTTTCCATCTATCTGTTTGTCTATCTTTCTCCTTCTGAAAGAAATTTACTGTGGGTCGAACTGGAGGATGAACTCTATCAAGTCTAAAAATTTCCATTATATACAATATATCACAACGATTCTATTAGGAACTGAAGGAGCAAAGCAAGGCGCATTTATGAACAAATGAAAACTGAGACG
>NC_042997.1:146997962-147027962 GCF_006345805.1 Octopus sinensis
ATGTATATAATTATATTAAGGGAGCAAGGGCGAAAACAACCTATCTTCAGCATGCTTGAAGTGCTGATACATTAAAAAAACTACCGAAAACTCCAGGTAAATATACATATGGCTGAAACCGGGGTAGTGAAAAAATATCAAAAAACCTCACGTTAATTGGGAATTGGTTCTAATTTCTGGATTGAAGCAAAAAAAAAAAAGCTTTCTTCCTTCGTTAACACTATACACGGGGAAATATAAAATCATATAACTGTACATACCGTACAAAGCAGGTTCACATATCTATATACAAATATTTGCAACTATAGATCCAAGGTAAGTCAATTTTGAATCCCCTCACAACAGCCAACGTGTATATTACAAGAATAGCCAGGCAGTAAATGCAAGGATAAAAATCACGTTAATGATTTTTATTAGGTAGTCAGCATGCTATAAAAATTTATAGGCAATTTATACATTAAATTAACAATTTATATTTCCCCGTGTATTGTATTAACGAAGGAAGAAAGCTTTAATCCAGAAATTGGAACCAATTCACAATTAAAGTGAGGTATTTTTAATATTATTTCACTATCCCACTTTCAACGATGCGTTTATTTATCTGGAGTTTTTGGTAGATTTTTGAAGGTATATATATATATAAATGTATGTATGTATATATGTATATACATGGGGGACATAGAAATAATCGGACTGAATACCCGATCGCGCGGTTAAACCATTGGAAGTGAAGGACTCCTAGCCTTTGTTAGGGCATCCTTCTAGGAGAAGGTAACTCAGGTAACTGGGATAACTCCGACATAAATCTGCGGCTCAGTGGTTACCGATGATGTTGACTTGTTCTTCTTTTCGGATTATGGCTGCTGTTGCTTAGTGAGTAGGATTGACTCAGTGCACAGCCTTTCCTCACTTAAAAAAATCTTCTTGCACAGGCATTGCACGATAACAACATTGTTCATGATTGTTGATGGTGCTGTGAGTCTCAACTGAATGGCTGGCTGTAGCCTTAAAAAGCAAATAAAAGTCACATTCGATCACAGCACCAATAACAGTTAAGCCTCGTGCAATGGTCATACTCAATAACGAGGGGGCAGCCATCATCATTTATGTATGTATGTATGTATGTATGTATGTATGTATGTATGTATGTATGTATGTATGTAAATGTATCTTACCTACTTTCTCTTATACGAGCAAAGCCATTGCTAGAAAGAATCATCACTGAAATGAGTCATTGTTGATGAAATGTGAGATCTTTTACAGGGCTTAGAAAAACTGAAGGACTGCTGCAATAAGTGTGTGGATCTGGGAGGGAAATATGTTGAATAAAATCATAATTAACTGATCCTCTGGTATTTTCTTTTACCCAAGGTCAGGAACTTTTCAGCATCCCCTCATACACACACACAACTTTAGGACGAAAAAAAAGCACATAGAAATGAAAACGAAAATTTGGAAACAGGATTGAGGCTAATATTAAAAACTGAACTCAATTTTCAGTGAAAACAGCTATAAATCCGCTAGCCATACCGATTATAAATCATAGATAAATCACACCTCCAGTATAATAAACGGGAGGTTAAATGAGTTGGAAAGTTTAGACTGGACAACTAGGAAGCTACTGGCTGTGTATGTAAGGAAACCATGAGCTCAATGTAGATATTTGTGGTCTGACACAAATAGAAAACCATTATTAATTAATAATAGCCGAACCTGGTAAAATACTTAGGAACAAACTGTGAAAGACTGGTGAACGCAATTAAGAAATACAGAAAAAAACAAGAACTTTTCTCTATATAGAAGGAAGCGATAAATTACAAAACAAACACAAACGACATTGTAACAATAAATTTTAGATAACACTGCAACAGAGCTGGTTAAGGAGACACAAAGAAAGCAACAACAACACGAAACAGTATTACAAAATATACTAAAGATGAAATACAGAGATAAACTACTCCACGGCAAGTTACTCCCAGCAAGGCTCGAGAGCGACGAAATACGCCAAAGTGAAAGACTCATAAGCTCCGGACTAAAAGCAGTAACTTAAGGACTGATTGTCACCGCGAAAGAACAATGGCTGATCACACACAATTATAAGAACAAAATATGGAACCCAACACCAAATGTAAAATGTACAACTAACACAATGAAACGGTTGATCGCACCATTTCCAACAGTCCTGTCTTTGCAAAATCTAAATATATACACAGATATGACTGAGGGGATGGTTATATCCACCGGGCAATATGTGCACACTTCGAAGTGAAAACACAATTTATGGTATAAACATGTACCAAGCACAGTACATGGCAACGACCTGAGCACAACTATCTATTATAAGCCTGCTCACATTGCTTAAAAGTATCCAGACGTCATCACCGAGGGCTAGAAAGAAAAGACATACATACGGATAGGCATAACAATCTCTTCTACAAAAATATTGCATGAAAAAATGCTGAAAAAATGTCAAAATGTGATCTCGAAATCAAAATATTAGAGACGTGGAACATGAAGGTGAAAAGAGTACCAATAACTTAATTGGAGTGTATGATAAAAGAATACAGAAAGAAAACACAGAAGCCATATCAGGGTTGAAAACATTATACACTGTTCCAAAATAGCTCTGGCAGGAACAGCCCACATTCTGTACAAGATATCATTAATTTAATAGCGCAGCTAAAATAGAAGTCTTCACAGACAGAACAAACGCTATCCAATTAGCACCCAATAAAATATAACAGCAGATCAAACATATACTCTACAAAATTAATGCCCACTAAAAATAATAATTCACATGACACACACCACACACTACTGGGAAACCTCACTAACAAAACGAACTGATGTAGTACACAAGCTGGAAAAATCTTCACTCCCTCATCCTCCATATAAAGAAGACTATACGATACAGTACACAGGAACATAGAGGTTCACTAGGAGGTGTAGCTGAAACTTGAATGAAACCAGCGAAGAGGCAACAACAACCATAATAATGCTTTCAAATTTTGGCACAAGGCCAGCAACTTCGGGATGGGGCTAAGTCTGACATAGCGACTTGAGTGCTCAACTAGTATTTATTTTATCTAAGCCGAAAGTCAACTTCGGCGGAATTTGAACTCAGAATATGCAGAGAAACGAAATGCCGCTGAGCATTTTGCCCGACGTGCTAGCGATTCTGCCAGCACGCCGCCTATACAATTCTTAATACTTCTTTCTACAAAAGACACAAGGTGCTTAATTTATCGACCACTAAATGAGGGAAGGCAAAGTCGATCTGGGCAGAATTTAAACTCAGAATGTAAAGTCGGACGAAATGCCGCTAAGCATTCTGCTCGGCGTGCTAATGATTCTGCCAGCTCGCCGCCTTATATTACTACTACTACTACTACTACTACTACTACTACTACTACTACTACTACTACTACTACTAATCCGTTCTGCTATTTAAGAAATTTTGGGGGAGGGGACCAGTCGATTACATCGACCCCAGTCGACCCCGGTGAAATTTGAACTCAGAACAAGAAGACACAAAATGCCGCCAAGAATTTTGCTAGCTCACCGCCTTACTACTACTACTACTACTACTACTACTACTACTACTACTACTACTACTACTACTACTACTATTACTACTACTACTACTACTAATAATAATAACAATAATTGTAGGTGCCCCAGGTATGATAAAAAAGGGACGTCAGAAGTATCTAGATAAGATCCCAGGAGAACCATTTCTCAGAGAAATCCAAAAGATTGTGCTGACAAGTGCTGCCCACATCCTTAGAAAAACCTATCCATTTAAATGTCTGTGTTATATTAGATGAGGATATTTCGTTACTGCCTCTGCCACTTCCCCTCCCCAAGCTTTCAGTCTGTGTTGTATTAGATGAAGAATGTCGCTACTTCCTCTCCCAAAGCTTTCAATCATAATGTAACGTCTCTTATCCTTCATTCGCAAATGACTGTGACAAACATGCAAATCAAAAGTATAATAATAATAATAATAATAATAATAATAATAATAATAATGATGATGATGATGTGATGATGATGATGATGATGATGATGATGATGATGATGATGATGATGATTGATGATGATGATGATGATGATGATGATGATAATAATAATAATAATATAATAATAATAATAATAATAATAATAATAATGATGATGATGATGATGATGATGATGATGATGATGATGATGATGATGATGATGATGATGATGATGATGATGATGATGATGATGATGATGATGATGATGATGATAATAATAATAATATAATAATAATAATAATAATAATAATAATAATCTTTTCAACTATAGGCACAAGGCCTGAAATTTTAGGGGAGGGAGGGGACTAGTCGATTACATCGACACCAGTGTTTCATTGGTGCTTAATTTATCGACACTGAAAAGAATTTGAACCCAGAACGTAGCGCCAGATGGAATACCGCTAAGCATTTCGCCCGGCGTGCTAATAATAATAATAACAACAACAACAATAAAAATTAAAATAAATGGTGAGGAAGCTAATGGTCCGAATCTAGGGAAGGCTGTAAATACTTGGGCTGTATCCTTACTTAGATAATCAGCAGCTTTTGTAGATTGGACAAAAACTGAATTAGCAAGGCTAGACAGAAGAACTAGGAAGGAATTCAATATGAATGGGGTACTCCACCCAAGGGCAGATGTAGCAAAATGATACCTGCCTAGAAAGGAAGGCGGAAGAGAGTTAATATCAGTAGAAGACTGTGTGGAGTTAGCTAGAGTAGATATAGACTCCTATGTAGTCTATAGTGAAGAAAGTTTATTAAAAGCTGCTAGAGTCACAGCAAGACACAGGGAAACCAAAAATCCAAATGAAGTTAAAAACCAGAAAAAAAGAATAGAAATTATCTGACTGACAGGAGAAGGCGTTGCATGGTAGATTTCTAAAGATAGTTGCAGCAAATAGTAGTAGTGAGACATAGTTATGGTTGCAGAAAGGAAAGCTAAAGAGGGAGACAGAAAGTTTGTTAGTAGCTGCACAAGATCAAGCATTGAGGACTAATTGAATAAAAGCCAAGATAGACAAAAACCAAATAGATTCCCAATGTAGATTATGTAAATCAAAAGTGGAAAAGACATGACAATCTAGGGAGAGCAATCCACTGGGTGCTATGAAGAAAGCTAGGAGTTGAACATACTGATAAATGGTATGAATACAAACCTAGTGAAGTATTAGAAAGTAATACCTTAACATTCAGACTGACAGAGTAATAGAAGCTAGAAGGTTTGGTAGTAATAGATAAAGAGAATAGAAAGTGCCAGATAATTGACTTTACAGTCACAAATGATGAAAAAATTATTATGCGAGGTATAGAAAAAATAGTCCCAAATGATGAAACAATTAATATGAGAGGTATAGAAAAAATAGCAAAGTACCAGGACCTAACTATTGAATTACAGAGACTATGGAAAGTGCGGGTATCCCAGTAGTTATAGGTGCATTGGGAACTATCCTTAAAGATCTGAACAGATGGGTAGAGGAAATAGGCATAGACCCCAGTTTAGTGCAGTTCCAGAAAACAGTGTCATTAGGGATAGCTAGGATACTTAGAAGGGTTCTTGGCATCTAAGGTTACTTGCTGTAACCCAATAGGATGGTTCTTGACATCTGAGGCTACTTTTTGTAGCCCGATGTTAGGATTCTTTTCTTTTCCAACAGCCTAATCTGTTGAGTGTATATGAAACTACTACTACTACTACTACTACTACTACTACTACTACTACTACTACTACTACAACTACTACTACTACTACTACCACCACCGCCACCACCACCTCCACCTCCACCATCAATACTACTACTACTACTACTACTACTACTACATCTACTACCACCACCATCACTACTACTACTACTACTATTACTACCACCGCTACCACTACCTTCACCTCCACTATCACTACTACTACTACTACTACTACTACTACTACTACTACTACTACCACCGCTACCACTACCTTCACCTCCACTATCACTACTACTACTACTACTACTATACTACTACTACTACTACCACCACCACCACCACCACCACCACTACTACCAGCAGCATCCCGATTACCGTTACTAATAATGGTTTCAAATTTTGGCAGAAGGCCAACAAGTTCGGGGGAAAGGTTAAGTCGTTTACGTCGGCTCCCAGTATTCAGCTGGTACTTCTTTTATCGATCCCGCCCACGCCCCCGCCAAGCGAAAAAAATGAAAGGCAAACTAGATCTTGGGCGGAATCCGAAAAGTCAGAACGTAAAAGAACCGGAAGAAATGCTGCCTCAGCAATTTTTGCCCGCGCCCTCTTAACGATTTTCGCAGCTCACCACCTTAGCAACAACAACAACAACAACAACGACAACGACAACGACGCTGATGATGATGATAGTGATGATGATGATGACGACGACGATGATGATGATGATAGTAATAATAACAGATCTGGCTCTATCAGTATGACATAGCTGCTCTTTTGTTGGTATTGAGAAAACGCTAAAGCAATTTATTCATACATATTTGATTAGTCTGTAGGTTGATTGAAATATCCTATGAAGGCTCCGCTGTAATCTGACTATTTTTGCTTTAAACAATGATAATCTATTATAGGAAGAACTGAACATCTGATTCACGAAGCTAACAACATAGTATCTTGGCCGGAAATTACAATACGTGTTGTTTCATCATAGTCACAGACTATTCTAAAGATTTGGTATTGGTAGACCTTGGAGAAAGGGTTTTTATTGGCGACAGTGGTGATGGCGATGATGGAGGCAGTGGTGATGATGTGGTAGTCGTCATGATAACGTTGATGGTGGTGGTGGTGGTGGTAACGATCTTGATGTTCGTGGTGATAGTCGTAGTGATAACAGTGGTAGCAGGAATAGAGGTTGAGCGAGTGATGATGGCGGTAGCGATGGTGGTGACGGTGTTGATGGGGAGGGTGATGGCGGCGGCTGTGGTGTCGGATATTGTTGTTGTTGGTGGTGATGGTGGTGATAGTGGCGAGAGTTGTAGCAATAGCAGTGATAACAGAAGTAGTGACGACGGTAGAGATTGTGGTGGTGGTGAAGGTATTAGAGTTCATGTTGGCTTGGGTGGTGTTGGTAGTGTTGTTGATATCGTTGCTGATGTTGTTGTTGGTATTTGTAGTAGTAGTAGTAGTAGTAGTAGTAGTAGTAGTAGTAGTAGTAGTAGTAGTAGTAGTAATAGTGGTTCAAAAATAAAAGAAAGAATGGAAAGAGTGTTCTTCCACCAACGGGTCCAGGAGTAATGTGTGACAGAGAACATGGCCTTCGTTGATTCCACAAAGGCATTCGACGCGGCAAAATGGTGAAGCTTGTAATAAATTCCCAGAAAGTCTCAGGGACAGTTCACTCGTGTAAGAGAATCTCAAGACACTGGCCCGAGGGCAGTAATGACACAGACAAATTCCATCTCTACACAGCTTGATGTTACACTGGGAGTAAAGCAAGGATGTGTGCTAACACCAACGTTATCCTCACCTTATTTGACAGCGATGCTGAACGGTGAAGTTCGGAGGTTAATAGAAGGTATATACGTACAGAGAAAACTGATGCCAACTTGTTTAAGGTGTTGCCTATTAAAGCTAAGACCAAGATCACGCATGTTTTAATTACAGAAATTTTGTTTGATGATGATTATGCCATTATCTCCCACAGGGCATGCACAGGCTGGTGGTTGTCTTCGAAGGTGCGGTCACAAAGTTCAGCTTGAAAGTTAACATCGGAAAAAATTGATTTTCTTAGATAAATTTTGACTCGAGCCGAATTGCATACTGGTTACATAGATAAAATGGTGATAGTAAGATTAGTTCTGCTTTTAATAATGTCGGTTATTATTATTATTATTATTATTATTATTATTATATTATTATTATTATTATTATTATTATTTTTTTTTTCTTCTTTCAAATTTGCATCCATTTCTTGCCGAGTGTCTTCCCGACTCCTAGGGCAAAGAAACTCATAGTATACATTGGTAGGCCATTAAACCAAACTCAGTAGTTCGTTCATTTTTTTTTTTTTTTTTTAAAGTTAAATTAAAATACATGAGCAGCAACAGTTCTCACATCGACAATGCTCTTCTCAATACGTGTGATGTACCAGTTAAGACAATCTTTTGCACTTCTTGCAGGGATGGTAAGCCAGGGATCATTCTCATATAATTTTCGGTTCCCTTCTTGATCATTCCTAGTGCTCCTACGATCACTGGTATTGTAACCGCCTTGAGATGCCACATTTTCTCAATTTCAATGAGTAGGTCTTTATATTTTCTGAGCTTGTCAAACTCTTTCGCTGAGATATTATGATCACAGGGGATGCTCATGTCGATCAATAAGCAAACTTTATTGTTTTGGTCTTTCACAACAATATCTGGTTTATTGGCCTTGATGGTTCGGTCTGTATGTACTGGAAAGTCCCACAGAATGGTTACATTTTCTCCTTCCGTTACAGCCTCAGGGTGGTGATTATACTACTTGTCGGCAGTTTTGATATTGTAATGCCGACTTATTAGCCAGTGGAGATATTGGCCAACTCTGTCATGTCTTAATTTATACTCCACTGGTGCTAAGACTTTACATCCAGAGATTAGGTGGTCCACTGTTTCAATCATGTCGTTGCAGAATCGGCATTTTGGGTCTGCTCCATTTTTCATCACATTGGCCTGGTAGTTCCGGGTTAATAGGCTTTGATCTTGAGCAGCCAGGATGAAACCTTCGCTCTCTGCTTTTAGCCCTGAGCTCCGTAGCCACTGATGGGTTTGCTTCTGGTCAACATCAGCTTGTTTGCTGCGAGTCACATATTTGCCGTGCAGAGGTTTCTCCTCCCACCTATCAGCCAATTGCTCGTGCGCTTTTTTCATTGCTATCATTTTCACCTTCTTTGCAACAATAGTTGCTGTACTTCCCTCGGGTTGTTCAGTTTGGGTATCCTGCACGAGATCAATAGCAAATTTTTTGCTTTCCTTTATGATAGAATGAAGCTTCTTTCGTCTCTCGTGATTTTCCACGAGCTTTAGCATCCAGTCATTCGATATTTCGAGATATTTGGCCAGTCCAATTGTGGTTGTTTTGTAAGCTAGTTCAAATTGGATCAGGCCTCGACCTACTTGGGCTCTGGGAAGGTAAAGGCGATCTACGTCTGCCTTTGGGTGGTGCATCCTATTACAACTCAGCAGCTTGCGTATTTTTCTATCTATATTCTTTACTTCACTCATATTCCAGTTCAACACATTGTAGCTATAAGTAACAACTGGAACTGCTAAGGAATTTATAGCTAACACCTTGTTACGTGCATTTAGTTCAGATTTCAGGACTGCACGAACTCTCCTATAACATTCCTTCCTGATTTTCTCTTTCATGCTTGCATGCTGAATACCTGAGCCTTCATTTATCTCTAAATATTTGTATGTTTGTTCTTGCTCAAGCTCTCTTATGACTGTGTCAACATCTAACACGACTGAATTTGTGGTCTTCCCTTTCCCTTTCTGGAAAGTGGCCTTGGCACACTTCTCAAGTCCAAACTCCATCCCGATGTCATCGCTGAATGCTTTCACAGTGCGCAATAGGCCTTCAAGTTCATTATTGTCTTTACCATAAAGTTTTAAGTCATCCATATAAAATAGATGGCTTATTTTTTTATTGGCAATTTTATACCCATACCCTGTTCTGTTTAATTCACTTGTAAGGGGTATTAGGGCTATGCAGAATATTAAAGGTGAAAGTGAGTCACCTTGAAAAATTCCACAGTTGATGTTTATATTTTCTGAGGCAAGTACTCCATTAGAGTGGTATAATTGGAGATTCGTATTCCACAACGACATATTGTGCTTCAGGAAGTTTGAAATCACAGGGGAAATTTTGAAGATGTCCAGCGATCTCAAGATCCATGGATGCGGTATACTGTCGAAGGCCTTTTTATAGTCAATCCATGCGGTGCTGAGATTTCTGCGCTTGTTGTGACAGTTCTCAAGGATCATACGATTGATTAGCAGTTGATCTTTGCATCCGTAAGAGCCTCGGCGGCACCTTTTTGTTCAATGGGGAAAATATCGTTCTTCTCCATGAATGCATATGTTTTCTCCGCCAGGATAGATGTTAGGATTTTATACGTGGTGGATAGACAGGTTATAGGCCGATAGTTTTTTGGAAGGTTGGTTTCGTTATTCTTTGGGAGTAGGTAAGTAATGCCACTTGCTAACCATTCAGGTGTTTTCTTGGGTCTCTCATAATTCCATTGAGCAGCTGAACTAGCTTACCGTGTGCGCATGGGAGCGATGCGAGCCAGAAATTCGGCACCCTATCTTTACCGGGGGATTTCCAATTATGGGCCTTCGTGAGTGCCTTTCTTAGGTCTGCTATTGTGATGTCTTCCCATGCTTGTTGTTGTAAATTTTGGTCGGATCCTTCAGTTTGTATAATCCAGTCTGCATTTATGTTGTACGTCTTCTTGTCACTCCAAATCCTTTTCCAAAAGTTATTATTATTATTATTATTATTATTATTATTATTATTATTATTATTATTATTAGTGGTTGTGTGCCGACATCACCGCCATGCACACTGTCATTAATACTACTGTTTGTTGTAAGGCAGCGAGCTGGCCGAATCGTTGGCACGTCGGGTGAAATACTTAGCGGCGTTTCGTCCGTCTTCACGTTCTAAGCTCAAATTCTGCCGAGGTCAATTTTGACCTTCGTCCTTTTCGGGGTCAATGAAATAAGTTTCATTTGAACACTAGGGTTGATGTAATCGACTTAACTACCCCTTTCCTAAAATGTCTGGCCTTGTGGCAAAATTTGAAACCAGTATTAGTAGTAGTAGTGCAGGGAAACATGTATATAAACATGCTTAATGTCACACACATAAAAATAAAAGAAAAAACTCATTTGTTTTAATGACACTTCTTGCTAAGAAAAGCAAGGGTGATAACTCTAAGATACAAATTGATTAAACATATATAAACAAGTTATGCTCTGATCGTACATATGTATGATCAGAGCGTTCCATTTGTATCCAACATGCCACTTTGTATGTGCATATATAATTATATCTATTGCACACTTCTATATATATATATATGTATATACTTTCTACGTATTTCGATCGAATCCTCTGCCAATTAATACGGGGTCTCCTAACGACAATGTAAACTCCATATAATCAAGGTATCCTTGGCCTGAAGAGTAGCTTTCGATCTACCCCTTGTTTTGGATAATTTACTACTTCCAAGGTTCTGCTAGCTATGAGACATATGTAACCTGGATGTTATCCACTCCATTCCCTAATTTTTAGATGTTTATATATATATATATATATATATATATGTACACGCACATATATATATATATATATATATATATATATATATAATATATATATATATATATAATATATATATATATAAAGAAAGAAAGGAAGAGAGAAAGAGAAAGACAGGTATGCATGTATATTATACATGTACACACACATACACACACACACATATATATATTTGTGTGTGCACAAATCCATTGAAATATTGCCTTGATTTAACACAGGTATGATGCTTTACTAATAACTGGTTCATGAGTTTCTTACCTAACAAATTCTTATATAATCATACGGCAACACATTTATGGCTCTACAGATTTTCTTGTGATTGCTTACAGAGTTATTTAATGCCTTTTTAAAATGTAGAATCACGAAAATCACATCATATAATGACACACATAGCTACTACATACATATATAAACACATATATGAATGTATTATTGCATATATACATACATCCCTGAAATCAAAATAAAAAAAAAGACGATTGTAGCTGATGCTATAAATCTTTCAAAAATAATATTCTAAGGTGACAGCCTATATGTGCTTCCGTACTAAATTTCTTGTCATTTCTTTTACAAAAAAATCAGTAGCTACATGCATGAACCTTCAATAGCAAGAGACATTAATGTGACACTTTATTTCTTTGAGGATGATTTAAAAAACCTACGCTGGTAATATTTATAATGCTACAGTGGATTTACCAGCAACGTTATAACTTGATATAACAATGGGATTTGTCTGGAGAAATTATAAATTATAGTCGACACAGAAAAACTACTTCCCAAACCAAGAATCTTTACAGCAATGGCCTCTCTCTCTTTTTTTCTCTCTCTCCATTTATTTATCTATCTGTCTGTTTCACACAATGACTACTACAAATACCCAAGTATTGTCGAATATATATCATATAAAATGATATAAGCAAAGAAAAATCTGACCAAAGTGTACTGTATCATACATAGAATATATGGCAGTAGGAGATATAATCTTACAATCAAGTTACGAGGTGGGGCTGAAAAGTTCTTGGCTTTAAGGGTATCCCAAAAGGCCTGGTTGAGTTTTTTTTACAAGGTTAAGAAAAACTGAAGGACCGCTGCAATAAGTGTGTGAATCTGAGAGGGGGATATGTTGGATAAAATCATAATTAGCTTATCTTCCTGTATTTTCTGTTACCCAAAGCAAGGAACGTTTTAGCACGCCCTCGTAATAGTGTTTGTATTAAATTAGAAATACCTGTCGAAGGAACTGGCTCCGTAGATATTAAAACCCTCAAGATTTTGCCATCAGTAGGAACATCCCATGGTTCGGTAATGAACCTATCAAGAGTTTCCTTTAGATGCTCCATGCCACACAAGAACTATTACTAGCATACTCGACAAAGACTTAGTGATGGAGTACTCTGCACGCTCAAACAGAGAAGATTACGTTTACTTACATTTAAGAATGATACTAATATCCTTTCTACTACAAGCTCAAGGCCTGAAATTTTGGGGAGGGGGTTAGTCGATTACATAGACCTCAGTTTTCCACTGGTACTCATTTTATCGACTCCGAAAGGACGAAAGACAAAGTCAACTTCTGTGGAATTTGATCTCAGAACGTAAAGACGGACGAAATGCCGCTAAGCATTCTGTCTGGCGCGCTAACGATTCTGCCAGCTCCCCACCTTAAGAAAGATATTAGTATCGGTTTCAAATTTTGGAACTAGGGCAGCAATTTCGGGGGAGAGGTAGGTCGATTACATCAACCCCAGTGTTCAACTGGTATTTATTTTATCGACCTCGAAAAGATGAAAAGCTAAGTCGATTTCGGTGGAATTTGAGCTGAGAACGTAAAGACGAACGAAATGACGCTAGGCATTCTGTCCAGCATGCTAGCGATTCTGCTAGTTTGCAGCCTTAAAAATGATACTAAAATGAAACTTTAGTTGAAGACACTTACCCAAGGATTCACGCCGTGGGAGTGAACTCAGAGCCATGTGGATGGGAAGCAAGCTTCTTACCATACAGCTACGCCTGCGTGTAAAAAAAAGTAGCCAGCAAGCCGCTACAGGGAATCGATTTCTGTGCCTCTTAAGTTTCGACTGAGTACTCTGTACCATTGAGCACTTACATTCATTTGAATATAAGGAGGTACAAGGAATTCTAGTGACTACCTCAGTTAAAATTTCAAGGAAATCGCAAGGTAAAACATAGTAAAATTTATAAACCTCAGAATGTTTTGCCCATGAAAACATTCTTTCAGCATTAATGAGAAAGAGAGCATGTCTGGAAAGACACTTCGAATTCAAGAGATTCTCTGTATAGAGTATAACTATTGGTGCACTAGGTTACGTTAGATGATGCCTTAGTAGTAATCTAAAAAAGAAAACCTGGGGTTTTTTAGGCAAAGAATATAAGCTAACATGCGCTTTACAATATCAGACTGTTAGTGGAATGGTAAAAATATGAAATACTTTTCTAAAATTGAACTATAACCATTTATCATTGCTGTTATCGTAATTCCAGCGACGGAGTTTTGTTTTTTTGTTAGAAAATCATCCCCCTTATTTATAGGAATAATTCAAAGAATTTAAAAAGAAAGATACTACTTATATGTATACAGTCTGTTCAGGATAAATTTGATTGTTTGCATACAAGGTAAAAAAAAAAAACCCCACAGTATCATAGTATTGAAAAGAAGTCATAAATATCAACTAGATTATGGCTGGGAGATAACAGTTTACTATATGTAGCTGCCCTCAGCTTCACCACGGCCCCAAGAACGACTCCGGAACCTGGCGCACGTGTTCCTCACGGTGTTCCTCACGGTGTTCCTCACGGTGTTCCTCACGGTGTTCCTCACGGTGTTCCTCGGAAGATCTTTGAAAATCTCCATCAATTTGGCCACCGACTCGGCAATGCTGTTGCAAGCAGAACGGTTGGTGCCTTTCTCAATCGCATCCCACACATAGTAATCCATGGGATTACAATAGGGGGAGATTAGGAGAGAAATTGAGGCTAGTAAAATCCTAGAAATTCTCCCATAACCACTTCTGACTCTTTCCAGGAGTATAGCAAAGAGTTGAATCCTGCTGCCATGCATATGGCCTTCCAACAGCAGACCTGTTCAACCAGAGTTTGACCACAATCTCCAGCAGCTTCAAAATAGCCGTCTGAATTGAATCTAAGGCTTTGTTTAAAGTTGTGGGGCATCATGACGTCATCCTCACTGGAGACATGTATATATGTATGTATGCATGTATGTATGTATGTATGTATGTATGTATGTATGTATGTATGTATGTATGTATGTATGTATGTATGTATTTGTGTATGTATGAATGTATGTACGTATGCATGTAAGTACGTATATATATATATATATATATATATATATATAAGTATATATGTATGTATGTATATATATATATGTATGCATGTATGTATGTATGTGTATGTATGTATGTATGTATGTTGTATGTATGTATGTATTTATGTATGTATGTATGTATGTATGTATGTATGTGTGTCTGTATATATATATATATATATATGATGCGACTCTCTTCTCTATACTGTGGTCTTCCTCCATTCTTCTGTAATTCCCCTTTTTCCCCTTCACCATCACCGTTTTCTACTCCTCCTCTCTCTCTCCTCTTTCTCTTCCCCTTCTCTCTCTCGTTGCTCACACGTGACCATCATCCATCTTTCTTTTCCTGCCTGGACATTCAAAAGAGTGGAACGTTTTGTTCTCTCTCTCTTTTATCTTTTCAAAAAAATATTTCTCATAGCATTCACTATTTTCATCTCGTTTTGGTCTAACGACCCTCCATGTTTGTTTTCGTTTGGTTTCCTTGTATGTCTTCACTGTCATGTTTTTGTTCCCAGCTTTGACCGTCCATAAACCCTAAATTTTATTTTAGAATTTATGGGAACAACTGTCTTTAAAGACTCATATTGTCGTTGAATTCTCGAAATGCGGAGTGAATAGACAGCCAAAAACTGTTCTCCATTTTCTCTCGTTGTATATGTATTTCATGTTATTTGAACCATTGGCGACGTGCTGTACCCATATATGCATTATATATATATATACACTATGTGTTATTTACTATTTATCACACACACACACACACACACATATATATATATATATATGTATGTATATACATATGTATATATATGTAATTGTTTTGAGAAAGAAGATTGATTAGAAATCCTCTCACAATGCATAGGTTTGGACTTAGAAGTGCTTAAGAGTAACTTTTAGACGAAAGATATACATACATAAATACATACATACATATATATATATATATATATATATATATATATATATATATATATATATATATATATATATATGTGTGTGTGTGTGCGTATGTGTGTGTGTGTATACACACACACATATAGTTATATATGTATGTATTTATGTATGAATATATGTATGTATGTAGGAAAAACAGCGTTAACCCAACAACTTATTTACATTGGATTATATGAAATATTTCTTCGCTACGTGAAATTTTGCTTAGAGAATGATAACTGACTCTGATAATAACAGCAACACCTACCATATTCAGAAATTTATGAGCAATCGAAGACTGCGTAAGTTTTCTTTTTATTTCATTTGGTCTTTCGGTTTAAATCAAGATCTATTCCAGTGATATCAGAAATCCACCTAAACTTAAACTACCTTACAGCTAATCGACTTCGAAAATAGACATTTTTCGTCGTTTTGAAACTTGGTAGTCACAGACAGTAATTGTTATTCGAATCCTTATAATGTTAGCGAACTTTCAAAAGACATTCAAAACCATCTAAAAGACGCCATAGACGAGAACGATAAAAATTCAAACAAATCGCTAACACTATCATACCAACATTACAATCATCTTCACTCCGCACACATAAATCTCCACGGATCCAGCGATTATAACCGTAGAATATATATATATGAAAGTAGAAATAATTTACAGTTTAAGGAGAATTTTTCCGAATTCTCTCGGCTATAATTAGATAACTGACCGTTTATGGTCTTAAAAATTATCGATCATATCCCCAGAGACAACATAACAACAGACGATAACATCGACGGCTGAAAAATAAATTCATATCTGAATACAGATACTATTGTTCGAAAAAATTATTCAGTCGATGTCTGTAGTATATGAGCCAATGAAATTTCTTAATGTAAATCATACATTCAGGTGCATAGCAACACTAGATCAGAATCAACGAGGGAGCCAGTATTGGATTTAGGCATTAGCTAAACAAGCTACAGCTTAGGGCCTCAAATTTGTAATGAAATAAAAGTAATTAAAAATCATGTTTTCAATTTTTGTTTAATTTCTTTCAAAAAGGCCTTACAAAATATATTTAGGGCCTCACCATATCTAATCCAGCACTACAAAGTTTTAAGTAGTGCTTTGACCTGCAAGAAACAGCAGCCAAATCTCTCTCAAATCATGCCTTATGAAACGACAGATTGAATAAAATTGTCCAGAGTATACTATTCCAGCAGAAAGGTCATGGATGGAATGTCCTCAATCATAGCTTTGTATGCTGCATCACAGCTGTGTTGGGGATCAAACATCAACTGCCGCAAAACTAGAAAATATCACTAACATTCTCAACAGAATTGGATATGTAGATAAGGCATGAAGTTAGTAATAAATTCACCGCGAACTAACTACAGCATACGTAAAGAACGACAAAAATGCACATTAATGTAATGTTTTGAACATTTGAAAAGAAGTTAACTCTACAATGTGAAATCAAGAAGAATGCGAGAAACTCTGTTACCAAAGAAAACAAAGAAAGAAAAAATCCAGAAAAAACAAAAAAACAAAAGAAGCAAAAAACAAAAACACATGAATTATAAGCTTGTCTCTAACCAATGCACAATGTACCGGACGAAAACAAAACAAAACCATCTCCTTCTCAGGAATAACTTAAATCCTTTTGGTTGTAGATCTGAAATGGTAAGAAGCAATTCATCTATAGCATATAATTGGTGAGTTTAATCTTAAAGGAACACTGTATTAACAGCTTCATAAAACATACATCATAAACTCTGAAACACTCACTAAAACTGTAGTAAAGCTGCATTATTCAAAGGAATCACAAAAAACATTAATAGTTGTGTACTAGTACTTGATGTTGATGTTATACAGAAATTCACTGATATCTTTTACAAAAATAGTGTTATATGGTAGAATCTTTAACAAGAAACATCAATGTAATCCATAAGTTCTTTGTTGGCAATACTGGAAATATCAACATTGCTGAGAAGCGGCTAGGCTTAATAATAATGTTTTCTAATGATATAAGGCTGGAATTTAGCCTTGAAAGAAAACTACTTCTTAAAAGAAAAACATTCACGCTAATAGTCTGTATCTTTTCTTCTCACAATAAATGATGCGAAATACTTAAGTATTTACCAAACGTATGATATAATGGGATTGAGAAGAAAAGTGACCAAAAATATTACATCAGACTATAAAAACATGGCAGTCGGTGCTAACTTTCCTCTTACATCAAGACAATAGTTAATATTTCACAGTACTGCAACCAACATTTTAGATATTTTATTAACTATAAAGAAATCTGCTTCATTGACATTAAAACTAACAAGAAGCGCCCATAAAAGTGAAGCGCCTATAAAAACAATCATATCGAAATACGCTGTCTTTGGAAATCAAAGAAAATACTTAAGGTCAGTCCAGTGATCTTTGAGTGTCATATGATATTTTCATGCGGTATCCGATGATAAATAGATGGCTTTCCGTCGCTCGACAACGAAGATTTATTCATTAAATTGATAGGGCAGTTGAATTATTTGCTCCTGAATTAAGTGGGTGAGCATTCTGCAAACTCGTAAGTCGGTAAGCATTCTACGTAAGTGGGTGACTACCCTTAACGTAATTCTCATCAAAAATAAGCGTGACGCAGTTTGTGTGACAAGGTTGTATCTTTGAATTGCAGGTTCAAATCATCTAATGGGTTTCCATACAATTTTCTTCTACTCAGTTTCACTTACAAAGTATGAGTAACGAAAAGGACATTTGCCTTAGATGCCCCGCAGTGGGCTTGAATCCGGGGCCTCGTGATTGCGAAGCGAACTTCTTAACCATTCGACTACACTACAACCACGCATGAGACAACCAGCAGCAACTAAAACAAAAAAAACAAAAAAAACAAAAAACAAAACATCAACCAACTTTCCAATATATGGGGAACAATACTGTCCAAGCTGGAAGAAAAGTTCTTTAGAAGTACTTACTTTTTTTCAAGAGATACCGAAGCTCCTATTCTTAGACACTTTAACGGAAGACACAACTGGGCGGACGACTGGAAACCGTGCAGAAACTATGGAAGCATTGTCAAAGGCTTACATGTTATCCAGACTGCTGCTACGAGAGATCTGCCATCTGTTTGTGGCTCTAAGAGTATTGATTACGCTTGAGAACAAGATTATCTATGCAACAAATGATATAGTTATAAACACTTGTGCGACACGTCTGACGTGGTTAAAAAATACAAAGTGTCCAGAGATTATAAACGTTACAGGATTTAAGTAAGAGTAATATTTTATGTGCGATTACATACACACACCCGCGAACGTACAAAAACACACATCTTTGACCTTCCTTCGTTTTTGAAGATGAGCAAAACTTCATCTTTTATAAACTGGCATCAGTTCTGAAAGAGTTACAGTAATAGAGAAAGCAACCTCGTAGACAACCAAAGGTTTATTACTGCTCCTATCTATATTACACATTCAGTAGGATGAAACTAGGAAGGGCGCGATAGCTTGACTAACACAACAAAAGGTTCACAGCTTCTCTGTGGTTTGAAGAAATTCGAATTGTGACTTGCGCTGAATTTGGATTATAGTGACTGAGGCCTACACCAGACGATCAGTATTATTCTATCGTCTCGGGTTTCCTGAAACTGTAGCAAGACGAACTGAGACGGCTGGAGGTATATCAAGAATGCAGATGATCAGGGCGATTTACGCATCTTCCTGCGTTCTGAGATATGCGTCCTACAGCTATGTTGAAACTTGATCACTGATGGTTGAAATTCTTCTGAACAGTTCGCCGGAATCCAGTCTTTATACGCATAAGGTGATAACCATATGAACAATCTTACTGAGAGTTTAAAACATATCCGCTACTCTCAGTCTAGTTTGACCGATTTTCCACTACCGCTACACAGAAAGTGGCGCACTGCTGGAGCTACCGACGAAAGCTGGTGACAAGTGGAAGCCAGTGTTCTGAAAAAAAAAAGAGTTGACAGCAACCTGTCAAAGGTATCGCCCCCACTTTCATATATTTATCAAAGGGCAGATAATCTCAACTTCATCTAGCCTTATATATATATACGTTTATATATTTGTTTTGCAAGATTTTTGATGAGAAATCGTGTGTTGAAACATATATTTTCGTATTTAGGAATGGTCATTTTGCCAGTTTAGCCAATAAAAACACACGCACTATATAAGATTAAGATTAATGTAAAAAATAAATAACGCTGTAGCAAAGTAACACCAAATATATAGTGCGCGTGCTTTTATTGGCTAAACTGGCAAAATGACCATTCCTAAAAACAACAATATATATATATATATATATATATATATATATATATATATATATATATATATATATATATATATATATATATATACGTGCTTAGATACATTTGTAAGTAGAACAGTAAAAATATACAAGACTTCTTAAAGTTCGATATGTAACAATTATCGTCGTTGTTATTCAAACTCTACTGATGGAACTTTTGTCTCTTCTCTCCTCCTAGAAAGAATATTGATAAATTAAAAGAAGAAATAGACATATATACATACGGACAGAGATATTTAAAACTTACAAGTTATAAATCCCGATTTTTCAAGTTTGTTACTTTAATTATCAATATACTTAATCATATTATTAAAAGTTTGGACAGTAACCTTGACTGAAAACAAAACGAAGAAAAAGATACCAAAACTATCAAGAAAAATCTTGCTAGTTGCATATTCATTCTGAAAGCGAAGCGGTAAAAAGTATTGGCGATCCTTTCGAAGAACAGCAAGGGATTCCAAAGTGCTATTGTTTAAAGTGATTGCAAATGAAGGAGACTTGTTTCATAGATAGAAACCAGCTGCTTCTATATTGGCTGAATTTCAAGAATAAGAAAATGTATTATACTTTACACAAGCATGTGTACTTGTAGCTACACTAAAATGGTGTTGGAAGTTATTTCGAAGTCAATTTATTCAGGAAACCACGGAGATTTTGTATTATTAATTTAATTTTGTTTAGTCTATTTCAAGGCTATGATGGAAGGAGAGTTTATTTGTTTTTAAGATAAGTTTCTTCTTACTGAACATTTTTCTGTCAAACTAATTCTCTTACCAGCAAGTTTCTTATTTAAACAATCTTTTATTTCTAAACAGAAATAGGCAACAACAACTGCAACAATAACAATAATAATTCACTGCAACAACAACAAAAACGGTAAATAAAACAACAACAATAACGACTGCAATAACAAAAACAATATATGAGTGATGAATTTAATTTATCTTTAGACAAACTTAACTTAGTTTAACTACGAATGAATATTTTGCCCCTTGGCTGTCTCTCTCTTTTTTCTTCTGATTTCTTTCTCTTAGTTTTGGAATTCGAATCAGAAACTCTACAATATATATATATATATATATATATATATATATATATATATATATATATATGTGTGTGTGTGTGTGTGTGTGTGTGTGTGTGTGTGGTGTGTGTGTGTGTGTGTGTGTGGTGTGTGTGTGTGTGTGTGCGTGTCTGTGTGTGTGTGTGTGTATAGAGAGAGAGAAAAAGAGGGAGAGGGAGAGAGAGACATATGCACACACACATATACATACACACATATCTATATACATAGATACATATCTATACATTTTTATATGTATATATATGTATGTGTGTGATTGTATATATACACATATATATATGTATACACACGCACGCACACATATATATGCGCAGCTACATATAACATACATGAAGAGACACCAGTACACGCACACATATGCAGATAAGTACACGCACATGCACACGCTTTCACACACATATATGCACAGTCTAGTTTATCCCACATACATATGCCCACATATATATATTTACATTGCGTATATATTGTATGCAAGTATATATATGTAAAAGTATTATATGTATTTACGTATATATACGTGCCAGAGGAGTGGCGCCATATTTAACAGGTTCATGTAAGTTCATAAGCACGCCATTTATCAAATAGAAATTCTCAGTACTCAGAGTTGGAGAAGAATTAGTAGCTAGCGACACTTTAGTAATGAAAGTAATAACTGTTGAAGCGATAAGAATAATTGCAACATCTCTCCATGTGTGCAAATCAAATAAATTATAAATCAAATTCTTATACATACATACATACATACATACATACATACATACATACATACACACACACACACGGTACATGCATACATACACACACAAACGTACAATACATACATGCACATATATTTACATATATGCATGCACATTTATTCGATATAGGTATAGATAGATGGGTGGATAGATAGATGAATTTGTAGATAGAGAAGTAGATAGATACGTCCATACATATATATTCGTACATTTATAAATACACGGGTAACTACAGGAGTAGATAGACAGACAGACAGACAGACAGACAGACAGACAGACAGAACAGATAGATAGATAGATATATAGATAGATAGATATGTAGATGGGTAGATAGATAGGTAGATGGGTAGATATATATATATATATAGGTATGTAGATAGATATGTAGTTGGGTAGATAGATATGTATATAGGGACGTATCTATTCATGTATGTATGTATGTATGTATGTATGTATGTATCTATCTATCTATCTTTACATACACAAAAACACATGCAAAACACACAAATACACGAGCATTTATGCATCTTTTTACATTTCAGATAAATAAACGTGCGCCATGCTTTATCTGTCTCAAACACAAATAGTCACACGCACATATTCAATCATAATCTCTTTCAGAGAAACACTGTAACAATCTTTGTGCCTCTATATGCAACAAGTCTGTTGTTGGTTGGGTTTGTATATAGCAATATAGTTAATATACATACGCAGAAACATATAAGTAAACTCATAAACTCATACATACAGAAACACGTATGTAAACTCAAATGCACATAAACACACATACATACATATCTATATGTATGCATGTTATATATAAATGTAAGAATAAATACCTGCATATCTATCTTTCTACCTACCTACCTACCTACCTACCTACCTACCTACCTACCTACCTACCTACCTACTTACCTACCTACCTACCTACCTACCTACCTACCTATTTACCTATCTATCTATCTATCTATCTATCTATCTATCTATCTATCTATCTATCTATCTATCTATCTATCTATCTATCTATCTATCTATCTATACCTTCACATTCCACAACACATCGTGGAAAACACACAAAAAAAAAAACAATATTTATAATAAGTAATATAACAAGAAAACAAGAAGAACAGAAAATGCACCGCAGGAAAAAATCGAAAGGGCAGGCGACCACGCTGCTATTTGTGTGGAAGCGAAACACACTTGAAAAAGACGTGCCACAACCATGCACACCAAGCCAACAACCAACAACCACTACCACAACCAAAGCACTCCGGAAAAAAAAAGTATCTACTACCCACACCACCATTCAACAAGAAGACGACAATAGAGAGCAAGCCACACCCAAGCTAATACGCCATCAACCCAACAACCACTCAACACCTGAAAAAATACCAACACCACCAACAACAGAAAACCCCCCAAAGGAACAGAAAAAAGAAAAAACAAGAAAACACACACCAACTGATCCCCCATCCCTTATACCGCACTCAACACACACAAACACTCAACAACCAACAACAACGAAAACAACAACACAACCACTTACACAGACATACATAGAAGCTCACAGCATACCCCTACCCCCTACTGATTCCTCAGAAATTTCGTCGGAAGACGAAACCAGTGAGGAATGGCAAATAGCTACAAAAAGAAGGAAATAAAGAGCAGAAACACACCAAACCAAATGCAAACACGAACAAAGCAGGGGGAAATACATCTCACGAAGACATTTCAAAACCCAACGCAAACAACAGCCACACCAACACCACAAAAATATATACAGCAAACATGCTCACAGCTATAGACACCAAACACAAATTTGATGGAATACATCCAATCAAAAACAAACATAACAGATGACATAAAAACAAACAATCACCCATACACAACACCACTAGACCACATCAAAATATTACACATCTCCAAAAGTCTGCACCACACACTCAAAGGCATTTCCCCAGCGCGGTTGGTAAATGCCAAAAATATCTCACAAAGAAACTGTACTGGGATCTCCTCGAGGACAAACCAAAGGAGGAGAAAGCAAAAACTTTCGAGCAGTAAGTAACCCTCTGTTCCTTTCACTTGTATTCTAATTCATTAGGACTATGATCAAGATTGGTTGTGTAAATGCGCGTGGCTTGGGGTCCCCTTGGAAACAAGGGTACCTCTTAAATGACATAAAGTCACATAAGTTAGAAATCATAGCCATAAGTGAGACCAGACTCCACAATCCGCGGGCCCTAAAGACCATGTTTGGCGGACAGTTCAACATTTATTTTCCCCCTGTCTGCCGAGAATGGGCGGTAGTGGCACCGCGGAACTTTTTCACAAGAGTCTGGATCTCAAAGTAAGTACAATATTCGTAGACCCGGAGGGTAGACTGGTCGTCCTGGATGTCGACGGCAGCAATGGGTGCGCTTTTCGACTCGTATCAGTCTACGCACCGCCCTTAACAGGTCGGGCGGATTTCTTTCAACGTCTAGAAGTATTCTGGGAACGTCTCGTCCTTTACTCTTAGTGGGGGATTGGAATGCTACCTTGGACACGCATGTAGACTACGTGGGTAGAGATAGGAATAGACGGGGATGCAAATGCCTCAGAGACCTGCTCAGACGCTTTCAACTGTCTGACAGGTTCCGACTAGACCACCCGAATGCGCCAACGTGGACATGGAGCAACCGCATCGGGTCGTCGAGATCGTATCTAGATAGGATACTGTAGGACAGTAGACAGAGATAGCATAGGATGTCCACAATTCCACATAGTCAGCTACACGGATCACAAACTTGTGACATGTACGCTAGACTTAGGTAAGACACTTAGGCAGGGTCCCGGATACTGGAAACTAAACGTGTCTTTCCCACGTTTATGCCGTGGTTGATGATGCGCAGACACGCGCTGAGACTGCGACATCTCTGGCTCTATGTAGACGACAGTGAACAGGTGTGGTCGCCGTTTGTGAGGCACGCTTTCCCGCAGCTCGTCTCCATGACCGAACTGCAGTCGTGGATCAAAAAGAGGCCGAGGAAGGGCGAATGGCACCGCGAGTGTCGCGTTGCTCTCAAGCAACTCTGCCGTCCTGGGTCGACCTTGAGTGACTTCAACACAACCAAAGCATTCTATAGGGGTTTAGTGGAGGGGAGGTACGACGACAAGCTCGGGGCGAACCTGGACGTCGACGAGGAGTACCTGACCCGCCTGTTCAGGACGACTTTCGGGCCAGGGCCCATGGACAACTTCCAGAGATCCCTGGCCTGGCAGTGCTACCGAGAAGCGCTACCCGTTCGGGATAAGCTCTACAGACACGGCTCGAGAAACACGGGGCCGACCTGCCCGAGATGCGGTCAGAGCGACGAAACCGTTCTGCACGCACTCGTGCAGTGTCCAACAATTTCCGACCTGTGGGCTTATGTCGAACAACTGCTGTCACGTGTGGGACGAGTCGGTTTATCAGCTGAGTCTATCGTCAATATTGTCACGCCTCCTTCCTTCAAACGGGAAGGAAGAGCTATTTTCATCATCCTTGTGGCTATTTGGAGACAAACACTTTCCTCTCTGGTCAATCTCTCATCAACTTCTTCAAGTACCACTTGAAAAGGAAAGTGAGAGTAGAGAGGCAAGTTTTGTCTAGCGAATGTTTTAAAAAAAGATGGGTGAATGTAGCAAGGATGGCACGTATGAATGACGAAGCCACCTTGAGCATAATCCTATGAACCAGAAATTGAAAACAGAGGGTTACCCACTTGCAAACAAATGTGGTAACATATAACAATATTGACCAAGGTTACCGTGGTCTTTTTCGTAGGCTTTTCTTCCACGGATAAACCTTACTTGCTTTCCCCTTTACACCATATATCATAACACTGTGACACGATCCCTATTAATCGTTCTTTTTTTCCTCTTCCCCTTTTTTTCCCCCTTTTTTCTTCTTTTTTCACTTCTCTTTTCTTTTCTTCCTTTTCCTTTTCTTTTTTTTTCTTTTTCTTTTTTATTTATTAATTTATTATTTTTGTCTTTTCTTCCCTTTTACGATCCCTCTTGATCGAAAACCTACGCCACCCCTTTTTTTTCTTTTGTTTTTTGTTTTCTTCACCCCCCCATCTTTGTGCAGCCCTGTGTGGCCAATAAAGAATCTTATCTATCTATCTATCTATCTATCTATCTTTATCTATCTATCTATCTATCTATCTATCTATCTATCTATCTATCTATCTATCTATCTACATACATTCTGTGCATCTGTCTATCCCTCCTACTCTCTGTTTTCTTTGTTTATCAATCTATCTACCTGTCTGCTTGTGAGTCTCTGCACTTGCTTCCTGTCCGTTTGTCCACCTCTTCCTTTCTCTCTGTCTATTTGTCCGTCTGCATACATCTTGTCTACCTGTCTATCTATCATCCACTCCATCATACCTACATCTATTTCTCCCTCCCTCTCAGTACATTTTATTTATTTCTTAATTCCTTCAATTTACAATACAAGAAAGAGGTTGGCTGTTTCTCACACCGCATCCTACCAAACATTTTCTCACAACATTTTACTTATAAATGATAAACTAGAGAAAAAGTCTAAATAATTTCAGTTTTTACTTCACCACTACACTTGGCAGATTAGCTTATATATGGTATTTTTTGTATTTACCTGTAATGCTTGACTTTCAAGATAATTACTCTTTTACTCTTTTACTCTTTTACTTGTTTCAGTCATTTGACTGCGGCCATGCTAGAGCACTACCTTTAGTCGAGCAAATCGACCCCAGGACTTATTCTTTGTAAACCTAGTACTTATTCTATCGGTCTCTTTTCCTGAACCGCTAAGTTACGGGGACGTAAACACACCACCATCGGTTGTCAAGCAATGTTGGGAGGGGGGGAGAAACATAGACACACAAACATATACACACACATACATATATACATATATACGACAGGCTTCTTTCAGTTTCCGTCTACCAAATCCACTCACAAGGCTTTGGTCGGCTCGAGGCTATAGTAGAAGACACTTGCCCAAGGTACCACGCAGTGGGACTGAACCCGGAACCATGTGGTTGGTAAACAAGCTACTTACCACACAGTCACTCCTGCGCCTATAGATACTTACCACACAGCCACTCCTGCACCTATAGCTACTTACCACACAGCCACTCCTGCACCTATAGCTACTTACCACACAGCCACACCTGCGCCATAGTTAATAATGTAATTAAAAGCGTCACTAGTTAAAGGAAAAGATCCTTTATAAGGTTGGTTGTGGGCTGCTGGGGTTTTTTTGTAGGGGCTGTTAATTCTGTAAAGCCCTGACTGGGCTTGGTATGCAGCAAAGTGGAGGGCCATAAATTACATTCCCGTAGCTACAGAGGGGACACCAGGTGACTTTTGATAATGAGGGGCATGTCGATGCTTTTCTGCCAATGGGATGTAAGCTGGAGTTTGATTAACGCTGGCTGGTTCACTTGCAGGATGGTGTCTGATGTTGAATGACCCGAAATTCGCTCAGATCTTAGAAACATTTCTGATGATACATCCCAGAATATCCGTGAGATGTATTTTGGAACTAAAAAAGGAAAACGAACTTTTGAATAAAATTTGAGTTTGTTACAATGGAAACGCCTTTGAATCTTGGCTTGTTCGATCAAGAATGATCGAATACTAATCAACTGTCAAAGAAGCCTGTTCGCAGAGCTGTTAGATTAGAAGATAGACTACTTTCCAGCAATCATTCTGGATTTCTGTGTTCGAGCTCACCTTTATTTTTCATCATTTTAGGGTTGATAAATAAAATGCTGAGAAAGAAGATTGTTTGCTTGTTATTTTTTTCTTGCTGTGTATGTCTGCTTGTCAGTCTACCTTTCTGAAAGGAATCGGCTACGCTGAGACCTGGGGAGTAATAGGAAGCACCACGTATAGCAAATTCCCGCCCCGCCCTACTTGCTGTATATTATGACGTCGATCCTATGATTCCACCAAGGGGTCGCGAGTCCAAAGCAAAGCAATGCAAACAACCATCACCAGAACCTGTGACAATAGCATTTGCATTATCACCTCCACCACTACTACCACCACCACTTAGTGTACCAATAACTTACAAATCCACGCAGGAGTGGCTGTGTGGTAAGTAGCTTGCTTACCAACCACATGGTTCCGGGTTCAGTCCCACTGCGTGTCACTTTGGGCAAGTGTCTTCTACTATAGCCTCGGGCCGACCAAAGCCTTGTGAGTAGATTTGGTAGACGGAAACTGAAAGAAGCCATCATATATGTATATGTTTATATGTGTGTGTGTGTGTTTGTCCCCCCAACATCGCTTGACAACCGATGCTGGTGTGTTCGCGTCCCAGTAACTTAGCGGTTCGGCAAAAGAGAACGATAGAATAAGTACTAGGCTTACAAAGAATAAGTCCTGGGGTCGATTTGCTCGACTAAAAGTAAAAAAAAGTACAAATGAAAATTCATAGTCTGCTTAGAGAAGCTGTAGAGTTCGAAACTATAATCTCTCTTTCTCTCTACATATTCTCTTTCTAAGTTGATAGAGAATGATATATTCACTGGATTGCTACTGTATTGCTAGACAACTTCCACCACAACTCAAGATAATTTTTGTTTTTCTAAGTCACAGAAAACTAATTCAGCCTTTAAATTTGTCAGAGATTTTGACAGTAATATCCACCAATTTCCCTTATATCGAAATCTATGAATGTATTCAAAATCAGTTGCATTATCGATATGACATTAGTTCCAGTACGGTCCGGTCCTATTTACGGATAGCCTTGTATATTGTTTTAGCAAGCAGATTACACTCCATAGGAAGGTAATATTTTCATGACATTTTAGAGCATCAGTTAATCCCATGTGTCATGTTTTCCACAGATATATATGATATAATCGACATTTTCAATCTCATCTTGAGGATTTAAGGGCTTCGCTGACCATTTTGTTCAACAGATACTTTGTGGTTATTTCTTGATCTTGATGTATAAACGCATGATTTTCGAAATGTGATGTGATGTAATGATCACGAGTCCCAGAAAGGTTACATATCCCGTCAATATTTGCATCGCTCCCAACATTATGTATCTATTTATACATGTATCTATGTATTCATGAATTCATGTACGCATTTACGTATGTATGTTTACATGTATGCGCTTATGTATGTATGTATCGCTTGCAATTATGTGGTTTCGGTTTCAGTCTCACTGCACGGAACTTGAGCAATTGTCTTCAACCACACATCCAGCCGGCCAATACTTTGTGAGTGAATTTGGAAAACGGAAACTATGTGAAAGCCCTGTAGTTGCAGTGTGTATCGTATTATTGGAAGTAGACAAGATGATGATACTATTTATTCATCAGTTGCAGGCGTACATCAAACTCTACACATAGTAAATACTCTAAACTACATCTTGTTTATTATATATATATATATAATATATATATATAATATATATATATATATATATATATATATATATGATATATATATAATATGATATATAATAATAATAATAATAATAATAATAATAATAATAATAATACTAATAATAATAATAATCATAATAATAATAATAATAATAATATAATTTGAGGGAACATTATTCCTAACTTACAGGGAAAAATTCAATTTAGAAATACTAAATCAAATTTCACAAAATATAATATATATATTAAAATCAGAAAAAAACTCACCCTTTATCAATTCAAAATGAACAATTAAATTACACCATCTAGAAAATTACATATAATAGAAATATTAAATATAAAATAACAATAATATACCAATGATTAAATAATGGGCAAAATAATAAATAAAACGTATATATTTGGTAGAATAACTTAGGTAGAATAACATATATATATATGCGTGTCTGTGTTTGTCCTTCTCACCATTGACAACCAGCATTGGTTTGTTCACGTCCCTTTAACTTGTTGGGTCGGCAAAAGAAACAAATAGAATAAGTTTTAATCTAAAAAAAAAAAAAAAGACTGTGGTCGATTTGATCGACTAAATCCTTCAAGGTAGTATTCCAGCATGGCCGCAGTTCAATGACTTAAGTAAAACAATGAAAGAACGCGTGTTTTTTTTCTGGATTTGTTTTCAAAATTTCTCATTAGGTGTGATTGTGTGGTTCAGAAGCTTGTTTTTCAACTGTGAAGTTTGGGATTCAGTCTTAG
>NC_042997.1:147032962-147037962 GCF_006345805.1 Octopus sinensis
CGTGGAGAGGGGAGGCTGGTATGCATGGGCGACTGCTGGTCTTCCATAAACAACCTTGCCCGGACTTGTGTCTAGGAGGGTAACTTACTAGGTGCAATCCCATGGTCATTCATGACCGAAGGGGGTCTTTACCCCCTTTTACTATTCGTAGATACCAACACGCTAAGAGGGACCAATGCGGTCAAAACTACTAAAAATAAACAAAATTTTACCGAATGCAATTTCTTTTAAAGATTTTATCCTCAATTGTTAATATATATATATATTATATATATATATATATATATTATATATAGTGTGGAGGCGCAATGGCCCAGTGGTTAGGATGGTGGTGATCCCTGCTGTATCTTTCACCACAACCTTCTCTCACTCTTACTTCCTGTTTCTGTTGTACCTGTATTTCAAAGGGCCGGCCTTGTCACTCTCTGTGTCACGCTGAATATCCCCGAGAACTACGTTAAGGGTACACGTGTCTGTGAGTGCTCAGCCACTTACACGTTAATTTCACGAGCAGGCTGTTTCGTTGGATCGGATCAACGGAACCCTCGTCGTCGTAACCGACGGAGTGCTTCCATCCCCATATATATATATATAATATATATATATATATATATATATAATATATATATATAATAATATTATATATATATAATATATATATATATATATATATATCTATCTATCTATCTATTTCTCTCTCTCTCTCTCTCCATATATATATATATATATATATATAATATATATATATATATATATATGGAAAAAAGGTAGAAAATGATAAAATAATCTTATAAAAAAATTTCTGTACCGGTTTCAGTCATTGAGACTTTGTTCAACTGTAGTATGGAAAACAATTAAATTTTGAAAAAATTAAATGAAAAGTTTTTTTAAAAGAATATTTGCATAGTTTTCAAATACAAGGGGCATTTTCGTTGTTTCTGCCTTCTCTGTCTCTCTTATATACTCTTGTAGGTTCGAGGTCGTTGTGTATTCTTGGCAAAGAAGAAGAAGAAGAAGAAGAAGAAGAAGAAGTATGCAGGAGTGTTATGCTAGTAGTAGGATGTTAAATGGTCAAGTGCCTTGAAAGTGACTTGTTGTGGATGGTAGTAGTGATTGAATTCTTGAGATATCTATCTATCTATCTATCTATCTATCTATCTATCTATCTATCTATCTATCTATCTATCTATCTATCTATCTATCTATCTATCTATCTATCTATCTATCTACCTATATGCCATAGAACCTCCTCAACACTAGACACCAATATCTAAGCGTTATCTGAGCTTGAAAATATTATCTGAGAAGTAAAAAACAATGAATATCAAAGCAAGTAATCTCCACAAACTATGAATCTACCAACACTTTACATTTTACTAGAAATGAAGGACAACTCAGAATAACGAGGCTAAGGTACTGAAAAAATCCACAATCAGGCATAACAAATATGTATTTCCATCATTAGCTGCCAAGCCGTCGGCCCCTACTCCTTTCTTCTTCATTTATGTCGGTCTCTTTGGTGACTAGCTTATCTTGATTGGCGATTTCAGTGCCAGTGTTGGAAAGAACCCCCCCCTTGTGGGAGAACGTTAGGGGAAACAAGGTACCGGAAATTACAATGCAAACAAAGAGTTACTTCTCAGACTTTGCATAGAGCACGAATTCTTCATTACCAATTCAGTTTCGACTCTCAAACCACTTAAAAATTACAAGAATGTATCCTCATTCTTAATATTGACATGTCCTTAAGGTGGCGAGCTGGCAGAAACGTTAGCTCACCAGGCAAAATGCTAAGCAGTATTTCGTCTGCCGCTACGTTCTAAGTTCAAATTCCGCCGAGGTCGATTAAATAAGTACCATTTACGTACTGGGGTCGATATAATCGACTTGATCCGTTTGTCTGTCCTTGTTTGTCCTCTTTGTGTTTATTCCCTTGTGGGTAGTAAAGAAATAGGTATTTCGTCTGCCGTTACGTTCTGAGTTAAAATCCGCCGAGGTCGACTTTGCCTTTCATCCTTTCGGGGTCGATAAATTAAGTACCAGTTACGCACTGGAGTCGATATAATCGACATAATCCGTTTGTCTATCCTTGTTTTTCCTCTTTGTGTTTATCCCCTTGTGGGTAGTAAAGAAATAGGTATTTCGTCTGCCGTTACGTTCTGAGTTAAAATCCGCCGAGGTCGACTTTGCCTTTCATCCTTTCGGGGTCGATAAATTAAGTACCAGTTGCGCACTGGGGTCGATCTAATTGACTGGCCCCTTCCCCCAAATTTTCGGACTTTGTGTGCTTAGGGTAGAAACAAATATTGACATCTCTATGATTACTTTATCACTAGTCAAAGCAACAAGAAAGGCATGACTAACATAAGACAGCAAGAAAAGCAGACGGCTGTTTGACGGGTTATTCTACTCAGCCGAATCAGAATTTCTGTTCATCGTAAACCATTTTCCCACTTACAGTGTCAGCTACAAAGAAAGCTCAATAAACTGAAATTTAAAGAAACCAAGCTGAAGAATTCCAAGAATACATAAAAAAGCTGCCAAACAGCTCCACAGTAACAAGGACACCAAGAAGAGTTTACAACAATCCGAAACATCATCCAAGAAGCTTACTGAGAACACCACTGGCTTCATGAAAAGGAAGAACAAAGATCTAAACATTAACTATATATATTCTCTCTTTCTCTTTCCCTCGTTCTTTCTCTCTCTCTCTCTCTCTTTCTCTCTCTCACACACACAGTCACACACACACATACACACACATGTACGAAGGGCATTCAATAAGTAATGCCCCTGACCCACTTCCCATAGAAGTAGAGCAACGAAACTTGGCACAGTTATTAGTCTTTTTCTACATAGGAACCACCCAGAGTTACGCATTTCTCCCATCGTTTGATGCAGCGCTGGAGACCGTTTTTGTAGAAGACCCCAGCTTGGTCCTCCAGCCACGACGTGACTTTAGAAATCAAGGCTGCATCATCTGTGAAATGCTTTCCTTTCAAAAACAACTTCATGGCTGGAAAGAGGTGAAAATTAGAGGGTGCAAGGTCAGGAGCGTAGGGGGGATGGTGGAGGAGTTCATAGCAGCACGCCTGTGCTTCTGATCTGGCGACACGCGAGTTATGGACCGGAGCGTTTTCCTGCAGGAGGAGGATGCCTTTGCTGAGCTTGCCCCACCTCTTGATTTTGATAGCTTCTCTTAATTTCCTCAAAAGTGAAGCATAATAGGCTCCTGTAATTGTGGTACCCTTTGCCAGGAAATCTGCCATCACTACTCCGTCCTGGTCCCAGAAGACTGTGAGCATGACCTTGCCAGCGGAGGGCTGCACCCTTGCCTTCTTTGGAGGAGGTGAGTCACGGTGCATCTACTGCATTGACTGGGCTTTGGTCTCTGAATCATAGTGATGGACCCAGGTTTCATCCTGTGTAATCAGTCTTTTGAAAAATTTTGACTCATCTTCTTGGCACATCTCCAAATTCATCCTCGAGCACTCGACGCGTTCTTGCTTCTGGAAAGGTATGAGCAATCTGGGAATCCATCTGGCAGACACCTTTTGCATATGCAAATGGTCATGAATGATAGTTTCCACAGACCCGGTACTAATCTTGACCTCATGGGCTATTTGGCGAATAGTTATGCATCGATCTTCCAAAATGGCAGCCTCAACTTGACGGACAGATCCCTCATCAATGGCAGAAGGGGGCGACCAGATCTGGGAGCTGTTTCCACAGAGTTCCGACCATGTTTGAATTCACGATGCCAGCATTTTACAAGGTCATATGATGGGGCATCATCACCATAAGTTACTTTCATTTCATCAAAAGTCTCCTGTGGTGTGCGTCCTTTCAAATACAAAAACCGGATCACTGCTCGACACTCAACAGGCTCCATTTCACACTTGACTCAGTTCAAACACCTGTAAATCAGAGACCACAATTAGCTCAGAGCTGTAGTTTGTTAATTAATCTATAGAGATATAAATAATTGCACATGCAAAATTTCAGCTAGATCAAACAACTGCAAGTGGGTCCGAGGCATTACTTATTGAACGTCCCTCGTATGTTTGTATGTATTTTTATTATCTTCTACTTGTTTCAGTCATTGGATTGCAGCGCCTCGAAGGGTTTTAGTTGAACGAATCGCTCCCAGTACTTATTTTTAAAAGCCTGGTACTTACTCTGGCAGGATATTTTGCCGAACCCATATGTTCAGCAGACGCAAACAAGCCAACGCCAGTTGTCGAGTGGTGAGCGGATAAATATATTTTTTTTTGTTGCCCACAGGGGGCTAAACATAGAAGGGACAAACAAGGACAGACAAACGGATTAAGTCGATTACATCGACCCCAGTGCGTAACTGGTACTTATTTAATCGACTCAGAAAGGATGAAAGGCAAAGTCGACCTCGGCGGAATTTGAACTCGGAACGTAACGACAGACGAAATACGGCTACGCATTTCGCCCGGCGTGCTAACGTTTCTGCCAGCTCGCCGCCTTCGAGAGTGGATAAATATAGACGCAAAGGCAGGCAGACACACATACACACATTCACACATTCACGCACATATATAATGACAAATATGAAGAATGGAGAATGTTGTAGTAAAATGATTTACCCACTCAGTTCTTTGTCAGTATAAAACTTTGTGGATATTTGTAAATTTTCAGATATTTTTTTTGGTATAACAGACGATCTCCAGTTTACAGCTTACTCTGATAGTCAATAGTGGAGGTGCGTGGCTTAGGGTATTGGACTCGTGATCGTAAAATTGTGGTTTCGATTCTTGGACCGGGCGATGCGTTGTGTTCTTGAGCAAAACTCTTCATTTCACGTTGCTCCAGTCCACTCAGCTGGCAAAAATGAGTAATCCTGCGATAGATCGGCATCCCGTCCAACTGGGGAATTTATATGCCACTGAAACCAGGAAACCGGCCCTTAAGAGCCTGGTATGGCTCGAGAAGGAAACATTTCTTCTTTCTTCTTCCGATAGTCAATATCT
>NC_042997.1:147042962-147057962 GCF_006345805.1 Octopus sinensis
TATTCAAGGTGGGGTCGGGCAAAAGTGGAGAAGAGAAGGATAATGGTGTGGATATCTCTCGACTGGAAAGTTCTGAGAATCCAGGAACACATTCTGCGGGCCATGTCAACTTTGGTGTTTATATGAGTGGCCCAGCTTACGTTGTTGTCCACAATTACTCCCAAGTCTCTGATGTTGTTGGACGCCGCGAGAGTTTCACCTGAAGGAAGGGAGTATGGGAGTTTCAGGGCATCCTCTTTTCCAAGTGGATTAGCTCAAATTTATCCTCGTTCAGCAGCATATTGTTTTTTTTCTGCCCATTGGATAACAGCCAGTAGATCTGACTGAAGGCATGTCCGGTCACTCGCCTCATTTATGACCTTCTGTAGCTTGGAGTCATCTGCAAAGATTTTTATGTTGCTGTGCTTGATGATGTCATTAATGTCATTAATGTAAATGATGAAAAGAAGTGGGCCCAGCACAGTGCCTTGCGGAACGCCACTACTGACTTTGGCTGGGCTTGATTTTACCCCTTCAACTACAACATGTTGAGATCTGTCTGTCAGGAAACACTTAACCCATTTCAGTAACTTTTCAGAGACACCAATGTTGGATAGTTTTTTCAATAGGATCTTGTGATCGACCCTGTCGAAGGCCTTACTGAAATCAAGGTAGATGACCATCGGTGTTGGAGCCCTCTCCCAAGCTCTCAAAATGTCCTCAAAGTGATGCAGGAGCTGCGCTAGGCAGTCCCTTCCATTACGGAACCCATGTTGGTTGGAGATCAGCCGTCTGTTGCTTTCCAGAAATTGGGTTATTCGAGATCTCACCACCCTCTCAAATACCTTGATGATATGAGAGGTGAGTGAGATCGGACGGTAATTCACTGCAAGGGACTTGTTTCCCTTTTTGAAAACTGGGACAACAGACTGGGACAGAAGGTTTTTTTGAATATAGCCAGCATCCAGTGAGTTTCTCCACAGATTAGCAAGGGGAGATGCAAGTTGGTGTCGACACACCTTCAGGACACAAGCAGGGAACCTATCGGGGCCTACTGCTGAATTGTGTTTTATTTCGTTTATCGCCGCTAAGACATCAGGGGCACTAAACGTTATGTCCGATATAGTGTGTTGGGGGTTGACATCACTGATACAGCCCAGATCGGCCATATCAGGATTGCTGAAAACAGAGCAGTATTGTTTCTGCAGTATCTCGGCCATGGATTTGGCATTATCTTGGAGAGTGCCAGTTTCGTCAATTAGAGGGCCTACAGTGGAGACAGTGACCTGCGTTTCCTCGCAAATGAAAAGAACACTTTGGGGTTGAGTTTGATTTTTTCAATGGCCACTTCTCAGCTGATCTTAGGTTATTGATGAGGGTCTTCATGCATTGTGGAGGTTATATTTTTTGGATTCAAGCAGTGCGATAGCCGTCGATGTGTGTGTTGCTGTTGGCAGTACTTTAGTTTGTTAATTTTTTTGTTTGTTCTTTTTATTTTTCTGATAATGGTTTTTGTTTTGGGGGGATTCTGCACTTTTGTTCACAGGTCTTGGTGGGGAGTGTTTTGCACATATGTCTGTGACGGTGTCTACAAAGATCTGCCAAGATGTTTATGGTTGGTGGAGATGTGTGTATGTGTAAAGGACCAGTCAACATTTGATAGCTCGTTCCTGATTGCATCCCAGTTGGCTTTATGGAGATCCATGTTGTCAAATGGGTGGGCTGGAGGAAGGTCACTAGGATTAGCTTTCGGCTGGTGGAATTTCATGTTACAGAGAACCATGTCATGGTCTGAAAGAAGGGTTTTTCCACTGTAACGTTATGTATAGTGTTAGTGTGGTTACTAAACACTAGGTCCAAAATGTTCTGATGTCTTGTTGTGCAAGGACAAGTTGGGACAAGAAAAAACTCATTCGTAAAGTCGAAAAGTGACTCTGCTGTTCTTTGTCAGCGGTTGAGGCGGGAGTGCTTGGTTTCAAACAGTTTGTAGTCCAGTCAACACAGGGTAGATTGAAGTCTCCCATCATGAGTATGTTGCTAGAATGGCACTGTTGAATAAAAGCACTTAATGCTGTTGAGGCATTCTTTAAAGCACAGTATGGGGGTGTTTGGGGCGGCCTATAGAGCCCAATTACTGTCAGGTCATTGGCTTTGTTGTGCACGGTGACTGATTCACAGTAGCCATTGGAGAATATACTATTTCCATCTGCCGTAAATGAATCATGCAGGAAAATGGCAGTTCCACCCTTCCTCCTGCCGATACGATCCGCGCGGATGGTTGTGAAATTCTTCACTCTCACTTCGGCTTCCAAATATATATATATGTAGCAGCTTTCTATATTGAGAGAATAGCGTAGGGAGGCTCTATCAAGAGCGATGCTATATTCCTAAAAAAAAGTGATTTTTATGTGATAACTACAAAAATATCCGACAAAAATAACGTTGAAAGGGAGCTTCGTGAGTGGACTCACTCGCATATATATGTATATATATATATATATGTGTGTGCGTGTGTATACACACACGCACATGCACACATGCAAACACACACACATACACATATATACACAGATAGACATGCACATGTGTAAATATGTACGTGTGTGTATATGTGTGTTATCTTCTTGAAATTTGAATTCAAAAATGTTCAAAGAAAGGGCAAAAAAGTACTATATATAAAAATAACTTTCAAAATGTAATTAAAAGAAAACAACAAAACTCTGCAAACAAGCCAATGTATCCCTTAAAAGATAAAATAACGATTATTTTTATAACTATATCTTTTTTCAGAAAGCCCACTAGAATTTGTAATTTCAGGGCAAAAGCGAATCAGCTCTTTGATGTTACTTTCTAACACTTTTAGAAGCCTTTTATTTTTGTAATTATCTGATGTTTTAAGGGAAAACAATTCGCTTTTGTTATTTCATTATTTTCAACCTACTGCTTTATTTTCTCTCACTGTTCCTTTCATTTCTCTTTCTACCCGCAAATCGTTTTCTCTTTTATTTTCTCTACTGCTTTTTTCTCCACTTGTAAAGTTTTATTTCCCTTAGAATTTCAGACAAGTATATCCGTTACTTATTAAAAACACGTTTAAAAGTCCACTTAATTATACCAAAAGAAATATTTCTTTTGTAATTTTCAACGTTGAAAATTCATTAAAACAGAAACAGAGGCATCTTCAGTTACATAATGAACGCTTGCTAAAGCTTTGTTTAATATATTTGGTAAGGGATGTTGAAGATGATAGAAATAAAATGGAAGGAAAAGGAGAAAAAGAAGACGATAAAGAAAAAAAAGCAAGAAAATGAGAAATGTTAAAAGCTGCATGGAAGAAGAAGAAGAAAAGGAAGAAGTAGAAAAGAAGAATAACTAAAATAGGAAGACGAGAAAGAAAGAAGAAAAAAGACGAAGGAAAATGAAAAGCAATTAGACAAGTTAGATGCTGAAAAAGAAAAGGAAGAGAAGGAAGAAGACAACCAGGAAAACGATGAAGAAGAGCTAGAAGAATACTAAAGGGGAAAAGAAGGAAAGAAGAATAAAGACGAAGAAAATGAAGACTGGAGACGCAAAAGAATGAAAAGCAGGAAGTAGAAAAAATGGAAGAAGAAAACGGAGAAGCGAAAGAAGCATGAAGAGGAACAGTAAAAAGAAGAAAAGGACGAAGAGATGAAAAACAAGAAGATGAAGAAGACGAAGAAGAAGAAGAAGAAGATGAGATAGAAGAAGTACAATTGGGAGATAAAGAAAGATAAAGACGATGTGTAAGAAGAAGCGTAATGGAGAAGACAAAAATCCGTTCAATAGCATTGGGGCTTCAATCAACTCCTCTCAGATAAACAGTATAGAGTGAAGGCAATCAGATTTGTCTTGGCAAAACAATAGCATTTTTCTTAGTTCCCTAGGCAACTACTTCAGATGCATATTATAATATTTCGTGCTTATTATTTTGTTCTTCTAGAGGTTATTCGAAATCAATACGTTCTCCGCATCTTGAAGCACTAATGCAATCAGGTTTTTAAAGAAGAGAAAACACTCAGATACACACACACAAAAATATATATATATATATATATATATATATATATATATATATATATATATATATATTATATATAATATATATATATATATATATATATATATATATATCTATATATATATAATATATATATAATATATATATATATAATATATATATAATATATATATAATATATTATATATATATAATAATATATATATATATATATAATATATATATAATATATATAATATATATATAATATATATAATATATATATAATATATATATATATATATATATATATATATATATATATATTATATATATGTATATATAGTGTGTGTGTGTATAATTTTTTTCCCCATACGAATTCATGGGATATTTTTATTGTTTCTATCTATTCTGATGGAAATGGGTAACGTTCATTGTAATAAAAAGAAATGAAAAAAAAATGTGCCAAAATACTGGTTGCATTAACAAGAATTATTAGTTTTCACACGACAGCTAATAATAAGTTTTTGATGCACATCTTATCTTTCAGTGACACTGAGCGTGCTTCGCTGACGGTGTCCAAGCAGAACTGAACACAATCTTTTTGTTGAATCAATAAACCAAAGAAAGCTAATGTAGAATAAGGAAATTTGCAGGAAACTATGTCCGAGTATGTGAATTTAAATATTGAAATAAATAAGTTGAATATTTTTATAACAACATTCTGGGGGAAGTGCGCTATGAAATAAAAATAATAAAAGATTACCAATTTGACAATACTAACGTAACTTGCATTTTGCTTTTGATAGAAGACAATCACAAAATAAAATCGATAACTAATTTATTAGTATTTGCAAGACATGGAAAGAACGTAGAGGTCTGAGAACGATATACAAGATTTCCTGGTTGTGATTTTTAGTCACTCTAGCACTGTTTCCTTATGCCGTAACATCACATCATTGATAACGAAACTTAAGCTAAGTATTATATTTTTGCAATGAGATTCCTTTCCTATTTTTTACAGGAAAAACAACCAGAATTTCTTCTAGCTTCAAAATCTACTTCTACTTTGTGGCAGAGTATCATTTTTAAAACTATTTTCAGAGCCTTATCAGATGCAGCGCAATTTGGGGAGAGTATATACTCAGTGTGGAAGTTGTCGGAGTCTTCTCCGGTGGCGATTCCTATTTGGTATAAACATACGAGTATATATATATATATATTATATATATATATATATATATATATATAGAGAGAGAGAGAGAGAGAGAGATGAGAAAGTTGGTTTGTGAAAGCACGTGGTTGAATATATAGAAAATAGTAAAAAGTGAAAAAGGTTTTAAAAGGTTAAAAAATATATATTTGAGTCAATATGTCTGCAGAATGTTATAAATGTTTTTCAGAGATGACTTAGATATGTTAAACCACCTTCCAAAAAAAGCCAAGGAAGAAACAATCATGGTTTCATTTGATGTAGTTAACTTATATACCAGTATACCTCATAATTATGGACTAGAGGCAATACAGTTCTGGCTGGACCAATTTCCGGAAGAAATACCAAAAAGGATCAGTAAAGTATTCATTACTAAATCAGTTGAATTCATTCTACATAATAACCACTTCATGTTTGACAATACATTTTACCGTCAAAAATCCGGAATTGCTATGGGTACAAGGGCAGCACCAGTCATTGCGAACCTAACAATGGGCTACCTGGAAATAATCATTTACCAGGAATCTTTATCAAGCTTTGGAAACCCCCTCTCTCAATACATAAAAGAGAATTGGAAACGATTCCTGGACGATTGTTTTATACTCTGGAATGGAAACACAGATAAACTCCTAAAATTAAAAACCTATTGAACAGCATAAACCCAAATATACAGTTCACAATGGAATACAACCAAAAGGAGTTCCCATTCTTGGATATACTAATTAAAAAAATTAACCTTAAAATAGAAACAGACATTTTTTACAAAGCCACAGACGCCAAACAATACCTTCTTTTTAATTCATGCCACCCAAGACACAATAAAACAAACATCTTCAACCTTGCAAGAAGGATATGCGCAATAGTGTCAGAACAAAATACCAGGAACTTTAGACTGCAAGAACTCAAAAACACCCTAATTGACAGACATTACCCAGCTCAACTCATAGAAATCAACTCATAGACGTGCAACAGAAATCAACATAGAAACTTTAAGAAAAGTTCAACACAACAACACACCTTCCCCGAAAATACTACCTTACATATCTACATACAACCCCAGAAACAAAGAAGCCTTCACCATCATCACCCAGAATTTACCAATACTTCATAAGGACCCCAAATTAAAGGAAATTCTAAACATACACCAAATCATTAAAAGCTACAAACAACCTAAATCACTTAAAAAGATTCTCACAAAGGCAAAATTGTTTTCTGAAATTACGGATGCAAAAGTAAAAAAAAATGTGGTAGACCGAACTGTGCAACATGTCCAAACCTGCTAGAAGGATCAGAATTCCTCTTCAAAGAGGGACAGAAATTCAAGATCAAATCTAATTTTACTTGTGCCTCTGAAAACATAATTTATGTCATAAAATGCTCGGGCTGCACCATAACTACGTGGGGTCCACGGAACTATCACTCAGAAGTAGATGCACACTGCATCGACAACAGATTGCATTCCCAGAATACAGAATGATACCCTTTAGTGAGCACATTGAGAAATGCGCAAAGCAACTACTACCACAATTTCTAATCTTTCCATTCTACCAATGTGCCATCGGAACACCAACACAAATTAGACTAAACAAGGAAACATTCTTCATTGAAAAATACAAGCCCAAACATTCCATCATACTTATACAGAGAAACTTAGTCCAAAAGAAAGGCAAATAATTTTAAGCGATTATCTCCCTTACACCGGAAGAAATCACTTATTACCTGATCTCCGCTCAATGTAAACATAACGATTTAAGAAATTTGAAAAGCTGAACGCGAAACCGGTTATTTCTTCTAAATTATGTCATTGTATGAAAAATTTATAACATTCTTCAGACATATTGACTCAAATATATATTTTTTAACCTTTTAAAACAAGCCTTATGTAGTTTTTTCACTTTTTACTATTTTCCATATATATTATATATATATATTATATATATATATATATATATATATATATATATAATATATATTATATATATAGTATATATATATATTATATATATATATATATATATAATATATATATATATATATGGAAACTTAGCGGTTCGACAAAAGAGACCGATGGAATAAGTACTAGGCTTACAAAGAATGACCCCAGTACTCATTCTTATATATATATGTATATATATATATATATATATATATATATATAATTATATATATATATATATAATATATATACACATATATATATAAGAATGAGTACTGGGGTCATTCTTTGTAAGCCTAGTACTTATTCCATCGGTCTCTTTATATATATATATATTATATATATATTATATATATATATATATATACATATATATATATAAGAATGAGTACTGGGGTCATTCTTTGTAAGCCTAGTACTTATTCATCGGTCTCTTTTGTCGAACCGCTAAGTTACGGGGACGTAAACACATCACCATCAGTGGGGGGACAAACACACACACTCTCACATATACGACCGGCTTCTTTCAGTTTCTGTCTACCAAATTCATTCACAAGGCTTTGGTTGGCCTTAGGCTATTGTAGAAGACACTTGCCCGGAAGCCGGAAGCAAGCTACTTACCATACAGCCACTCTTGCGCCAATATATATATATATAGTCAGTTTCTGGATATAGTGTCTTCCTTAGGGATTGTAAAATCCAGAGATCAACTGGCGTTATCAATGATATATTGGGAGAATTATCTCAATATACAGGGATAAACAGTCTAATATACACTTATTACTATAAGAAAACGGAGAAAAAATATTGTGGATGATTATTTTATTTTGTATCACAATAAGAACAAAACAAATAGTTTAATACAAATAAAATTTAATTGAATACACATTAACATAAAATAAGCATAAAATTATCATTTACGAGAATATATAGACGGTAAGGGGTTGTGAGGGACATTATGTAATTCGGGTAATGATTACATGTCCCTCAAGACACATAACCGCCTATTTTTCAAATCCACAATAGCTTTCTAGAAAGTTTTGATTAGGTAATACCTTCCCATGTTACACCCTTAGCATCCCCTCTTACTTTTTTTTTAGCAATCTAATGTTTACATTATGTAGATACTTAACATATGAATATGTAGTCCTTATCTATCTTATCTAGTAAGATTTTTACCACCAACTTGAATTCCTGGGAAAAAAATGCATAAGCATTAGCCTTTCGCACGAGTGGTCACTTGGTTGTTATTTTTTACATCTAAAACTCTTAACATGGTTCGAACCCTCCGAAGCTCTGTTTACATAGTAACCAGATTGAAACATGTGTAGGCACTTTCTATGCTTATTTTATGTTAATCTATGTTCATTTGAATTTTATTTGTGTTAAACTATTTGCAATGTTCTTATTGTGATACAAATAAAATATGTATCGACAATATTTTTTCTCCGTTTTCTTATAGTAATATATATATATATATATAAAGGGTAAAGACCCCCTTCGGTCATGAATGACCATGGGATTGCACCTAGAAAGTTACCCTCCTAGACACAAGTCCGGGCAAGGTTGTTTATGGAAGACCAGCAGTCGCCCATGCATACCAGCCTCCCCTCTCCACGCCACCAGTGTTATCCAAGGGAAAGGCAAAGGCCGATACAGCTTGGCACCAGTGACGTCGCAACTCATTTCTACAGCTGAGTGAACTGGAGCAACGTGAAATAAAGTGCTTTGCTCAAGAACACAACACGCAGCCCGGTCCGGGATTCGAGCTCACAACCTCACGATCGTAAGCTCGACGCTTATATATATATATATATATATATATATATATATATATATATATATATACACAAATATGTATGTATGTATACATGCATGTATGTATGTGTGCGTGTTTGTGTGAGTGTGTATGTATGGATATAATATATAATATATATTGTATATATATTTTACTTTTAGATCGTTACAAGCATTTGGTGTTTTGTTCCTCTTCTGTGTATGTACACCCCAACATGTCTGTTTGTAATTGATTGCGTTAAATGTATTTTATATGTGGCGTTCCTGCAACTATTAAAATATTATTATTATTGAGTGAGAGAGCAACGCATGCCATGAAAGCGATATAGAGGTACAAATGTACGAAGCCCAGTATACCTTTTGTGATTGCCCGTTTGATAAGGGTACACCAGGCACCTGCATCACAACCATATGTGAGCAACATGGTAATCTCATATCAAGATAAACAGTCCATGACCTTGCAGGTGGAGCCCAGTTAGAATTTTCTGCAGGTTGAGTAGCCCATCCCACTCAAAAGGTCCCTGAGTAAGGTTTGTTTAAGGATGATGAACTAAACACCCATGTTTCCAGAGGTGAATTATTCAAACCCCAAAGAATTCTTCTCAACACATGACTATGATGCTCGTGATCAGAGATGCACATATTGTCAGCCACTAAGGGACATGCTCAACTGGTTAAGGTCAAGGAAGTGACAAGCAACTATGTGGTATTGCGCGGAATATTTACTGTAGCCTATCTTTTATATTAAGACAAAATAGTATACATGATAACACTTCCTGCCGAGTGTCTTCCCAGCACCTAGAGCAAAGAAATTCACTTATACACTGGTAGGTCATTAAAATAAACACATCAGATTGTTCATTTACAAAGTCATGTGATAGAATGAAAAAAAGGGAGACAGAAGAAAGAAGGAGGAAAAAACTGAAAGCAAAGAATATAAGAGGGAAACGGTTAGAAATTCACAGTGACGGTGACGAACTGGCGAAATTATTACCGCAGCGGAAGTAATTGCTCAGCAGCATATCTCTCGTTTTTATGTTGAATTCAAATGCCGCCAGGGCCGACTCTGTTCTTTTTTCCTTTCACAGTCGATAAAATAAGTACCTGTTCACCAGCAATTGCTGGCTTTGTGCCAAAATTTGAAATTATTTTTGTCACTATTTTCCGATTGATTTACCTTTCATTTCATCTTCCGACTGGGTCTCAACCAGACACATAAGTCACGTACATATTAGATGGAAAGAAACTTCCTGAGAAGGTGGGTAGTTGATGTCAACACAATTTTTTGTGTCTCGTAGATTGATGTTTTCCTAGGGATCTGATAAAAAAATCTTCTTCTTCTTCTTCTTCTTCTTCTTCTTCTTCTTTTCTTCTTCTTCTTCTTCTTCTTCTCTTCTTCTTCTTCTTCTTCTTCTTCTTAAGGCGGCGAGCTGGCAGAGTCGTTAGCGCATCGCTACGTTTTGAGTTCAAATTCCGCCGAAGTCGACTTTACCTTTCATCTTTTCGGAGTCGATAAAATAAGTACCAATTGTACACATGGGTCGATGTAATCGACTCTTCCCCTTCCTCCAAATTGCTGCTCTTATGGCAAAATTTGAAACCATTATTATTATTATTATTATTATTATTATTATTATTATTATTATTATTATTATTATTGTTGTTGTTGTTATTATTATTATTATCATTTTTTAATTTGAATTTTTGTTACAATCACTTGCCGAGACACACCCAGTGAAGGATAAGAGATGTTACACAGTTCTATATTCAAGAGATGAGGAATTATGTACATTATTTACATTATTAACATTTGGTGGATATTTGTCCTCATATTGTCTGTTGTTAACACAACGTTTCGGCCGATATACCATCCAGCCTTCATCAGGTATCTTGGGGAATTTCGAACATGGGTTCTCATTCGTACGGTATTTTACTCCAAGATACCTGATGAAGTCTGGAGGGTATATCTGCCGAAACGTTGCGTTAGCAACAAACGAGATGAGGACAAATATCCGTCAAATGTAAATAGTGTAAATAATGAAGAGATGTTACAGTTTGACTGAAAGCTTGGGGAGGAGAAGTGGCAGGGACAGTAGCGAAATATCTTTATGTAATATTACACAGACATTTAAATTGATAGGGTTTTTCTAAGGATGTGGTCAGTACTTGTCAGCAAAATCTTTTGGATTTCTGTGAGACATGGTTCTCCTGGGATCTTATCTAGATGTTTCTGACATTCCTTTTTTTTTTATCATACCTAGGTGCTCCTACAATAACAAGAACAGTTCTCGCTTTAAGATGCTACATCTTTTGTATTTCAATTTCCAGCTCCTTATATTCACTTAATTTGTCAAATTCCTTTACAGATCTATTTTTATCAGAGGAGGCACTTACATCTATTAGTCTACAAGTATTTTCTTCCCAGTCTTTAATAATTATGTCTGGTCGTTTAGCCTGGGTCATTCTGTTGACTGGAAAATCTCAGTATCACTATTATTATTATTATTATTATTATTATTATTATTATTATTATTATTATTATTATTATTGTTGTTGTTTTTGTTGTTGTTCTTTTACTTCTCAGAGCTCTCTGTCTTGTTTGCTCTATAGATTCTGTGAGAGCGGACAGCAGCCTGCTGTCAGAGGTCTCACAGTCTTTCTGGGATTATATGAATTTTCTCCAGCTGAAGATGTTTCCTTTTCTTTTGATTATCTTGTAAACAGGTAATGACGGGATATTGTCACGTCTAGTTTAAAACCTGAGCTTGTCAACAAGTATGTTCTAAACAGCTTTTTTACTGCAACTTGTCGTGTTTGGAATAGTCTTAAATATGGATTTGTTTATTAGAGGAACAGTAAGAATTCGTAACCAGAAAGGGCGTATCGCTAAATACAATATATAAAAGTGAAAAGAACAGATCATTGAACATATGGCGAGGAACCAAAGTTAAAAAAAAAAAATTCAAATGAGTTTTACAGCAAAACTCAAGCATTTTAAAAGAAACAAACAACGGTATTTCTATAGAAAATGCTAATCTGAATAATTCGCAGACATGGCTGTGTGGTAAGAAGCTTCTCCCCAACCATGTCGTTCTGGGTTCAGTCCCACTGCGTGACACCTTGGGCAAGTGTCTTCTACTATAGCTTGGTGATTGGATTTGGTAGACGGAAATTGAAAGAAGCCCGTCGTATATATATATAGATGTATATATTTATGTGTGTGTGTGTGTGTGTGTGTGCTTGTTCTCCCACCATCGCTTGACAACCGATGTTGGTGTGTTTACGTCTCAGTAACTTAGCGGTTCGGTAAAAGGGCCTGCTAGAATAAATACTAGGCTTACAAAGAATAAGTCCTGGGGTTGATTTGTTCAATTAAAGGCAGTACTCCAGCATGGCCACATTCTAACGACACATTTGGAAACACGGCAACAACTCAGATCTCATTCACATCTTGCTAAAAGAAAATTATTCTGATATTCTTAATATCAATAATAAAGGGAGAAATATCTACTTGGATCCTATTAAGAAACTCCAGATATAGGCTAGCTAACCGAGAGAACAATTGTTTGATACACTATATAACAAAAACAAGTGCACGTTTGCCTGAAGTCACTACAGACTACGGGAAATAAGGGAAATGACTTAGTGGACGTATAAAGTTACAGGGGATTGTTGGCTCTTCAAAGAAAAATTGGCGTTAGCTCTGGCCGATATCTGGGGCGAGATCTTCTCTGTCGAGAGGAACGAGTAGTATGGAACTCTCTCTCTCCACACACACACACACACACACACACACACACACACACACACACACTTACATATATACTAACACAAACACGCATACGCACAGAAACATACACACACATTGCGAGAGAATGCGCGTGGTCTAGCTGCCAAGATGTTGGATTCAGGATCGTGCGTTTGATTCCTAGACCGAACAGCACGTGGTTTTCTTGAGCAAGTTACTTTACATCACTTTGTTCCAGTCTTCTCACTTGAAAATCCAGTTTTCTCCCCCATCTCCCTGTCATATCCTTGATGTTCCACTTAGTGGAACGTGAGAGCCGAAAGTGTGTCTACATCTGTTCTTAACTACAACGGCACATGAAACACTTAGCGAAAACATGGTACCAGCTATCAAGTCATACTTGTTTGTGCTTGACGTCTATAAATTATACATCCTGATAATACAAAGGACGGGATGAAGAGCTAAATTGAGCAGGTGCGTGACATAACTGCTCCCATGCTAATTTCTCAAAATACGAGGAAAAAAATATGTCATCGTGAAAGCCATTATCGGTTCTTTGTCACTATTTATTTCTTTATTACCCACAAGGGGCTAAACACAGAGGGGACAAGCAAGGACAGACAAACAGATTAAGTCGATTATATCGACCCCAGTGCGCAACTGGTACTTATTTAATCGACCCCGAAAGGATGAACGGCAAAGTCGATCTCGGCGGAATTTGAACTCAGAACGTAGCGGCAGACAAAATACCTATTTCTTTATTACCCACAAGGGGCTAAACATAGAGGGGACAAGCAAGGACAGACAAACGGATTAAGTCGATTATGTCGACCCCAGTGCGCAACTGGTACTTAATTTATCGACCCCGAAAGGATGAAAGGCAAAGTCGGCCTTAGCGGAATTTGAACTCAGAACGTAGCGGCAGACAAAATACCGCTAAGCATTTCGCCCGATGTGCTAACGATCCCGCCTTTGTCCCTATTGCAATACGATATATGGTGCTGGTGAGCACTGAAATGAGCGTTAACGAAATGTTTGCAAGTGGAGACCCTTTGGACATGACTTCCGAAAACGACAAAACGATTCCGGAATTATGTCCTGTAGTTGGGGTGGAGAGGAAGAGCATTAAGATTGGCTGTGCAATGAGCAAAGTACAACTGTTTCAAACGTGGAAGACTTAGTGAGTTTAAGAAAAGGGACAGCATAAACAGTAACAGCAGGTCACGAGGGAGGCTGGTCTTAGGGCACCACCACTCGCAACTGTGGAAGATATCGCCTCTTCCTCTGTTCCAAAAGCTATCCAGGAAGTCGACAAGGAAACCATAGTTCCCTCCTCATAGCAGTACCAATACTTTGTATTATGATGATGGCTATGAAATGGAAAACGGAGAAGGAGGTGGCCAGTTGGGAGCAGATTGTCGGGGGAAGCTAGAAAAATGTAATGTAAAAATAAAAAAATATACAATGAGCTTCCGCATAGTTTTCGCCTAGCAACTTTCGTGAAGGCACTTGCTTAAAGTGCTATGCAGTATGACGCAAACTAGAATAAGCATTATTACACATACAATCATTTCAAGTTTGCCCTACAAATCTTTAAGTTTCTCAAAAATTGTTATGGAAATAATGCAATTTTTTTTTTGTAAATTTGTAGTTAGTTTGGCATCGAAAAGATAACGAATTAAGCATCAATTTAGAACAAAATGTTATTGAAAATATTTTATTGTTCACTTTCAACTTGCATATAGATTATTGGTTTCGAAATTTTGAAAAGGAAATCAAACAACACGTTAAAAGAATTACACCTCCTTATATATATATAAATATAAATACATACATATAAACACACACACACATGCACACACACATGCACACACATACGCACACGCATGCACGCACACACACACACACACACACACACACACACACTTATACATTTATGAGGATAGTATCTCACTGATATGAAAAACACAATGAACAAACATACATGCATTTTTACATCTATCTATCTATCTATCTATCTATCTATCTATCTATCTATCTATCTATCTATCTATCTATCTATCTATCTATCTATCTATCTATCTATCTATCTATCTATCTATCTGTCCATCCGGTAGATCATTACATATGGAGTATAGTGAGCTGAATTACTTCGATTAAGAGCGATTATCCTTTTAAGTGCCCTTCCACCTTATTACTCCTTAGTGAAATATATTCACCTCATTTAGCTGGGCTAAGTAGCGATCATTTATGTAAAGAGAGGAAAAATGACAACACTTATGAATAAAATAGGATTAAGTGAAAGTATTG
>NC_042997.1:147062962-147090462 GCF_006345805.1 Octopus sinensis
CACAAACACATAGACATATATTTATTTATTTATTTATTTAGATATTATCTTTTAATATATCATTCACATATTTTAAAATCAATTTAGAACATATTAATGTAATTATACATATGGACCCAGCCACCTACCCACTCAAATAAACACACACACACAAACACACACACACGCGCGCATACACATGCCGACGTATATACATGTGTATTAGCATTTTCAGGTGTACAGAGATTTTGATATGTGTGTATATTTCTACATACAGACGCGCAACACTTTCTCACATACATATACACAAAAATACATATGCACTTATATCTCCAAGCACACACAAGCATATATATATATATATATATATATATATATATATATATATATATATACGCACATATATACATACACACACACACGCATATATATATACATACACTCACACATATATATGCCTATGCTTATATATATATATATATATATATATATATATATATATATATATATATATATAATATATATATATATATGTAATGTAACATAAATGTATATATGCGTGTGTGTTAGTGTATATATTTATATATTAATCATTATTAAACTTGTCTGTCTGCACACACAGAAAGTAAGAAACACTGGTGCCACCAAACTTTAAACTTGATATTAATTGGAATGTCATTTTCGTTAGAAATATTTCTGATTATCGCAATGTTGTTGTTGAACGCTAAACTGTCTATAATTCAGATGGAATAACATTGGTACTGTCAATAGTTCCACGATAAGTTGCCTATGGTTATTGCATTTCTGAAATATTTGAAAATTTATATTCAAAAGTTGTTGATGATTTTTCTTTTATTTGTTGTTTGTACTGTTGCAGTTAAGGTTTTAGGACTCAAAGTTACTTGTTGTTATCCACTTCTAAATCTGTAAGTATTTTTAGAACATAAAGTTTCTTGAATAGAGAAAGCAGGTTTCCAGATCAAAGCAAAGCTCAGCATTTTTGTTGGAAGAGACTTAGTAAGTTAATTACTGGTATTTGACTTGTATTTTATCGTAATGTTCCGTAAAGAATTAGTGACAAAGGGGGCCTGAGCAGCATTTGAATCCGTTTGAATTTCAGGAGAGGAAATAAAATATCGAAAAGAAATTTTCCTATACCGTACTGACTGTGCCAAACGACTACTTTGATCTAGATTTGGAACATAGACCCAAAGCCACAATTTATGGGGAGCAGAGACAATAGAGGTAATACAGAAGGGAGACATGGTGTGGATGTAGTGACTGATGAAGGAGTGAGGAAATGTGCTTACTCTGAAGACACAGCTTTCATGAGGTGTCTGATAATTGCGTTATCCACGACCGGCATTTCAATTACATTTTTCACGACCTGTATGAAAACAAGTTTGAAGATTTTCTAGCAAATGAAAAGGTCGTCTATTTCAAAGTACCACTTCACTTAGCGATAACGAATAAGACTTAGCATTATCATTTTATAAATAATTAATCTAGGTTTTAAGAAGATAAGTAGGTACAGGAAGAATATAAGAAATAGAAGCACGACCAGGTTGTAAAAGTTGTTACCCAGGAAACTGTGCCAGAAATGAGGATTTGAAGCTGGAAATACATGGAACAATCATCGAGTCGAAATCAGAAAATAATAGATCAGATATTACAATCATAGATAAAGAAAGGTTCAGTTGCTTACTTTTCGATCCATCGTGTCCATTTGATTCTAGGATCGTAACGAAAGAAAAACAAAAACAAAGAAAATACAATCCCCATAAATTTGAAATAGGAAGAATTTGAAGCATGCCTATAATAACTGGTGCGTTGAGGACAGTAAGCCAGGATATAGACAAAAGGGTGAAGGAGATTGAAATAGAATGCTCGGTAGAGCTCCTACAGAAAGTTTGCCTCTTAGGGACAGCAAGGACTATCAGGATTATCAGGAGAGTTCTTGCCGAAAACTTGTCTTAAAGCATGAAAACAAGAAAGCATCATAGTAACAAAACAGGCAAAGGAATATCGAAATCCCAGAATTAGCCGTACTGCAACAAGCACAGAAAAAGCTGAGCGTATGAAAACCTGTGCTGAAACTGCTGCCTTAGATATTCTTATTGATAAATGGCAAGACATACCTCTCAATAGCAAATACCCAAAGAGAGCTAATAATGCCGATGTTTACAAAGCCCTTATCCATCAATGGTTAGTGCCTTCTGGCTTAAAATCAGAAACAGAAGGGTTTATCATAACAGCACAAGATCAATGCCTACCTACAAGGAACTACCAGGCCAATATATTAAAGAACAGCAGTAGCCCACCATGTTGTGTATGTGAACAACAAGATGAAACCATTGATCATGTTGTCTCCATGTGCAGTCTTCTTGCGCCTACAGCGTATCTCGACAGGCATGATAGAGCAGTACAATATATATATACTGGGTAATTTGCAAAAACTTGGACCTGCACCCTGATAAAAACTGGTGGGAACACAAACCACCCCAGTGCTTGAAAATAACAACATCTAACTCCTTTGGAACTTCACCATTCAAACTAACAGAAAGATAGATGCGAAATGGCCAGATATTATATTGAAGGATTTTAGGCAAAAATCATGCCCCCTCATCGATATGACTGTCCCAATCGACATAGATATAGCTGGTCTGTCAGACCTACCAAAACCTGAGCAAGTATAAAGATGTTGAAATCGAAATTGGCAAAATGTGGAACCTCAAGACTAAAACAATACTTGTTGTTATTGGTGCCCTAGGAATGATAGCAAAAGGGGCTGATTCTTCCTTAGCTCAGATATCAGGAAATCCCATAATGGCAGAAATTGAAAAGATAGTGCTCAAGGGAACTATCCATATCTTACCTAAAATATTGCCTATGTAATCCCCAAAATATTTTAATCTGTAAACAGTGTCAAAATACTTTTAAATGTACATAACAGAAAACAAATTTTACTGTCATCTTAACATCAGACTATCATCTTATCAAATTACTTTAAAAACAAACTTCTAATTTACTTGTTTTGACAGACATTCTCTAGAACAATACTCTGTGCAAAACCAAATATATGGCACCCAGGTCATAACACTAACTATAACTTCTAACTTGTCCCTTGAGGTCTCTGGGTGAGTCTTGGATTCACCTTGTACAAATACAAAGAAAAAGCCAAACAACAACAACAACAACATCAACAACAACAACAACAACAACAACTATAATAACAATAATAATAATAATAATAATAATAATAATAATAATATAATAATAATAATAATAATAATAATAATAATAATAATAATAATAATAATGAAAGGAGTGGGTGGAGTCTCCCCATGTCTTGATTAATGGTACATCTAGTGATGCTGCCACAATAAAAACACTGGTAACCTGATAATGCTACCTCATATGAGTCACAATGAATAAACAAGATATTGTGAATAATGGTGGTAATGAAACTGAAGCCATTGATGGTGGCAGTTTTGCACCCGGCAAGTTCAGAGATTCTGGTCCGGCTCTAGCCTGTCGATATCCAGAATGGGACCACCACACACGGCGCAGATGGAGCAAGCAAATTAATGCTGTGGTCATGGTGTGTTACTACCTGAGCAACCCGGTTGATGAAAATGATGCTCGAATTAGAGGTTACCGACAACGTATGTATGATTATTGGAGGGAAAGGGATTGTTTCAACTCACGGAACAGAAACTATGCAATCAAGCCAGAGCAATAAGAAAAAAATCGTTGGTTCACAGAAGTAGAGCTCGAAGCTGTTAAGAGACGGGTTTTGGAAAATAGCAGCAGAGATAACGATGAAAATACAGTTCTTATTAATAAAAGTAATCTCATAGCACGGGAAAGAAGCAGTGGTAGTTTACTTGATGAGAGGCATGTAGATGATCTACAAGAAGTCAATAAAACTAATGGCGACATGACAGATGAACAAAAAGCAATCTACGATAGAATAAAGGCAAGACTACAGGAAAACGATAGCGACATTATTTGCAACCTTAAAAAGGTTGACCGGTGGAAATTGAACCAAGAAACCCAAAATGTCAATGATATTCTGAGATACATCAGAACAAACAACATCACAGAAACAAATAGTTTGATCAAGGCAGCAAGTATTCTTGTAGCAGAAAATATGGGTGTTGATGTCAAGAAAAAGAAATATAATGGGAGTGACAAAAGAAAAGACCCATGGTGGAAAAGAATAATACAAGCAAGGTTAGATATGCTCTTGAAGGAAATTTCTGTGTTAGACTGAAAAGAGAAAGGGGAGCTTAAATGCGAACAAAAATACAGGGCGTTGAACAGGAAGTATAATATTGAAACAAAGGGCCTGAAAGTGGTAAAGGAGGAACTGAAACAGCGCCTCGTTGCAAAGAAAGCAAAGATGATAAGATACGACCAAAGAATGAAGGATTATCACCAGAATAGGTTATTCAGGGTAGATCAGAAGAGATTCTATAAAGAAATAAGTGGAGAGTGTACAGATGAAAAGTTGATATCAGATAATGAAAGTCATAGGTTTTGAAGTGACATCTGGAGCAAAGACAAGAAGCACAAGAAGGATGCTGAATGGTTGCAAGAACTGAAACAAAACAGTAGTCTGTCCAAAATATGCAGAACTAATCATTTCAGTTAGGAAAGTGAAGGAAATCAGCAAAAAGATGAGCAACTGGAAGGCCCCGGGACCAGATGGAGTTCAGGGCTACTGGATCAAAAGATTTGGTGAATTTCATGCACGAATAGCTGCGCAACTCAACACCTTGTTAAATGACGACCAAGTAACACCAGAGTGGTTGGCAATGGATAGGGCAGCGATGTGCCTGAAAAACATCGAAAAAGGCATTACAGTAGACAATTACAGGCCGATATCCTGTTTGCCAGTTATGTGGAAATTATTGACTGGAATACTCGCAGAGTCAATGTACGAACATCTGGAAAAAAATGGAGTCCTGCTACATGACCAGAAGGGTTGCAAGCGTAAATGCAGAGATACCAAGGATCAACTGCTGCTAGACAAAACTGTACCTAGAGACTGCAAGAGAAGGAAAAGCAACTTAGCCATGTCATGAATCGACTATCGTAAGGCGTACGATATAATCCCACACTCTTGGATAATAGAGTGTATGAACCTATTTGGTATTGCATCGAATGTTGAGCGATTGCTTGGAAAAAATATGACGAATTGGAGAACGGACTTGACAGCATACGGAAGAAGTTTAGGGACAGTAGAAATCAGGAGGGGCATCTTCCAAGGGGCCTGCCTGTCCCTACTGAACTTTGTACTGTGCTTGATACCACTAACACTGATACTGAGGAAACCAAAGGCTGGGTATGTATTCAAAAGCCGCCAACAGAAAGTCAACCATTTCTTATTCAAGGATGACTTCAAACTTTATGGTAAGGATGAAGCCCATGTCAGTTTCCTCGCTGATTCGGTGTATACTTTCAGTGCTGATATCAGAATGGAGTTCGGACTGAGAAAGTGTGGTTTGTTAGTCTTGAAGAGAGGCAAAATCAAATGTATGGACGGGCTATCGATACCGTCGGGAGAGGTTATGAAGCAGATAGAAGAGACGGGCTATAAGTGCTTGGAGGCTTTTGGAAATGGATAAATTGATGGAGAAAGAAATGACAGAAAAATTTAAGGTGGAGTACTTGCGCAGACTGAGACTGATCCTAAAGTCGAAATTAAACAGACAGAATAAAATCGAAGCTATCAAGACCTGGGCGGTTTCACCCTTTAGATATGGAGCAGAGGTAATCGCAAGGACAGTAGACGTACTAAACAGCTTAGACAGAAAGACAAGGAAGTTGCTAACTAGATATGGGACATTCCACCCAAAACGTTACACAGACAGACTATATGTATCAAGAAAAGGAGGGGAAGAGGACTTAATGGATGTGAACACAGCATTAGAGCAGAAGAAAGCAACATAGCATGGTATGTAAAAATGCCACAGAACCGCTATTACAAGAAGTAAGAAGGTCAGGCTTGTGTTGGATGAAAGATTGTAAAGATAAAGCACTGTACAAGCAATTGAAAACGAATGAAACTGAAAATAGGTGGGTAAACAAAAGTATGCATGGACAATTTCATAGGGATGTTGAAGATAAGACAGAGAAAAAGATGGCTGTGGATGGCTAAAAGTGATTTAAAACCGGAAACGCAGGCTCCTAATCTGAGCGCCCAAGAGCAAGTACTAAAAACAAACTACATAAAATACAGAGTAGACTGCGCATCAGAAAGTGATAAGTGCAGAATCTGTGGACAAAATGGTGAAACCGTATGGCATATTACCAGTCAATGTACACCACTAGCCCAGAAAGAATATGAGACGCCACAACAATATAGCAAGGATTGTCCATTGGACACTTTGCAACAAATATGGACTTGACAGAGAAAAAAATTGGTACGACCACAAACCCGAAAATGATAATGCAAAGGTCCAAAATTTTAGGAGAGGGGACCAGTCAATTAGATCGACCCCAGTGCGCAGCTGGTACTTACTTTATCGACCCCTAAGGGATTAAAGGCAAAGTCTACTTCGGCGGAATTTGAACTCAGAACATAAAGACAGGCGAAATACTGCTAAGTATTTCGCGTAAAGTATTGTCTGTCTGAGATCCTTCGTGTGACTTGACAAACAGTACAACCCCCGGTAGACACAATATCTTCATGATCCTGTATACTGTGCGACGTCTATAATAATAATAATAATAATAATGATGATGATGATGATGATGATGATGGTGATGATGATAATGATGATGATGATGATGATGATGATGATGATGATGATGATGATAATAATAATAATAATAATAATAATAATAATAATAATAATAATAATAAAATAATAATAATAATAATAATAAAGACTGCTGAAAACTTGTGGATACCTAAAGCTACAGGTTGTAACCCGCTATCCACATAATCCCTACGAGAAATAACACCGAACCTGAGACAAACCAAAATAATATGTTATATGTAAGCATATATGTATGTATTTAACTATGCATTTAACACTTACTTTTCGTCAATCTACTTTTATTGTTTTTTTCTTTTAACAAGAATCATAACACTATACTACAATAAGCTAGATATGTATAATTAAAAGGATCCTTTTCTTCCACCAATGCAACACTGTATATTTAAATTTCTGTACATATGCATAATGTCGTTTCCAGTATATTCACACGTGTACTTATATTCATGTTCCAATAAACTTTACCGTAAGATACTGCGCACTATCAAGACATCAACATCTATATAATAATAAAATATAGGATCGTATATATTAGGAATGCTATATCCATAAAATTTTAAATTCTTCTGCAAACGCAACTACGTACGCATACACACGTACGCATACGGACACTCACACAGTTTATTAAGAAACCAAATATATTTCTCACTCAAGCCAGTTGATCTCATAAACACAACTAGTAAATAGCTTCAAAAACCTTTAACTAAAGCAGATTTAGGAACCTCAAGGTCATTTCTTCACCAAACCATTGAGGTCATGATAAATGTAACTTTGTTTTTACCTTCTCTTATTAGTAATTCTCACCATGGCGACCTGCAGGCAATGTCTAAATGCATCAGCACACTATACTATTATCGCCACAGCATGAGGAATATTTCGATTTTCTCCTTACGGGTAAAAATTGTTTCCGTACTTTGCAGTTCACTAACCATCTGTAATTACAGGTGAAATCTCATTCCAATTAATTTTCCTCCAGCCTGAGTGGTGAATTGCCAATCATTGATTATAAGCACCACGACGATCACAACCAGTTTAACTTCAACAACTACAACAACTACAACAACTACAACTACAACAAAAAGGAAAATCGAAGCTAGCATCACAAAGTAATTTTGTGATTAAGAAGGTTGTTCTGGTTGACTATCTTTAGTTTCTAAGGTTGAAATATCTGAACACATTTTGCGTAAAACTCGACCATTATTATTCCGATCGTTACTCGAAGGATTTTTCTATTGGCATTCACTCATTGCTAATGTCGAATAACCACACCCACAAATTCTTCAGTAAAAGAATATTCCTCTGCAGCTATCGGACTCCTTTCTTATAAATTACATCTTTGGAGACTTCTTCCCTATCACTAATATCTTTGAAGAACCGGCCACTAGCACCTTAAATTATACATTTCTCTATAAAAGTCGCATCAAAAAGTGGCAGTTTTTGATAGACTAGCCAAAGGCACATTACTTTTCATACTTTCTATTGTCTAGTATGTAGTTGAACTAAATGAAACACACGCTTCTACACATTATAATTTGTTCTATCTTACTGAAATCAGAACTGAAAATATTGCATTAAATTTATGAAGCATCTCCATATCTATAGCATATTGATTTTTGTTTAAGCCACAAAGTCAGCTTATAGAAGGGAGATTTTTGTCGTTTGAACAACTCCCCCGTATATAACTGTTATTTATACTAACTCTAAACTCTTTGTGTTGGCGACCTAAAGGGACCTGCTTGAAATAAAGAGGATGATATACTAACATAGTATAAAACACACAATATTTAGTTATATTTACAATTTTATATACTTCTTATTCTACTTCTGTGTGCAGGAAATAGTATTATAACACAACCACATTATACATAGATCGTTGTTTCTGTGTGTTTGCTTCAGTGGGACTGAACCCAGAACTGTGTGGTTCCGAGTTCAATCCCATTACGTTACACTTTGGGAGAATGTATTCTACTATAGCTTCAGTCCGACCAAAGCTTTGTGAGTGGAATTGGTAGACGGAAACTGAAAGAAGCCCGTCGTATATATGGATATATATCTAAATATATATACGTATATATATATATATATATATATTATATATATATATATAATATATATATATATATATATATATATATATATATATATATACATATATATATGTGTGTGTGTGTGTGTGTGTGTGGTGTGTGTGTGTGTGTGTGTGTATGTGTGTTTGTGGGGGGGTTGTCCCCCTTCACACCGCTTGTCAACCGGCGTGTTTACGTCCCCATAAATTAGCGGTTCGCAAAATAGACCTATAGAATAAGTACTCGGGTTAAAAAGAAAATGAGTACTAGGGTCGATTAGTTCGACTAAAATTCCTCAAGGTGGTGCCCCAGCATGGCCACAGACTAATGATTGAAACAAGAAAAAATATTTTGAAATGAATATTAAGAACTTACTTATTATTCATTCATATTTTCATTGTTTTTTTTCCGTTTATATTCTGAATTTTAGTTTTCTCTTCCTCTCTAATAAGTGCTTGAGTCAGTGAGGTAGCCTATACGTAGTCGCATGAACGGCTAGAAATAGGAGTCAAATCTCCTTCAGCCACAACCTGCCATTTTTAAACGTAAGGACATACTGGATAATCCGAGACACACTGCTTGAACAAAAGTTGGGATTATCACGGCTGGAAATCTTTTTATTATAGGATCTGTTAATTCATGGTATGACCTGCTGAACAATTACAACAACCCCTTATACCACTGGTGCTTATTCTAGATTTTATCATAAAGCATTAATTATTTCACTGCGAAACATATTTCGTGCTTATCAACTATAAATATATAGAGTCATCCCATAATTAATGTGGTTTTTCAATTTCAAGAACTAAAGGTCGGAGAGGGACGGGATAAACTACCTGCATCAACTTGTTATAAAAACAGGTAGTAATTTTTCCTTGTACTTATTCTTAGTGTAAGTTTTGAAAATTGCAGTTCGATTTTAACAGTTATTTTTCAAGGCTATAATGGAAGTGACAAAAGAGCGTATTCGGCATATTTTGCTTTATGAGTTCAATAAAGGCAACAACGCAACTGAAAGTGCGAAGAATATTAATGCGATATATGGCAATCGGACAATAAGAGTAAGCCAGTGTCAACGGTAGTTCCGAGCCAGAAACTACAACCTAGAAGACGAGCCTCGTTCTGGAAGATCTATAGAGCTCGACGAGGACGTCTTGCAAACCCTGGTGGAATAAAATCCCATCGTAACTGTTGAAGAACTAGCAGGGAAGCTTGGATTTGGTCATTCAACCATTCATGGACACCTGCGTGCCATCGGAAATGTCAGCAAATTTGGGTGAATAGGTTCCTCACAAACTCTCCGAGTCTACTCGCACCCAGAAAGCGAATGTGTGCTCTTCTTTGCCGTCACGTCTCACGAATGAACCTTTTTTGGACCGAATAGTAACTGGTGAGAGATGGGTTCTCTATAAAAATGTCAAGCACCGAAGACAGTGGGTAGGAAAAGGAGAAACTCCAGCATCTCAGGTTAAAGAAAATCTTCACCCACGTATGATGTTGTTATCTGTTTGGTGGGATATGAAAGGTTTAGTCCACTTTGAACTTTTAAACCCAAACCAAACGATAACAAAGGATTCTACTGCGAGCAGCTTGAGCGGCTTAAGTCAGCATTAGAAGAAAAACGACCATCTTTGGTTTCAAGACGAAGGGTGTTCCTCCATCAGGATAATACTTGGCCATATACAGCGGGGATAACTCCAAAATCTGGAGCAGTTTGAATGATTATCATTAATTCTGCAGTCTTCAAAATCACATGGACGGGAAAATATGAATTCTGTTGACGATGTCAGAACAGTATTGGAAGAGTATTTTTCATCACGAACAAGTGAGTTTTGAAAGAGGAGCATTGCAAGCCTACCAGATAGATGGAAAATCATTGTAGAAAATGAAGGAGAGTATATTTTAGATTAAAAACGATCTTTGTTTATCTTAATCTTGAAAAATAAAAGAGGTAAAGAAAAAACATTATTTATTGGATGACACAATCGTTAGTATTTTCTGCAAGTCACGTTACCTCAATAATCTCGACATATCTCAACAAAAAGATATTTTAAACATGACATTCCTCAATTAAAAAGAAGCTTCCCGCAGTTAAGGTAATGACATTTTGAGGGTTATATCTGATACCCGCGGCAAAATGGTTAAGCAATCTAGTCTCCTTAATCTTTACTATAAGAGACTATTCCATGAATTGAATGCTGAAACTGACATTCCTCCAAATCCGCTCATTCTTGCTACGCATTGCATTCTATCATTGTTTTCTGGAAGTTTTTTTCACTTTTGCTACTCGTTTCAGAATTTTGTCATAGTTGCCAATTTTTCTTCTCAAACCTAAACACCAAGTATTTCAAAATATAGTTTATCTTTAAACCACAATCGGTGGAACCATTTACTTTTTTTTCATTCATTCTTGAAATAATCTTCCAGTATTACAGTTCCACTTACGGCGGCGAGTTGGCAGGGTCGTTAAAATGCTGAGTGAAATGCATAGCGGCGAGCTGGCAGAAACGTTAGCACGCCGGGCGAAATGCGTAGCCGTATTTCGTCTGCCGTTACGTTCTGAGTTCAAATTCCACCGAGGTCGACTTTGCCTTTCATTCTTTCGGGGTCGATTAAATAAGTACCAGTTACGCACTGGGGTCGATATAATCGACTTAATCCGTGTGTCTGTCCTTGTTTGTCCCCTCTGTGTTTAGCCCCTTGTTGGTAGTAAAGAAATATGTATTTCGTCCGTCTTTTATGTTCTGAGTTCAAATACCACTGCGGTCGACTTTACTTTTTATCCTTTCGGAGTCGATGAAATAAGTACCATTTGAGCACTGGGGTCGATGAAATCGACTTACTCACTTTTCTGGAAGTGCTGGCCTTGTACCAACATTTTAAACTAATATTACAGTTCCACTTTGTATTGACTTAACCCGCCTTGCAAAATTTCCCGTTCTTGCTCGATATACTGATATGATGTTCATATTGTAAATATGACCATTATTTCCCTACCCCAAGGAACATTTCCGAAGGACTGTTTAGCTCTAGCCTCATGGCGTAAAATAGGTGAGAGATAATATTCTTAGAAGATAGCGCGTCAGTTTATTTCACTTGATCTTTATATCAAATAACTTTATAACTCGAGGCAACAAAGGTTAATACAGAGAATAATAGAGAATAATGGTTAATGCAAATGCCTGCAGCATATTTGTACTCTTGATGTGCACTTCAAATGTTTCAGTATCTTAACCAACTAGTAAAGTAATATTCGATTCAACATGTGATAATAATCAACGAAAATACTGATTGAGTGAGATATAAACTTATAGCAGCAAGTATATCGATATCATCTGATAGCACATTTGTGTATATGGTTGGTCTTGCTTTGAACCAAGTTAGCTCAAATCGACTAAACCTATTTTCAATTTTATCCCGCCATGATAATCACGTCCTCTTTCAGGTCAAAGTGTGCATTATACAATGTGCCTTTTTATTAAAAAGAAAAAAAAAAGGATCGGATAGTACTGGTATGAGAAAGATATAATTCTTATTTCATGCAGTTTCGAGCGAATGTTTGAGGTTCAAGACTACCTGTAATGCTAAATCAAAATCATGCATTATTCATCCGTACAATAAGTATATTTTATATTTTATCTTTTAATTGTTTCAGTCATTAGACTACAGCCATCCTGGGTCACCACCTTGAAGAATTTTTTGTCGAATGAATCGATCCCAGTACTTATTTTTTGTAAATCTAGCATTTATTCTCTCGGACTCTCACGCTAAATTAAGGAGACGTAAACACACCGACACCGGTTGTCAAGCGGTAATAGAGGATAAATACAGACACAAAGATACACACACATACTATAGGCTTCTTTCAGTTTCCGTCTACGAAATTCACTCACAAAGCTTTAGTCAGCTCGAAGCTATAGTAGAAGATACTTGTCCCAAGAAGCCACGCAGAGGGATTGAACCCGAAACGATATGGTTGAGAAGGAACCCTCTTACCACACAGTCACGTCTGTGAACATTATCATACAGTGCAGTATAAACGGGTGAAAAACTGGATTAGTATCCGGTGAAATAAGCAGAGATGCTTTTTTCCCATGCAGTAACTGCAAGCTCTTCTTCTGGGAGTCACAAAAACCATCGGAATATCGGAGCCACTTGCGTATCATTAGCACACATATCAGGGCCACTAACGTTTCACACATTAGCTTGCAGGTTTCATTTGAGTGATGCAGAGTTCCATTTGCGGTTTCTTCTCAACCACAGCCATGTTGAATGGGTTTCAGCTACCTTGCCTATTTTCTACGTAATTTATCACAGCTATGTCATACACACACACACACACACCCACACACACACGCACGCACACGCACACACACACACCACACACACACACACACACACACACACACACATTAGTGTTGTTTTAAAGACGAACAAAGCATATTATTTCTATACGATATTGTATTGCGAATATAACTTTTGGCAATGTAAAAGCACCATTGGGCTTTCAACTGTAGCTTTATCTGCGAACATAAAAAAAAAAAAAAATTAGCAGATTTGGTTTACATTTCAAAGAATTTCTTCAACTCAAATCAATAGATTTCTGACTCTGGAGACATACATTTTGTGAGTGAAAACATTCGATCGAATCGATTCTATAACAAAATTGGTATTATTTTTATCGATTCCTAGAGGAAGGAAAAAGCAAAGACAACTTCTATTTGGATTTGAACTCATAAGTTAAGGGAAATTAAACTAAATATTCCAAGACATTTTGTCTGGTGATTTACCGATTCTGTCACCAAGTAGCCTCCATAAACAAGCAAATAGATATAACAATAAACAGATTTAGAAACAAACTGAAAAATGTAAACAAAACACAAAAATGTAACACAAAAATATAACACAAAAACATAACACAAAACTATAAGTAAATCAATCAATCTCTTTTTTGGCTATTGCGAAGCATTGTGTTAGACGAACAGACCTACTACATTGATAAGAAACCTGAAACAAACACAAATTATTCCCCATTTGTAATGAATTGATTCAAAGTTGAAGTATTCGGCAACCCAAGCAAACGTATTTCTCTAAACATATGAATAAACGAGAAAAAATGCAGTTTTTATTATTTCTGTTTTCATGAGATAAACTGCTATTACAGAAAGAAACAGCAACAACTAAAAGCAAACAAAACCAGGCATAACCAAAATAAATACATTTGCATAATGTTCATTCTTATATATAGCTACATGCAGCATACATATAAACACACATAAACACACACAAATATATATATGATGTACACACATACACTCAGTAAAGTAACGTTGTTGCGTTATTTTCTCTGTCCAGATTCAGTTCAAATGTTTAAATTTATTTGTACAGCGAATTCGTACTTAATCATTAATTATTTTGTAGTTTAGTTCATTAAAATTATAGATCATAAAAATACATTGTAAAAATCTATTTATACGCTATAACATATAATGTACATTAGATTTTCGCGCTTAAAACTGTCTTATAAATGTGTGAAACACGATATTGCCCAACGAGAAAAGTAGATATTCTACTATTATCCAATATATTAGTTTTTAATATATATTTTTGATATACCACGAAAAAATCTAAAAAAATAAAGCTTTATTATTACATCGTTTTTTTTTCTTAAAGAACAATGTAATAATAGAACGATGTTCTTAAAGAACGATGTAAAGAACGTTTCTTGAAGAACGATTGGGTTGGGAAAACTTAAAAGTCTAATTACTCGTTATTCCTAATTTTAATCTTGACTTTCATACTTCGCACACACACAAAGAAAAATGCGTATTATATATGGATCATTACAGTAGCTGATTTTGAAGGAAAATGGCAAATGACGGGAGGTGTCTCCCAGAAGTTGTCTAAATCATGAAAGATATTTCTGCATGTAGGGAACAGCTTTTGTTTAAAATATTTTAATATGGAAATATAATAATATTCAACATTGAATTTTTTTTTATCAAGAATTGTTCAGGTATCTTTATTGGACCTATACAACATTTTGAACAATAAAATCCCTACGATTATTAAGATCTTAGCTCTCGCATATATTAGTGAGACTTTCTTTTATAGAGGAAAGCCATAATTATGGGAATTATATTATCGACGATATCGACATTATAGAATTTAAATTTCGACTGTTAAGAACAAAAATTGATGGAGGCTCCTTGTAATAAAGTAAGAACAAATTCTGGTTAGTGAACGTAACATAGAGTGATCAGTAAAAATGTAAAAAAATCTCCGGTGACGTTGGTATCATCAGTAAGGGTATGTAAGATACTACCAGTTATCGTTAAGAAGTGCAGATGGCTATTACTGGAATAATCATATATTTGCTTAATCAAGGTTAAAAAGAAAAAAAAAGCAACAAGAACAAAACGAACCTATGATAAACTCTCTACATAATGGCTTGACCTTCTGTAAATAGCAGTCAAAACTCTCTTAAATCTGCGGACTAACTTTTTTTTTAAATAAAAAAAAAACGCAGTAAAGTCAAAGAATTGCTTTTCATTTATCTGTTAATCGGGAGGTAATGCAGTGCACATGGCGCGTTGCAAGACCTTCGAGACTTGTGATGGAGAGAAAGAGATCCCGAAACCGGAAATCTAACCCAATGCTTGCAACAGAGTGGACTCTGGTAAAAGATACCGAAGGTACCAGATGATGGTGGCTACAGTTTAAGTCTACCAGGCAAGTAGGCCATGAAGGAATTTGAACTTTGAACGCAAAGAATAAGAAGAATTACTTCACGGCATTCAGTCCGAAGTTTTTACTGCTTCGCAAATCCACCACCTTCAGTTGCTATCAGCCGTGAAATGATGAAAAGCAAAATTGGTCTCGGTGAAATTTGAACTCAGAGCGCAGTAAGTCGGAACAAATATCATGAAGAACTCTGTCCGACACGCAAACGACACTACCAATTCGTCGAATGATGTAGGCTTAAGTGATGGAAACTTTTTAAACTCAGACCAGCAACATGTATACCATGAGAATAATGATTAAGAAGCAAATGCAGGAATTATGTCAGACACGGCTGTATGGTTAAGAACTCGCTTTGCAAACACATTGTCACCGGTTCAGTCTCACAGCACGGTACTTTGAACAAGTATCTTCTGCTATAGCCCTGGGGTCAATCGATTTCTTGCGAATTAATTTGGTTTACGGAAACTGTGTGGAGTATATGTCTTTTATTTTCTTTTTCGTTGCAATCATTGGACAACGGCCGTGCTGGGGCACTGTCTGGAAGGATTTAGTCGAATAGATCGACCTCAGCACTTATTTTTTAAAATGTGGTACTTATTTTATTGGTCTCGTTTACTGAAACACTGAGTTATGGGGACGTAAACAAACCAGCACCGGTTGTCACGCGGTGGTAGGGTATAATACAAACCACACACATACACACATACACACACAACGGGGTTCTTTCAGTTTCCATCTACTAAATTCAATCACAGAGCGTTGGTCGGCCCGAGCCTATAGTAGAAGACATTTGCCTAAGGAGCCACGCAGTGGAACTGAACCTGGAACCATGTGGTTGGGAACCTCAAAACATGCGGTAAGGAAACAAACCTTTTACATATCTGCATGTGTGTGTGTGTGTGTGCTTTTGTGTTTGGTGTGTCCACACCACCGCTTGACAACTTGTATCGGTCTGTTTACGTCCTCATAACGACTCGGCGAAAGAACTCGATAGAATAAGTACCAGATTCAGAATAAATACTGGGGCCAAATTTGTTCGACTTCGGTACTTTGTGTCTCTCAGCATGACCACACTGCAATGACTGAAACAAACGAGAGATAAAAGATATAGAACTCGAAGCTATTTTTAGAGTGTTTGAAGAGGGGAAAGTAGACAATACTGAACGTAGCTACCAAAGTATCATGAAAGCAAGAAAAATAAGTCGGTAAGTTGAACATTTACTCAACTGTCATACAGCCACGAACAAAGAAAAGAAAAAATAATCAGAAAAAAAAACTCTTTTAGAATATTAAAAATGTTGAAAACATTAATTTCTTTTGCATATATTGTTACAAATCAATAAACTAGTAAAGCATAAAACTGCATCCAATTAATTTAATTCGGAAAATCATATATGTATTATTTGTCTAGACATCAATGTATTTATATATGTATCTATATATCTGAATACTACGGTTTCGAATACTGAGGTGTTCTCGTGGTACATATTACTCACAATAATCGAGAAATTTCTGTAGATATATCCGACGAGCTTCCGCACAATTTCCGTTCACTAAATTTATTGAACCGAGCCTAGGATAAGTTTCCCTTAAAAACGTTAGGAAGGAGTTTAAGATGCTTGGCTATAACTACCTCTTTTTGTCGTCTTTCCTTGTCCTTGTCTTTCTTTCTCTATCCATTTATATAGATAATATATCATACATATACATACATATATTTGCACACACACACACACATATATATATATACACGTATATATATCAGGGTCAGGTACTGTAAAGTAACATAATGATTCGATGGCTATGGAGTTGGTACTGATAGATGTAAGAGATGTTGGTCCCAGGGAGCGTGGTTTTATTGATGATATATCTGTCATAGCGCTGATGGATGAGCTGCTATGGCAATGTCGACTGCCCACTAATGTCAAAAATAGTTGCAGATACAGATAAACCGTGACTGACAATTGTGGTTTGGCAGGACAGTTTAAAGTGTTGTGCTACCAACTCAGCATTTTGCTGGAACTTTTAAGGCCTGCCCAAGTGAATAAAATGCTATTAACAAGAATGGAGAGATGAAAAAACATTCTCGTAGGTTCCTATGAAAGCAGTTCGGTCTACGGACAAACTTCACGTAGGTGAGGCTGCACAGTGCTATTGCAAACTCCAGTAGCCGGGATCATCAGTGGCGGATGATTTTAAAGTAGCGAAAGTCAGCTGCCATATAATGCTAAGAAACTCGGCGGAGTATATTGTTTATACAACTCTCTCAAAAGTGTTGAAAGGAAGAAAATACATAATAGAGAACCTGCTGAGAAGGTAGAGACCATTCTGGAAAGGAAAGAAGTAGTATGTGCAGTGCAGAATAGGAAGATGGAAGCCAGACGGAGATGGCACAGACGGATATGTCACCAGAATAACAAATTCAGCGCAAAGAAATCCGTAAGATTGAAGAGGTAGTAGGTTAGGAAGCCAATGAGCATGAGCAGAATGGGCAGCACGGGAGACAACTAAGTAAAGGAGGCTACCGTGGAACGATTTATAGAGAAGGGCATCAACCATGCCGTGATTCCTATTGAGAGCAACATATACTATGTTTTTATTCCTGGTCAGTATTATATACCGTGGTTGAAGTACTGCTGAATGGCATCGTGTGGATGTTATGCCACCATGGAGTATGTTTCGGCAAAATGTAAGTCACCCCTTGCGGAATATGCCTGGAGACGGAACTAAATCCTAACTGCACTGGTCATGCATTAAAGCAACAATGCAGCAACGTCAATACACAGATGATCAACACAAAATTAGACTTAGGTGTTTTCCACAAGGAGAGTGATATAGGACAATGCAGGAGTGCAAACAACAGAGAACCAGCACCCAGACTTCCGTATGGTACTAATGATTTGAAGGACAAATGTATTAGGAAAAGTAATATGAGATAAGAACATGAAGAGAAATACTTAATATAAAGGACCTGAGAAATCGTGTGAAGCACGAGGGTGGCCGCTTACGATACTTCCAGTAGTGGTGAGATGTTGTGGGGGTTGTTGCTAGGCCCATTACGTTTTACTGGCTGGTATGAGACCTAGGAATGAAAGCAAACCGGTTATTTGTAAGATAGAGAGGGAGAAGCATATAATGCTTCATCGTGACGATTACAGATGTATATAAGAGAAAGAACAAAATAACAAGCAAAGGACGAATATTCAACGAGTAGTAAAAGAAAATAGTTTGGTTGAAGTGGTTATAACTACATAGCGATAATAGCTTTATAGTGGTTATAGTTGCCGCAAAGTTGAATTGGTTACAAAAGTTATCAGCCTTAATTAATTCATTTCTAAAAGTACCTTGTCACATTGCTTAGTGTTCCTGCTGTTGTCTATAGGTTTTGCATAACCAATGTTGTGGAAAGTTTATTCACTCTGAAATTACTGTATCAAATGAATTTGACAAAATGCTTCATGTTTCAATGGATTTTTACTTTTGAGCAATTCTAATGATTTAGCAGGAAATTCTATCATATAAAAGTGAAAGTCGTTCAGCTGAGAGGATTTAATGAAAATTTCGTTTCTGCAAAATGTTCAATCAAACGTGTAATGAGAATTAAACTGAAAGGGTTATTGTGAAGTCTAAAGTTCTTGCAAGCACAAATTACTGCTGTGACATTGTCACCTTTGTAATAAGACAAATGAACAATCGATCTTCAGAAAATTCCTATACACATATTAATACATATAAATGCTATTATAAAAGCCCCGTGTACATAATTTATGAAGACATGAATAACATGGAAAACGTTCTAATTAAATGTTAAAAGAATTAATTTAAAAGTTCCAGTTGTCTCGGATAAACCCGTATCTAAAACAGACTAGACATACAGTAATAGACGCACAGTAATCCATCCACCTATCTACACACATGCGTGCATACATACATACATACATACATACATACATACATACATACATACATACATACATACATACATACATACATACATACATACATATACACATACATAACACACCCATACATACATACATATACATAGACACGCACTCATATTCACATAAAGTACACGTGTACATATTCTCAGATATCATTATATACAGGACATATAAGAAATATTTTATGAAGATACAAAATCTTGTGCCTCTCAGTATGTATACTCACAAGGTTATGAAATATTAACCACATTATTAGATTGTCTTTTTACAGTATTTATACCATTGATAAAGCATGTACTGTCAGAAAGTTTGTACTGTCAGAAACATTTTGCGAAATGCCCTCAGCATTGAAGGAAAGCTAAATGCACTAATGAATAACCTTATTAAAACAAATGAACCCCCTAAAGTATACAATCCTAATTATAAAATATCCAGCTCGTTATATAAGGCCTAAAGCTAAAGCTACTCGGAAACAGAAAGTAGAAGTTAAACTAAACTCTCCTGTCACTGCTTTATACACAGGAGTCAATCTGAGAAAATTAAGAGAATATGCAACAGATACAAGGGGGTGCTGAAAAGTTCCTGGCTTTGGGTAAAAGAAGATACTGGAAGACTAATTAATTATGATTTTATCTAACATATTCTCCTCTCAGATTGACACACTTATTGCAGCAGTCCTTCAGTATTTCTAAGCCCTGTAAAAGAACTCGGAAGGTGGGGCCGCCTAAAAGGCCTTTCGTGAAATACTTAAAGCCGGGAACTTTTCAACACCTTCTCGTGTGTGTATATATATATATATATATATATCTGTAAATGTAATATGTAACAATTATTCGGTAGCCATGATAAAACTCCGAGTTTCGGTGGAAATCCACGCCGCCAGCCCTTCAGTTATCCGTTTTTCCCCCTTTGGTCGGATAACTGAAGAGATGCTGGCGTGGATTTCCACCTCGGCATCTGAAAATCGGAGTTTTATCATGGCTACCGAATAATTATCTCATATTACATTTACAGATAAATTCCTCTATTTACATAATATCGGAGTCTCTTTCATTCATTTGTTGTCTTACCATTTTTATCAATATATATATTTATATATATATATATATATATATATATATATATATATATATATATATATATATATATATATATATGTATGTATGTATGAATATATATATGTGTGTAAATATATGTTTATATACGTACATACATACACACACATACACATATATATATGCAAAAGAGACAGATAGAATAAGTACTCGTTTTACAAAGAATAAGTCCTGTGGTCGATTTTCTCGACTAAAGGCGGTACTCCAGCATGGCCGCAGCCAAACGACTGAAACAAGTAAAAAAGAGAAAGAGGGGATCAGTTAATTATGATTTTATTTAAACATTCTTCTTTCAAATTCACACACTTTCCAGCACCCCCTCGTATAATAACAATACTTTGTTCAAAATAACACGACATATAAACTTACTCAAGAGGAGCCAGAACAAGCACTTTCACTATAAACAGCCCATGAATTTACAGGAGAAACTGAAAAACTCCTAAGGGTTACTAAAGAGGAACATTCAAAGAGGTTAACAGGAAGAGAAATGTTCATGTTATCATAACTGGGTGGCGGTTCAGAAAATTAAATACATCTCGCTATGGAAACAAATCTCCATTACTGACAGAGAACATCAATGGAAGTTAAGAAACATAAAAAAAAATAAATAAATAAATGCCCCCTTTTAAAGCCTAGCCAGGCTCATGGCCCCGGTTTCCAGGTTGCTATGGCGTATGTTCTCCAGCTGGACGGGACGCCAGTCCATCGCAGCGTTACTTATTTTTGCCAGCTGAGTGTACTGGAGCAACGTGAAATGAAGTGTCTTGCTCAAGAACACAACGCGTCGCCCGGTCCAAGAATCGAAACCACAAGCTTATGATCATGATGCTGACACCCTAACCACTAAGCCACGCGCCTCCACTAAGAAACATTAAGGAAACCGTAAACAGAGAGCTTGTTGGTTATCAGTAAGTTCACCCTCGACATCTGCGCTATTTGGAAAGACACTTCTAAATAATCTAAAATTGCAATAATAGTTGTTTATATCCAGTTACCAGCAACACGTCTTTAATACAGAAATAATGCTGACGAAGTGTAAATGCAAATATAAAAATGATACTGGAAAGTGCGAAAAACTAATTCCCTTTTCCTTTCGCACGCAGAGAGGAATGTAACAGGTTTATTATATTTGAAATTCTTTTATATGATAATGATGGTACTACTGCTGCTGATGATGATAATAAAAATAATAGTCATAATATTTTTTTTTTTATTTTTCACACTATTGTAATAATAATAATTATTTTAATTGAAGTGATGATAATTAAAAAAAAATGTATATAAAAAACAAACTAAAAACGAAAATCATCACCACCTTTGAAAGAATAACAATAATTGAAAAAATAATACAAATACGAGTAACAAAAGAAACAAAGGATAGCCCACTAAAGACTACTGTGTCCTAATGACTTCATATTTACACGTAATCACTGAATGGAACTGCAGATAGTATGCTATGTTCTGTGTAACTGTTGACAGTTAGTAAGTATAGAGCACTTGATGGTTATACATATATAAAACAACATCTATCCATGCTAATTACAAAATACTGCTCTCTCACATACATAAGCACACACACAGATATCTGTTAGTTGTAATGAACAGGGAAAGCAGTCAATCCAAACCAATAGCTTATTTAGGCTGACTGCTATTGTGGAGTTACCTCAACGTCTAGTTGAGACACATACATACATACATACATACATACATACATACATACATACATACATACATAGGCGCAGGAGTGGCTGTGTGGTAAGTAGCTTGCTAACCAACCACATGGTTCCGGGTTCAGTCCCACTGCGTAGCATCTTGGGCAAGTGTCTTCTGCTATAGCCCCGGGCCGACCAATGCCTTGTGAGTGGATTTGGTAGACGGAAACTGAAAGAAGCCTGTCGTATATATGTATATATATATATATATATATATGTGTGTGTTTGTTTGTCTGTGTCATTGCTTGACAACCGATGCTGGTGTGTTTACGTCCCCGTCACTTAGCGGTTCGGCAAAAGTGACCGATAGAATAAGTACTGGGCTTACAAAGAATAAGCCCCGGGGTCGATTTGCTCGACTAAAGGCGGTGCTCCAGCATGGCCGCAGTCAAATGACTGAAACAAGTAAAAGAGTAAAAGAGTAAAAGAGAATACATACATACATACATACATACATACTTACTCAGGGACCTGTCCACTCGACTAGGAGTACGTGGTTAAGTCCGTCACGTATGAAAGAGAAGTTTCAGCAACGGTACCGAAAAGACATAACCGAAAAGAAATTATGCGAAGGCAACTTTAAAAACTGCTGTTTTAACCACATATTTTCCTTACGACGTAGGGACAAAAGTAAAGCCACCAAGTTGGCTAGCCACGTATGGGTTTTGAAGTCTAACGCCATACCACATACAACGGATCAAAAATGTAAGCTATGCGTAGTTGAAAGATCACAGATCCTTTCCTGATCTAAGAACTCCACCGTACTGCTGAATTTCAGATCTGAAATTTTTAGAGAATGTAAACACATGTATATATATATATTCTTGTTGGTGAATTGGAAAATGTCACCCTCTCCGAATTGAGCAGCTGTACTGTAGACTCTAGACACCTACGGTTAAAGGAAACTCTAATTCTCTCCCCACATTTTTCTTTTTCATTTCTTCTTTCTTTTTCCTTTTCCTTCGTTTCCCGCTGTTTTCAAGCTTCCACCTTTAACATCTACTTTTTTCTTACCTTTTCTCGTACTTTCTCTTATTCTATCGTCTGTTTTAGCATGTTATGCCCTGTGGACATAGCCTGAGTATTGTGTGAAGGCACCAGATGTGTTATAAAATGCTGTCTGAGTAGTTTCCCTCACATAAAGCTATTAGCAGCTTTATGCGAGGAAATAAAATAAATGAATAAATAAATAAAACTATTAGCAGGTCATAATATATATATATATATATTAGGGTTATGACGTTTTGATTTTTGGGAAGTAAACAATTTCCTATATCAAAAGTCGATGAACAATTTTATATATATGTAGGGAAAATAACCTTTATTTTAAGTTATTTTAAAAAACGTCACCCGACTTTTGACCCAAATCATGCAAAAATGCTGTTGGTGGTGGTGTCGAGGTTCATAATGCCTCTCAAGTTTTTACCAAACTTAGTGTGCTGGCTTAATGCAACGCAGAAGCAGTATATCTCAAATTTCAGCTTTCAAGTTTAAGTAGTTTAGGAGTTATAGTTTTTAATTTGTTACCACTTAGGCCCTACTTTAGGAAATATCTCCTTCCTCTCCTTTATATTTCTGTGATACTAAAAACTCTGACTATATTAATTGCTCTTCCGAATATTAGGCTTATCCAACTAGAGTATCTAAAATAATGTCTCATAAGAGAAGTGCTTGTGTCACTAAAAGAAACGAAAAAAATCTGGACGAAGAATCTCGTGCAATTTCAAGACTCACTCAAGAAAAGAAGACCTGTTCCTCTAGAAGAGCATTCTTTGGAAAACAACTGCAGGATACCAATGAAACTCCAAACTGTCGGTCGCTACCTGTTCCTTGGAGGTACCATCAAATGAAGGAAAGAAAGAACAAAGGAAATTACGAAAGAAGTAACTTTTTTTATGGCAAAAGAAATTAAATTTCCCATATTTATCAATTCAAAATGTACAAGCAAAAGTAGCAAATGTGCTGAATACCTACAATAAATGTGTAAAACGAGGAAAATACGATTCATTGAAAGGAAGTTTTGGCATCACAAAAGAAAACAGTTTAATGGCTATGCAATGAGGATAGAAGGTTATATTATCTTCAAATTGAAAGCAAGGGACAGGTTGGGTATGCAACTGGAAAGGTAGCCAGTTCCAAAACTATCCATTCATCCAAAAGAAGAAAAGTGTCCTTAATGTCAACTTCAACCAGAACAACTCCAGTGTCATCGTCAACGTCTGAAGCAGAGACTGAAAGTGAATATCAAGAGTCCGAAAAATCAGATGAGGAATCCACACAAATAAGGAGGAAGTATAGCAAAACTAGAACTGTAACTAAGTTAGTAATACCTTCCAAGCTATCAACCCCAAAAGAAGCAACAGTTTGTCGACAATTACCTCAAAATGGAATCAATGTCGAGACTCCTTCCCAATCTGGTATTTACAGATCGACTATCAGAGAAGAAAATGGAGAAAACACTACATTTAGAAAACTGGCCATTGCAATTTGATGGTAAACGTATTGATGACCAAGAATACCAAGTGCTAGTTTTAAAGAATGAACAGCGATAAGTTAAGTTAGAAGCACTCCAATTAAGAAACGGAAAAACCGATACTGATGTGAAAGGAATAACAGCTGTTTTAGATGAATACAATTTAAAAGATGATTGTCGCTGATACATCGAATGTGAACACTGGGTAAAGAAATGGCATTGCCATTCACTTGCAATGACTGTTTGCTCAAAAGGGTTTGATAGAACCGCTATCTATTAGTTGTCGGTATCAAATCCTCGATAGAGTTCTTCGTGTTGTAATGGATAAAGAACTTGGAGAAAAAAATTCATCTCCCAAAATTGAATACACATTCATCCTAGAGCTTCTAAGTAATTACGAGAAACTCCTGGCTAATTTAAGCAACGGCGAAGAAAAGATTACTGAATTCGCCGGATGGCGAGAAGACATGACATTTCTATTTCATTTGACCAGTGGTTTTTCGCTTTTTTGAGGACACCGGAAAATTTCCTACTGTAAAGTTTAAAAAAATACTCAATTGGGAATGGTGGGGCCCCAGCATGGCCACAGCTCGTGAGCTGAAACTAGATAAAATGAAAAAAAACAAACTTAAGTAATGCAAGATGGAATTCTCGAGCAATAGCTCTTTTGGCATTTATTCTTCTACGCGAGAAAAGAGTTTTGCTTCTCAATGTTTGTCGCTTACAGCTGGGCAGACCTTTGGTTTACTGACTAAATGTTCAATGCACATGATTATCAGAAGTTATGTGGAAGCCTGCAAATTCATAAAAAAGCATTGAACTCCGTAAAAAACTTTTGGAATCGAAAACCATCTGAACTGTAAATTCCCAGAATAAATCAGAGTGGAGAACGGGCAATCAAGTGCCTTCAAAATCTTTATGATGTTTGTAAAAAGTAGCAACTCCAGCTTTGATTTATTTTATCTAACAAAACATATTCATTCTTTGTTACGTTAAAAAATTTGCAAACATTCAGCAGCCTTTTTCTTATACAGTTATTTATACTTCAGATGTATTATTTCTGCATTGTATTGTGTCAGTACACAAAGTTTGGTAAAACCTTGAGCAGGCGTTATGAACCCCCACTGGAATTTTGCATGATTTGGGTCAAAAGTGGTGATTGATTTCTTAAGTTGGGGGTGACGTTTTTTTCAAATAAAGCAAAATAAATGTTAGTTTTCTAACTTCCATAAAAGTATTCATCGAATTACAGTATAGGGTTAGTAGATTATGAAAAGTCATACCCCTAATATATGTATGCTTGCATACATACATACATACATACATACATACATACATACATACATACATACATACATACATACATACATGCATGCATGCATGCATGCATACATACATACATACACACAAACATATATACCTTGCTTTTCCCATAGTTCTTTATGAGGACTTTCAAATTATATACACACGTCTATCTATCTATCTATCTATCTATCTATCTATCTATCTATCTATCTATCTATCTGTCTGTCTGTCTGTCTGTCTGTGTCTCTCTCTCTATCTATCTATCTATCTATCTATCTATCTATCTATCTATCTATCTATCTATCTATCTATCTATCTATATATATATATATATACACACACACATATATATATGTATATATATATGCGTGTGTGTGTCTGTGCTTTGCGTTGCGCTGTGGTAAATCTTGCTGCCATATGAAAATCTGTAAGGAGAAACAGATATTCCAATTGATTTCCACGTTCATAGAATTCCGCGTAACGTAGAAATCAATGGAAAAGATACGTCTCACATTATAGGATACGGATTCCATCTTACAAAAAGTTATTCATAAACACAATTGTTCGTAACGTGAGGGATGACCCAGCGTAAAACCAGTCTAATCTACCCCCATAACCAGATGGCAGTGGCCACTACTGTAATAGTTACGAAAGGATCAGCAAATAACAGATAGATCTGCATTCTTGCATGAATTGACACGGCAAAACATCGAACTGTGAACACTACGGCTGCATGCAGCTGAACATTCATCCATCGAAGCAACTTGAGTCCAATGTATATACGCACATATATATAAGTTCATGTGTTCGGGTCTCCATGTACATGGTTCTCGATTGTATACACACAAACATATATATCTGTTCGTGTTTGTATGTATCTGTGTTCTGTACATAATATATATATATATATATATATAGGTGCAGGAGTGGCTGTGTGGTAAGTAGCTTGCTTACTAAGCACACGATTCCAGGTTAATATATATATATATATATTTGTACATCGGTTTGTCCCTCCACCATCGCTTGACAACCGGTGTTGGTGTGTTTACGTCCCTGTAACTTAGCTGTTCGGCGAAAGAGACCGATAGAATAAGTATTAGGCTTACAGAGAATAAGTCCTGAAGCCAATTTGTTCGACTGAAGGCGGTGCGACAGCATGGCCGCAGTCAAATGTCTGAAACAAATAAAATAATATATATACTGTGTATAATATAGTACTCATACTGTTTTAAATGCAGTAAAAGATATATTTCTTCCTACCTCTCCTGCATGACCCCCTCTGTCCGACATTCGCCATGATAGATCGCTAGCCACAACACATTCTTTATTTTCTCTCCTTGTTTCTTTCTATGTTCCTTTCTGTGGAAGAGCGTA
>NC_042997.1:147095462-147137962 GCF_006345805.1 Octopus sinensis
TATGGCTTTTGCTTACGGATTAAGCTTACCATCTAATTTGGCCATGGCGGGTAAAGCCAGGATAAATGTTGTAAGCCATCCAGTCTGATGTTTTTATTGTCCAGTTAATCCATCGTCTTCGAAATAAAGAAGTGAAAACATGAAAAGAATGGTTTTGTTTCTACTTTTTTGTTTCTGACTAGCATTTTAGTGGCTTTCTTTAACACTTTTAGGTGTAAGTCAGTCTCTGTGTGTGCATATATATATATATATATATATTATACACGTACGCATACGCGTACACACGCACAGCCCCACACATAAAGACACGCGAACACACACACGGACACATACACAAAGACACGCACACAGACCCACACATAAAGACACCCAAACACACGCACGTACGCACACACACATATATACATGCACATACATATACACACATACATATTCACATACATACACGTACATAAACACACACGCACATACATACACACACACACACATATATGGAAGTTGACTGTGATTTCAAATTCCATCAAATTTCGACACTAATTCAAATAGCGACCAAAATGCAGATTTTGTCGTTATTTATACCCGAAGAATTCTATAAAATGTACGGAGGTGGGGAGAGATTTATTTATATGTGATGATTTCAGTAATTTTGGCTTGCTGTCAGATTGTCGTAGTAAATTAAATTTTACTTTTTTGAAGTTGAAAAGGCCTTTAAATAGCTATAGAGAAGAAATAAAATAGTCTATAAATAGTAGTTAATTTATTTTTGATAAAATAGGGTAGTAATGGAGTTTGGTTATATGACTGCTACTCATAATTGGAATCTAATGGTCATTTAAAGTTGAAACCTAAAGGTCATTTAAAGATGAAAGCGGGGAAGTGGATGACTATGGAGAAAAGTGTGTGTTGAAAGGGTGTATGTGGGTATACTTGTTATTGTGTCAGTTGTTATGTAGATATTTATATATGTTTGTATATATTGAACCCTTACTGCTTAGGAAAGTGTCGATAGAAGCGCTAGTGTGTGTGTTGAAAGGGATGTATGTTTGTGTGAGCGTGTCTGTTATGATGTGCTAGACGCTACCTAGGTGTGTATATATGCTTGTATATATTGAATCCTTACCACCCAGGAAAAAAATGCTGATAGAAATCTTAGCATGGCAAATTAAGTATGAGTTGTTGAAATAAGTTGTTTAAATGAGAACTGAAAGCAGTATAAAAGATAAAGAAAATAAACTATAATATAAGGAAGGTTGAAACCTTAACAACAAGACCCAGGAATACAGCTTCTCATAACAGATGAAGTAAATACGGATAAGAGTAATGCAATATAAAGCATACCACATCGTTGATTTGGTTCTTGATGTTCGAAACACAGCGTTGCTCAAAGGCCTCAAAGAATCAAGTGTGTTGTGAACATACATCGTTTGAAAGAAGACGGTGTTCTTCGGATACAAAATACAAGAGCGATTAGCATATTAGTGTTCGAATCAGCCAGAACGTATTAAAATTGAATACGTACGCCATTATCTTGATCCTCGCTATTCTCTGGGCACATAAAGATTTATTATGAAATCTAATTCGTTTTACCAATACATAAACAGACACTCATTGTGTTTGTGGGGTGAGTGTAGGAGTACACCCACTCACCCACACTCTACACACCCACACAAATTATTTATGGGAAACGTTTTGAATATGCAAATAAAACTCCTATTCTAATATGCCGGTCACAATCTAATGATGCTGACTGGTGAAGCAGTTTTTCGAGATTATACGTAAGGGTTATACGCAAGGAAGTAAACCCTCACAGAAATATAAAGATAACCCCCCATAAACACGATGGATTATGAACTTTGACGTTCATACTTTCCTCTACATCAAATTTACTCTCTACATCTCCACATAAAAATTTGCTGCGTATATACCTTGTCTTCGATGACAGAATCAGAATACCCAGTATATGGAAATGTGGATCAACACACTGATCCATTACCTGGGATATCCCAGAAACAGCTGTAAGGTATTATTATTTACTTTTGCTTACCTTGACTCACCATTAGAATAATTTCAATGTTCTGATAAGCTTATCCTGCCTTGGTTTTGTTTCCCTCTTCCTTTAATTTATACTCGCTGACTAGGAAGTAGGCCGCAGATCCCCAACCCTACCCCGTTGTGAACTTCGATCACAGTAGCTTATCAATTGGCGCACTCATAGTACCTATTAGTTTAGATCACCCGTGGCCTAAACCCTTCCCATTCTCTCTCTCTTTCACCCTCTCTCTCTTTCTCGATATAAATATATATTAGATAATAAATCGAATATTTTACACCTGGTAGCTTACTTTCACAGTGTTCGTTATGTGTATGGTAAATGAAAGACGGAAGATGGAATATACTAGAATTTATTATTAATCACGACAATTGTTTCCACACATCTAGCATTGATCCCTCACGGATGAGACACTTAACAACCGATTCAGGAGCATCCGGCGGTGAAGATGTGTCTCAACGAATGATAAATAGGCACAACTCTTTAAAATAACAGTTCCACAATGTATCTTCTCATTTTGTAGAAAGAAAAGCAACAAGACGAAGGAAATGTCTTCATTTACATAGAAGCGACAGCAGGAGGAGATAACGCGAGGTTGTTCAAACCTCCATATTTACTCTTTTACTCTTTTACTTGTTTCAGTCATTTGACTGCGGCCATGCTGGAGCACCGCCTTTAGTCGAGCAAATCGACCCCGGGACTTATTCTTTGTAAGCCCAGTACTTATTCTATCGGTCTCTTTTTGCCGAACCGCTAAGTGACGGGGACGTAAACACACCAGCATCGGTTGTCAAGCAATGCTAGAGGGACAAACACAGACACACAAACATATACATACATATATATATACATATATACGACAGGCTTCTTTCAGTTTCCGTCTATCAAATCCACTCTCAAAGCATTAGTCGCCCCGAGGCTATAGCAAAAGACACTTGTCCAAGATGCCACGCAGTGGGACTGAACCCAGAACCACGTGGTTGGTAGGCACACAGCCACTCCTGCGCCTATAATAATTTGTTGATTATTTTTAATACTTTTCTCGCTGTATTGCGTGCTCGTTAAATATAACCGTTAACAAATATGGACGTATAAACGCCCTCGGGTTATCTCCTCCTGCTGTCGCTTCTATGTAAATGAAGACATTTCCATCGTTCTGCTGCTTTTCTTTCTATGTATTGAGAAGATATGTTGCGGAACTGTTATTTTAACGAATTGTGTCTATCTATCACTTGATGAGACACATATGCACCACCGGATGCTCCTGAACAAGTTGCTAAGTGTCCTAGCCGTGAGGAATCGATGATAGATGCGCCGAAACAGTTGTCGCGATTAATAATAAATTCTCGTTTATTCCATTTTCTGTCTTTCATTTACCATATGTATATATACATATATCTTTCCCATATAAACACGCTTACATATATCAATATAATGCATAGTATACATACAAGGTATATACATATGCACGCGCTTATGTATGTGTGTATGTATTGTATATGTGAATAAATGTATATTATTTGGAGTATTCTTGTAAGGAAGGAGCTGGTTTCTAACAAATATACACAACTCCATTGTTGGAATGCGAGTAACAAAAGCATTGTCACATTTTGAACTTTAGAAAAGTTTGCATCATTTCACTGCTTTGTGAGTGAATATATATATATATATATATATATATATATATATATATATATATATATATATATATATATACACAGGGAGAATTCACGAAAAAAACAAAAGACGAAGACAGGTGGTGTAGAAAACAAACATACGTATTAGTGTAACGCTCGGGAATTGAAAAAGTCTTTTACGTTTCGAGCCTACACTCTTCCACAGAAAGGAACACAGAAAGAAGCAAGGAGAGAAAAAAAAATGTGTGTAGTGGCTACCGATCTATTATGGCGACCTCCGGACAGATGGGTCACACAGGAGAACGAAGAAGTAGGGGAGATAACAAAGTAATAGTGATCCCAAAACGAAGGTGCGCGTGTGTGTAAGAGAGTATGTATGTGTGTGTGAAAGAGGGCTGGTGGTCTTGACGTGTGCGTGTGTGTAAGACTTTCTCTTTATCTCTGTATTATATCATTCTTGCATTCGTTTAACGTATCTAAACATTAATTCGTATTTGTATAAAATAATAAATAGTTATATGCATACATTTCGAATTCGGCAAAGACAAGCATATATAGAGTACAGTGAGTTGAGGATGAAACAGGGATTAACTGTAAGCCTCCTTGAAATTAGAAGGTAGAAACTGCTGCAAGTGGTATTAAAGATATATGAAATATAACTAAAAATAATATCAATTAATTCAAATGTTTGGAAAATAAATACAATGCAGCTATGTGTTGGCTGTGTCTTTCAACTGATGAAAGCAATGAACTTAACTGTTCTTACTAGTTCTCGGCAGAATATATTATATTCAGATGGCAAGGGTTACGGTGGTCAGTGTATATATAGAAACATGAGAAAAGTAGTGATGCTTGTTATGAATATCAACGATAAATGAGAAGGAAAATACTTTGGTGAAGCCTTCAACATATGACATACAGATATCTATAGGTTTTAACCAACGTTGTGTTTTATCATGATTGCAAACAATTCCTTTGTACAGTATATGAGTGGATAGAAAAGAAAATGTTCATTATATAAAATGTTCTATCCAGTTTATTTCAGTTTCTAATATTGCTGTGTAACACTGCTCATGAGGAAGATTACTGTAAGAGTGGAAACACACATACAACCGTTCCCTCTTTTTCTCACCTCACACATGTTGTACAGACGAAATATTCACAACCATCATGACACAATGTTGACTAAAAGCATGTGCATATGTGTTCTATAGTACATTATAGCAACTAAACAAAACGCTGTTAGCAAACCAGTGATTTATATAAACACATGGCATAGCATATAACATTTGCAATAAAGTAAACTGAAAAAAAAAGCCGATTAAGTAAGAGTATTTTTGCATTATTCCTTATAGCATATGCTAGGCTAAACATTTCATTAGATACCATTAAATGGTGTGACATTTACACAAAATTAAATAATAAAATATTTCACTTGATATTTGCATCGGAAAATATGACAAATGATTGCAACCTGTGCACGTGAATAACATAGGTACTATCATAAACCCTTTTACACTGGCATTAGATACGATTACGTGTACATTGGAACTAAAAGATACATATGTGCAAATAGAAATAAAAAAGTGTTTCAAAAATAGAATTTTAGGCAACAGCAGTTCCTGAAAATGTTACCTTTCTAAATGGAGATAAGTACGAGCAAAAAAAGACAGATACAAATTGCTGAAATGCTAACCGTCGATAATCATACAGAGCTACCGTTTTATTCACATAATAAGTAAAAGCATTCAAATAGGTATAGACAATGAATGCATGTAAATGAAGAACAAAATAAGTATTAATAGATTTGGTAGAAATTGTCCAACGTTATGGACAGTTTCCAAAAGTCTTTGACCTACAGATACTTGTTGGATGTTCGAGGCAACAACTCTGGGTCTCTCAGGTCTGTACACCTCACGAATTTCCAGGTTACGCATTGTTTGTGGCATTGTACAACTCCACGGAACAACAACTTTCCGACTGGCATCGTAAACAACAGCAGGGATTAATAACTGAATTACATTCCTCTGACAAAAAAAAAAGACTAAGAAAGATAAACAAAAAAACAACAAAAAACCCAGTAAACTACCTTTTCTCATCCCAAACATAAATGGTCTCACCTGAACTTCACCTCCACTATCACAACATATGCATTCATACTTACTTGCACACACACATGCAAACAAAGACACACACACACACATATACGCACGCGCACGCACACACCCATTATACACTTTTCCCACCACATACCCAGCAGTATATCACCTCCACTTCGATTTCGCAGAACACAAACATTCACACACGCTCACATGTACTTCTATATACACTTGCATAACACACTCACACACAGCCTTATACCATTCTATGCCTGTATCGCTTATCTCCTCCTGCTGTCGCTCTTTTTGATGCAAAACATCATTCAACGATTCTGCTCTACCCACATCCGCTCTCCCTTTCAACAGACTAATTCACTAAAATCAACATTCCTTTTTTGATTTAATCTTCTTTTTTCTCATTTCCACTTTCCCCCTTTTTCTTTTCCCTACTTTCCTCTTATCTGTTCTCGACGAAGAAACATTGTCCAAGTGCTGAAATTTCATCTGTTCCTTCTTTACAACGTAATTTTATCCTTTGTACCCGTGTTTCCTGTTTCGTTTTTTTTTTTTTTTTTTAAATATTTTGTTTGCTTTATTTCTCTCATGATTCCACTTGGATATAATATTAAATTACTACACTGGCGCAGGGCACCCGGATTACACTCGATTTATGGAAAGCCATACTTGAATTTAGCTTTTACATCCTTCTTAATATGAAATTCGCAATAAATATCATTTCATAACTTAGAGTAGAAAATGCTTTCAAGTTTTGAAAGAAGATAGAAAACAGAATTAGAAGAAGGGGGGGAGCTGGAATAGAAGAAAAGTTGCATGAGCAGTATTGTAATCATCTAGAATTCCAACAATATCAACAACTATGGATAATTGCAAATAATAATAATAATAATAATAATAATAATAATAATAATGATGATGCTGATAATAATAATAATAATAATAATAATGATGATGATGATGATAATAATAATAATAATAATAATAATAATAATAATAATAATAATAATAATAATAATAATGAGAGATACTGATTTTATGAATTTCAAAATCTAAGAGAGAGCGAGAGAGAGAGAAAGAAAGAAAGAGAGAGAGAGAGAGAGAAAGAAAGAAAGAAAGAGAGAGAGAGAGAGAGAAATAAAAAACAAAGAAACAAAACAAAAATCAAAGCAACTACAACAAATATCAACTAATGTTTTTCGCTCTGAAGAGCTACTGGCGTCATTGGAAATCACTTGAAAATAACAAGGATCAAATATATTTTTATAACCATTTCCCGCTACTTTATCCGAAAAACAAGTTTTAATAACAGTAGAAATTTATGTGGCAGTTTCACTTAATACTACCAGAGGCTGATTTAAAGTTTATAACGTTGACGCCGCTTTAAGAACTACATTTCCTGTCAACAGATTTATCCTAATCTTTTTATTTTTCATTACCGCATGATATCGTACAATATGTATTTCAGTTATTTCTGACAATGGAACTATCTACACATTGAATCTTCATGTAGGAGGACGGTGAATTGGCTGAATTGCTAGAACGTTGGAAGAAATGCTTTGCAGTAGTTGTTCTGGATCTTTAGACTCTGAGTTCAAATCCTACCGAGGTCAACTTTGTCTTTCATCGCTCCAGGGACTATAGAATAAAGTACAAGTCTAGTAAAGGTGTCAACGGTATCGACTTAATCCCTCCCATCAAAGTTGCTGTCCTTATGTCGAAATCAGAAACCATTATTGTGCACGTGGCTGAGTATTCCTATTCGATAGAGGTCCTCAGCTGTTCAACTTCTTACCTAAAGAAATTAGAGATACAAAAGTAACCTCTACTGAAACATTATTAAAACAAACATTGGATAAACTCCTAACGACGGTACCGTTCAATTATACACTCAGGGGGGATTAGATGCTACAAACTCAATCATAGACAAACTTTCAGTCATAAAGCGGCAACAAAACCGATAAAAAATAAATTAAGGTGGTGCTCCAGCATGGCCGCAGTCATTCGACTGAAACCATTAAAAAAATAAAAGAAAAGAGCAATATACCATTGAGGTAATGTTCAAGAAGAATCAGCGTTACACTGATTTTTTATATTTCAAGCGTGGTACTTATTCTCTCGGCGTCTTTTGCTGAACCGCTAAGTTACTGGGACGGTTCAGCATTTTGATTATAGAAACGTTTAATTTGGAAGGACTTTATACAGTTTCCTGTTGCTTAAATCTCATCACTCACTAGACTGCTACTGACTCAACACCTTCATAGACGACAAGGTTTGATCAAGGTTTTGCTTAGTGAGAACGTAGCGATGAGCCCATACTTGCGAAGCAAATTTCTTAACTCTTCAATCAAGTCTGTATGGTGCACATATTGAACATTGTGAAATCGCTCATGGAATCCACATATCTTTGAATATTCAAATTTGGAGGAATAAATCTCATGTTGTTCAACATTGAGCCTGTTTAGTTTCACTTGCTTTGACTATGCCGTTTCTGTGATATTTTCATCTGAAATGATATCAATTTTTTTTGAAACACCCTATATATATATATATAACGGGAAGCTTTATGAAAATAAACAAAAGACGAAAGCAGGTGGAGTACAAACAAACAATTGTATTAGTATGGCGCTCAGGAATATAAATAAAACAAGTCTTTTACGTTTCGAGCCTACGCTCTTCAACAGAAAGATACACAGAAAAGAAACACGGAGAGAAACAAGGAGAGAAAAAAATGCGTGCAGAAGCTAGCGAATCAACATATATATATATATATATATATATATATACACATATCTGCTTAAGGAACATCAGATAATCATTCTTAACAAGAAACAACCTAGGACAGTGCAGTGAGAGTATTGTATATGGGTATCTGAAACTAAAAATACTCAGGAATGTAATACCGACAAGTTTATAACAACTCATCTTGATGGTTATCGCCGTGCAAATACACGAGAAAGAAATTACCTTCAAGTTCCGTAATTCCTATGGTATATCTGGAAAAATAAAAGCGAGCATAGCTTTCTCAAAAACTTAAATGCAAATAGGTTGGCCTAGGATGACGAAAATAAAAAGACATACCTTTTAAAATCCATCCTATACAACCTCGTCACCGAGAAGATTAACGATCAGAATAAAATCTAATATCCTAAACAGGAAGGGAAAATACGTACGCACGCCATCACTAACTGACAAGTGAGCGTTGGGGACTTTTAAAATGTCATTTTGAACGTTTTACTCTACGACTATACCGATCTCAGCTAGTAGAAATCTGTTACTGTTTTCCATTTTTCTGCTATAAATAAGAAAAAAAAAACTACTTTTACTCGTCAACTTAGCAGTATTCAGACCGGGTTACAAATATACCTTACACTACGAAGGATTTCACTTTGCTATCCTGGATGACATTGATACCACCACCACCACCACCACCACCACAACAACAACAACAACAACAACAACAACAACAACATCAGCAACAACACACATACTAATTCTAACAATAATTTCAACACCAACATTACTACCAAGTCTATGAGTTATCTAAGATGATGCAATTATTCTTCTCGTAGGATTTTTGCATTATGATCAAGAGCTTTAAATCAATGTTTTCTCAGGTACTATGAAGAAGAAAACAAAAACACCCTAGTGAACTGTGATTTAAAATTCTCATATCGGCTATATGAAGCGATTAAAAATTACTGGGACAAACCCACCCAATCTTAAATCCTTTCACGGCTAAACAGCTTTGACAACAGGCATTATTCTTTTCCCAATAAATGGTTGTCACAGACCGCAATTGTTATTCTGACTCCAACCAGTCAAAATTTAACACAGAAGAAAGCGATAAAAATTCAAACAAACCACTCTCATGATTGGCGTCCCTTAACTCTCGTATAACGTCGAATGAATCTGATCTGAAAGGGACCGCTGTGAAATATATTTAGTATAAAAATAATTTAAACCACAACTGGATAATATTTTTTTCCAGTTTCTCGTGGCTATCCTGAAATAATAGGCCATGTTTTGCAATAAAAGGAAAAATTCCCAAAAAACATTATCATAGTAAAAGTTATTGATGATGTCATTGGAAACTATATGAAAATAATTTATAACCCTTATTAGACCGCTAATACCCGTTTGTGTACAGTCTCTGTCACTCTGAAGGAACATCTAGGAAATATTAACAGTACACATGAAAAAATTACTCACTGTAAGAAGCTCAGTTGGCTAACAAAGTTAGAAGAAAATAGCGATCACTTTCACCGCAGAATCAAATATTTAGATTCCATCACAAGTTGTAAGGTGATTAATAAGTTGACAGTTTAACAACTACATCTTACGAAAATATTGACAAAAATCTCCGAAGATTTGACAAGAAATCAATGAATTTAAAACACGAACTTAAAAGTGCATCAAAGAAGCCATTCGTTAACAGAAAAATGATACGCTCAAAAATGAAAATACTGATTCAGCAAAAAGACAAGAAACTATAAGCCTAAAACTGTAGACTTGCCTAGACATTCTGTATCAAAATTTGTGCAGCTTTACAATCTGTCCCAGCAAGTTCTTCCAAGACCTTTGCGAGTCCAACAAAATAGCGACTAATGAGTAGGAAAGTGGAAAGACGAGAGAGTAGAGACGTGCCGAACAACCTTTGATAAATAAATCAGCACCGTTGGATGTAAGAAAATGCCTCAGAAAACGCCTTATAGTATGATTGATACCAGAAAGGCATTCCATTATATTTCCCGTTCACAATTGTTAAAGTCAGTGTAGTTGGCAATTGTCCCTGCTGCTTTAGTTACCGCTATTGAAAGCCTCATAAAGACTGCTCAGCAGCCTTCATACTTGTAACTATATTGTGTCCGATGTTATAAATTTAAAAGGGAAAAATGCCTGTGCTTCTGTTTATTTTGGTACTAAATTGAACGTAATTTCTTTAGCAAAAATCCAATGGTTGTGTGTCAGGGACTACAAAAAGAGACAAATCAATGCAATTTCTTTGTGGATGATCTAATTATCTAAACTAGAAATAACTGCAACGATGAAAAACAACCACATTAATAATATTTTCAGCTGATTGGATATAGTAAGCATAAATGTTCGTAATTGAAAGTTGAACGCAGTAAAACTTACCCAAATCCAATAATATTATATCGATGTTGCCCCTATCATTCTTGTTCCACTCAGAGCAGGAGTGATAGAGGCGACATAAATGTATAGGCATCGTGCTATAAACATCGATAGTGTACCAAACTTTCACATATATTATATGGAAAAGTTGTGCCACAGATACAGGAAATATTACATACAAATATTTCTATATAAATATTTGAATATTATATATATATATATTATATATATATATATATACAAGCAAATCAGCCAGTATCTTAGACACTTTCTCCATGAGTTGCATGGTAACTAGGAATATATTCAGATACAGTGGTAGATATAAGTCATTGACCTAAAGGTAAGAAAACTCAAGCTGTGAATAGCTTTGAATTTAATCACGACTAGAATTTGTCGATGCTTTTAAAGAATATTATCGTCTACTTAAGATTTAATATAAATTAGCAAAGCTGTATGAGGCATAGTTCTACATGAAATTAAATGTTTTGCTTTTATCCAAAGATTGAAGCGTCTGTGGAATAATAAACACTCTGAATTAGACTGAACGACCTTAACGAACATACTAAACGGAATAACAAATGGAGACTGAATTAAATTATTGAATCCTCCATATCAATACAGGTTTAGCAATCGTGCTGCATCCCTCACCCACCATATATAACAATACACGCTACGATAACAACTTCTATGCTAACAGCGAAGTTAAGTCAAACTATAACATCATTGAAGCAAGTGGTAGCTACGAGGGTGGACTGAAAAGTTCATAGGCTGACTATTCAGGAGTGACATTAGAGGTGTGAAATCTTGCATGCATTAATTCCAACCCTTCTTATTAATAACTGTATTGTTTCTGTTCAGCTAAACTGTTCAAAGAACATTTCAAAAGTAACTAGTACTGACTTCTCTTGAAAATGGACAAAAGTTGGCATCGTGGTGTTATAAAGTACCTGCTGAAAAAGGGGTTTAGCCTCCAACGACATTCATGTTGATATAGTTGCTACATTAAGGGTGACGCTCCAGCTTTGCCAAGTGCGTAAAAGTGGGCATCTGAATTCAGGAGGAGAACGGAGAGTCTTAAAAACGTCCTTCAACTGCCACCATCGAGAAAAATAATGACCGTGTTCACCACATGCTGATGGATGACAGGTAATTATCTAAAATTAAATAACCAATACTATTACTATATCCCGTGAGAGAGTTGAAAATATGCCACACAATGAACTTGGTATGACGATGGTTGCTGAGTTTTGGTTTTGAACCTGAGACAAAGAGACAATCCCTAAAGTGGAAACATCCCTACTCACCTGCTGCAAAGAAGGCCAGGGTAGTTTTGTTTGAAGGGAAGGTTATGGCCTCAGTCTTTTGGGTGCAAAAGACGTGTTTATCGACTTACTTCAAAAGGGCCACGTCATCAATGGAGAGTACTATGTTAACTTGTCGAGGCAGTTACAAAAGGCTATCAAAACCAAACTGTCAGGAAAACTGACGAAAAATGTCTTGTTTCATGAAGACAATGCTCCAGTACACAAGTCCTTGCTTTCAATGGCTGCTGTGCGTTATTGTCGTCGGTTTGAATTGATTGGTCAGCTTCATTGTTTTCTGATTTAGCCCCATCTCACAAGTATTAGTTCCCCAACATGAAAAACAAGTGATTGGAACTAGTATCACAGTGATGATGACGTTATATTTGCTGTTGATGATTTATTTGACTAACAGGACGAAGGCTTCTTCAATGTGTTCCAAGCGTTGCAACAACGGAACTATGTCGAAAAATAAACCGCATTTGTCACATTCTGTCAGAGTTTCTTGGTCAGCCTATGAACTTTTCTGCCGGCCCTCGTACAAAATGCAAGTTAACGAAAAGCGGTAATAAAGTGCTTTAAGATAGGACTAAAAATAATGAGATTAGATGATGCTTCTAGACATTATAAAAGTATGAGCCTACATTGTAGCTCAAAGCTGTTGCATAAATTATATACAATGCTATCTTTGAGATAAACTATCCCGGGTTAAACATAAAAAAATATTTATGATTTTGAGTTTATTTAAACATTCCAATACATAGAATACTGGCGGAATATTTTTACTAAAACTTCCGTTAAACGCAAACTTAAATTTTACATAGTTGCTTGAAATACAAAACAAAAACGAATCCCTGTTGGGAAGGGTGAGTTACCAAGAAAATGTGATTATTTAATTCAAAATCGGCGAGGAGGAGAACACACACTCAATTGATTTCAAATGTAGATTATAGAGTGGCGAAGTTGGTGATATTACTAAGTGATACAATAATTTAGTTGGTGCAGGCAGATTTGTGTGGTCAAAAAGTTTGCTTCTTAACCCCTTACCCGGCAGAAACGAATATATGCGTTTTGACCGAAATCGTTTTATTCTATCTCTGGCGAGTTAACTCGTCAAAAGATAGACTCGCCAAAATCGACAGCAAACGAGTTCCTTTGTCTATTATAAACTCTTTTTTGACATATACGAGTATATTCGCTCACTTTATACGTCTGGCAGTGACGATTTCTGCCACCTTTCGCTTGAGTAAGGCATTGAAGACCGAGTATGATTTAGTCACCTGGAGACAGTCGAAGGGTTGGAAGGCACATTTTATGAATAGAAGTATTCACTTTGTTTTTACGTTGTTTTTTTATACCTTTATATTATAACCCCACCATGTCGATAACCAAATAAAATAACATGATTTTTTGTAAAACTAATATGATTTATGAAAAAAACGAGTTAACTCGTTTCTGCCCAAAGCGGTAATTTAAAATCAATATTATTGAATTAAAATTCATAATAAATAAGGTTTGAAATATACCTCGAAATCACCATTCAAAACAGTAAAATAAATACATTTATTTTCAAAATAATTGTTGGGTAAGGGGTTAATCAAGGATTTGATATCACTGCGCCCTCCTTGAACAAGTGCTTGCTCTCATAGCTCGTCACCCCACCCCACCCACCTACACACACACACACACTCACACACACACACACACATACACACACACTCACACACACACACTCTCACACACACACACACACACACACATACATACATAACGGGCTGCGGTAGAAGACAATATGTCTGTGCGTATGCGTCTATATATACATGAGCGTGCGAATACAGGTATCTAAGCATGTATGTATGTACGTACGTACGTATGTAAGTATGTATGTATGTATGTATGTATGTATGTATGTATGTATGGATGGATGGATGGATGCGTATATCTTTCGCCGATGAGTATAAACATCGGTATGAAAATCGAAAACCTGTAGCTTCACGAATAATGTCAAATGATGTCTAGTCTACATTTAGTTCTAAGGACTTCTTTGTTTGCCCCACCACCTCATCATTCACCATCAGAATGCAATGAACCAGTGATTGGCCAACTGGAAACCTGTAATCAACGATGTCATTAATGGCAAATTGCGAAAGAAAATAAAAATAAGTAAGAGAGTTTCATGCCAAGAAAACACTTTAACCAGAAATTGAATTTGTTAGCGGACCAATGAATATATGCAAAACTCTTCGAAAATTCAATATGTAGCACATTATAGATGTTGCTTTCTAATTTCCAACGAAGGAGCTTTGTAAGAAGATTTCAAAGAATTAATAAAGAGATACTCATATATGATTAAAAGCAAACATATTTGTATACATATACATACATACACACACATGTATTTCATACATATACACACACGTAAGGATGTTTTCCTTACTGACTGCATCGAACAGCATTTATCTAAATTAAAAATTACAGGAATGCTATGCTAAGACATGTTCTCCAGCTTAGTGTAACCAATTCCTAAAAGTGAAGTTCATTAGTTTTCTCCGCATTTTACTAACTTTTCCAATCTCCCTTATATAAACAGCTTGAACCAAATGTGCAGAATTAATCTAGAGGGGTTGTTAGTTTATTTAGCTTTTGGATGAGACACTAGACCAACTACTACTACTACTACTACTACTACTACTACTACTACTACTACTACTACTGGTGTTATTTATAAAGAAATACACCCATACAGATCTACAAACGAAACTCACTTTCGCATCCACATACACAACAAAGAACATCATGAGAAGAAAGATAACAACGCTTGTCAATAAATCAATAACATAGAAATGGCTTCCTTCTTTTTTTTGGCTAGGTGGATTTAAATTTGGTAGTGCCTGAATAAGTAGTTGTAAGTAACAAGTTTATTAACAACAGTATATTCTAAATATAACAGCAACTGTTGCAGTAACCTGAATTACAATACTAGCATCAGTGCCTGACTGTTCAGTTCCGCATCCTCGAAGGTGATCGCTTTTAGTAACGAAACTAACCAAATTATTTGCAATACCAATTACTTGATCTTTTTTTATCCTCAGTTAAAAAGTGACACCATAATGAGGTGCAGTGGATAGTATATTTGTTAGTAGTACGGGGCTCAGGTAATATCATGGGCTAAATTCGTAAAAAAAGAAGAGAATTTACATCAACAAAAATATCAACTATATTAACCGGTGGCAGTAGTTAGATTTGCAAGTTTAAGTAAATGGGTTGCCATCGATTTCCACGGCGAGTATTCAGATATTTGATTAATTGAACTCCCCGAGTAAGCGGTTGAAACATTCCCTAGTCACTTAGTCATGTGTAACCTTATCGTAATTCTCAGCCGGAATCGGCTTCACAGTGTGTGACAAGGTTGGAGTTTTGAATTACAGGCATTGCAATCCAACTGGCTTCTACACATTTCCGTCGGCCCAGTCTCACTTACAAAACAAAAATCAACTTGAGGACATGGTAAAAGACTAATTCCCGAGATGCCACACAATGGGATCGTACCGGGGAACTTCACGATTGTTATGCAAGCTTCTTAACCATTCGGGTATGCTGTGTCTACAGTCAGACTAGTTAAGCAAGAATACATCAAACTTCTCGAAATTCTTAAATATAGGGTAAGCCCCGAAACGTCATGTTCCTCTTCTGCAGAATGTGTTGTCTGAGTCGTTGATCACTTCAAGTGTCCACTATAACATTACACCGTTACTGTTAGTATTGGCACTGTAAAAAAAAAAAAACATTATGGGATGTGATCTAAATGATTGCGAAATTTGTTGAAATATTATTTGTCGTTGTAATTTATTCATACACTGTAGTTTTACACATTCACTGAAGCTTTACTAACAGACAATATTTTCATCAATTCTTTGATACAAGTGGCATTCATTATTAGAGAGGGGTAAAATAAACAGGCCATTGATATAAAATTCATATTCTTCCTCTGGTCAAAAATGATTCCTCGAGTGACTATAAAATATGAGAATATGACTATAAAAATACGACGATATGACTAAAATATAAATTTCTGTTCTTTTACTGCGTGGGAATGCTGTGACAAGACCTAACGATCTGTTGGCGTTTTAGGTCATCGACATTAAAGATATGAATGATAGCCATTATTAACAGCCATCCTTAAATATTCATGTCAATAACCGAATTCTCTGTGCTTACGACGATTTCAGTTCTTATCAATAGCTGTGTAGACCGTATTGTTATCAGTCTTTTAATTGTATCGACTATAGAATATGGCACCTTGGCAAGGCATGGTGACTCTAGTATTCGTGAGTGACGGGAAAGAATCAAACAGAATGCAATATCTTCTTATAGTCTAACTATACACTCAGTAGACTTCAGTGATGCTGTTTCTCCTCCTTAATGACGATAAGAAACTGTTAACGCACGCTGCTCAACACTTTTATTTTTTTTATTACATCCTACTTGCTTATCACTCACCATGAAGTTTGGTTCGTCGTTATCTCCGACTCAACTGCGTACATTTTATACATAACATTTAAAAATGCTGTGGGCCTGTAGCCGTTGGTCACCAGTGTTTTAGTTACTATGAATGAGGAGTATCCGTGTAAATATTAACCACACTGTCAAATTGAACTCTTTGTTTATTATTCTTCAGACTAGGTCGACGTAAGCTTCCCTAATATAACTAACCTACTGCCAGGTCTATGTAATGCAATTTTCTATTTGGCTGTCTCACAGTCTTAGCGGTGAAGTTATATTTCTTAGGAGAGTCGCTTGCGTACTGCGTGTATATTGCAGAATGAGTGTGCTGTTTATCTATCAGGTCATCCCATAAGTTCTGTCCGATTTTACCATTTAAAAAATTGAATGAAATTTACCAGTATTTTAGAATATCTAATGGAATCAACATTCCAATCACCTTCAAGTCTCCACATATTTTCCAGCTGTAGTTTGTATACTTTATGGCATTGAGGAGTACTTGCATGTTTTCATAACATTCCTTCATGTGCACTGAATGTCCGATGGGAATGTATGGTTTCTTATTGCCGTTGTATCGTAGTACTGCCTTGAGGCTTCTCTTAGATGAATCAATGAATAAGCGCCATTCAGCTGGAACATGCTCTTGGAACAAACAGCGAAATAACTCATCAGTGTTATTACTGAAACAAAGTAGTCCATCAACAGAGAAGCATGAAGTCAGGTCCCTATTTCTCTTCCTGAAATGAGTAATGCAAACATCCTTCTTAAGCAGGCACTTTTCTTGTAGGCGAGTTCAGCTTTATCCTTCAACAATGACAAGTCTCTAATTAAATCATTTAACTCTCCTTGAGAAAATTTCTGTGGTACGTCTTCATTTTCAATCGTGAAATCCGCATCCACTTCGGTCTCCTCCACAGCAGTAGTATTTTCTTCAGGAAATACATCTGCATCAGACATCTGAAGGCTATTTTCTGGTGGTATTGGAATAAGAAGATCATCATCGCTGTGTGGTACTGGTCCTCTTGCTGATTCCAAGTTGGGATATACAATCTTATGATTGGTCTTTACAGTAAACCCACATACATAATTAACGTTGTAGAAATGACAGTCCATGAAATGATCCTTTGGCTCTCTCCATAGCATAAGTATTGCAAACGGCATTGCTCTCTTCCTCTTATTTAGCCAATCCCTTAGTCCATTTGAACAAACTGAGCAGATGAAGTGTGAGACCCAACTCTTACCTTGATCCCCGAGAGAGCAGCCAAACTATAACTAGAGGATCTTCTTGATTTCACATGTGATGGCACGTTGCTGAGATTTGGTGATAAATGAACCACAGACATGACAAAATATATCAGGACTGTTCTTGCAATGCCTTGACATAGAATTTACCTGTATAAGACGATTACGTGTAGCGATACTGCAGATGGGAGTTATATACCTCTCTTATCTCATCAGAAAAACTGTGCCTAATAGAAGGAAACCGATTACATTTTTGAAATCTGCGGACAAAACTACATATAAAACACCATATAATATCCCCGATGAAAATTGGCTGCTGACCAGTGTAATCAGTGAAAGTACAGTGATGATTAAATTTCAATTAAATATAACATTTGGTCAAAATTCGGGAAGAACTTACGGGATGACTTGATACATTCCAATGCCCACCGAAATGATTTCAGATAGTCTTCAAGAAGATGGTATGGTATGCACTTTCACGATGCGATATACACTTTGTAGGTTCAATGCAAACTGATGGTTGATAGTTCTTGTAATTTCTGACGATAAAAATATTTCCCCCACCACTCTTAGTCTTGTGTTTAATAGTAATTATTTTACCTGTTAGCGTTTTTTGTCGGTCATTTCCGGGGATTTTGGATAGTCAGTCATAATGTCGCGGGTGGTGGTACAGTAAGATATTCAATGTTCATAAGATGGGGGCTTTAATTTTTCTAGGTTTTCAAAGAAAACAATATATTTTGTATTGACTCGTATGATTAGTCCTCTATACTAACGTTACTAAATTCGACAGCATGTTTATGCATCTATCCATGAATGCGTGTCTGTATGTATGTATCTATGTGTATATGTAAGTACGTACATATGTACGTATGTATTATGTATGCATATATATATATATATGTATATATATATATATATATAATATATATATATATATTATATATATATTATATATATATATTATATATATATATATATTATATATACTCAGATGGATGGATGGATGCATTTGTGCATATATGCATGTATATATATATATGCATGTATGTATATGTAAATTTATTAGCAATGGAGATTTAAGATGTTTCTTTCTCTAAACATAAAATTAAAAGTAAAAACAAAAAAAAACAAGCGTTATTTATTTTAGTACACGCAAATCATTAATAAAATTCTGATACTTTATATAATAGTTTTTAATGTATTTCGAACCAATAAATACGAAAAAGAAAAATCTCTCACGACATTGACATTCAAAATATAATGGCAACTGAGAAGCTACAGGGAAATATTTTGAAGAATATACCTTTGAGGATACTTTCAAAAGTCTTTCAAAAGACTTTTCAAATTTGTTGAAAAGTATGAGGAGAAAATATTTCCTTTTATCGTTTATCAATGTTCATAAGCAGTCTTGCAATTTGTCAGTTTCTAGTTTGTTGTGATGAAGTATATAAATTATATTGATTCAGTCTACCTTTTCCTGCTTTATACAATCTTATATGTTTGATGGATGCCCTCTCTCACCAAACAACAACAACAATAAAACTTATGTGAAATAGATGTATGTTCCTTTCTGTACTGAAGTTATGCAGTTTATCTTTTATCTACAAAATATTGTTTAGATACATAGAATGATTCATAGATGGATGGGCGGATGGAAAGATGGATGAATAGATGGAGATATGGACGAATGAAATTACAAAAAGACAGACATATATTATGAAATTAGTCTTGTCTTGTGCTTCAAGCTTTCCTTGTCTTTCTATTGATATATATATATAAATAGACATTTTATTTAACTGTATACAATAATTTAGTAAGTTGGCCAACGGATTGAGTTGTTAGAGCATCGGATAGTAATCGGAGGTAATCATCCAGACTCTCTGCACTGAGGCCAAATTTGTCTTTCATTCTTTCGGGGTCGATAAATAAAATACTAGTATAAGAGTGGGGTCGGTTATTCTTTTTCTCTTAAATATTCGTTTTTCAGTCTGTTGTATTTTTCTACTAGAAATCAGTAATAATCAGGCCCGTAAGGGATAGAGGTCACCAGTTTTAAAGGGGCTCAGACAAGTTGCATTTCACGACATCCATACGATTACTGTAAGGAGTTGGGGGCTCATGGCTAGGCAAAGCAACAATTTCGTAGGATGACAAGAAGGTATGAAAATATATGAGAAAAATAACTTAAAACAAATATGAAAATTAAAAATAGAAGGATATATATATATATATATATATATATATACATATATATATATATATATATATATATATATATATATATTATATATATATAATATATATTATATATATATATATATATATATATATATTATATATATAGGCACAGGCGTGGCTGCGTGGTAAAAAGCTTGCTTCCCAACCACATGGTTCCGGGGTCAGTCCCACTGCGTGGCACTTCGGCAAGTGTCTTCTACTATGATCTCAGGCCGACCAAAGCCTTGTGAGTGGATTTGGTAGACAAAAACTGAAATAACCCGTCGTAAATATATATATATATATATATATATAATATATAATATATATATATATATATATATGTGAGAGAGTTAGTCCGCGAAAGCACATGGTCGGATTTATAAAAAACAGAATAGAATGTAAAAAGCTACAGAAGACTTGTGTTATAATTAGATCGTTATGTTAGGGAAATGTTATAAAATTTTGTGTAGAGTAACATTGTTTTTGGAGAAATAACCGGTTTCGTATTTTCTTTTCAAATTTCTTAAATTTCTTTATCGATAATGCGTCGTCTCTTCTCTATGGGAGTTCCAGATAGGGGAAGGTAATCAGAGATTTTTACGGTATAAGGGAGATACTCAAAAATGTTGGGAATGACTAGGTTTTATTAATTTAACATGATTTGGTTTAGAATGAATAGAAAGTTAGAAGTGGTTAAGTTTTGCTTTATATTTTTTTCAAAGATGGTTAAGTTTTGGCTTATATTTTTCAATGAAGTGGGTTTATATATATATATATTATATATATATATATATATATAATATTATATATATATATATATATATAATATATAATATATATATATATGTGGTGTGTGTGTGTGTATGTATGTATGTATGTATGTATGTATCTATCTATCTATCTATCTATCTATCTATATATATATATATAAAAAATATGTGTGTGTGTGTGTGTCCCACTTCCCAAACACTGTTGGTCTCTGCAAAAGAGACCGATAGAATAAGTACCAGGTTTAAAATATAAAATAAATGGTGGCAGTCTAATGCCTGAAACAAGTAAAAGATAAAAAGATAATAGATATATTTGTGTGCGTATGTGTGTAAATATGTGTCTATGTGTAGAAAAATATTCGCAGCACTCTTTGCACTCTAGCTTCCTTTAATACCTGTTTAGCTAAAATGATAATTATTTCACTCCAGCCGATATGATGGCTTTAAACTTATAACCTTTAATATGTATTATATTGTCATACTGCAGTCTGAATATTCTATGCGTATTTATCTAACAGAATATACTACAGTGACATTATTTTACAATTATCATCGGACTACCTGTAAAGCAGTTGCTTCCTAAATAATTTCATTGCCTAGGAATAGAACTTATAGCAATATTGTTTTAAACAGATATGTCGAAACGTTCCGTGTATTTCTATTCTGTCTAGAGTTTGGTTAGTTGTAATTGAGCCAGCTTGGAAAAATTATTGTTTGGAAGTATTTCGATAATATATTATCTATGAATGCATATAAATTAACCCTTTACTGTCATAATCACAGACTTCGTCATCTGTGTTTCAGCGTGGATATTATATATTTTTTGCTTACCATCCTCTTCATAATTTTCTGGAGTTGTTCAGCGTTATTTAGCTTGCATTTCCACAAGACATAGTGGTATAATTTATATGCGGCTGCAGAAGGAGAAATATACGGATATTAGTTAGTTCAGAAGAAAGAAAGTTTTCCATATCTTTATTGCAAAGAATGTTTGAAATTAAGATACTGAAACCACGTAATTTTATTATCTGTTTGTACATCTAGTAAAGGAAGAGATATTATATCACCTTCACTTATTCTTTCTATCTTGATATTAATTCTATTCGGTGTGTGAACAGTGGTATCAATAATACCTGTACTTGAGCTTCGCAAGCAATATTTGATTTGTTTTAGTGCTTTTTAGTGCTTAAAGCTAATTTGTTTCAATGAAGTCAATCTGATATATTGATTTGTTCATTGTTCAGTTTTTGTTTCGTAGGTAAATAAATAACAAATATTGCGTTTTATTTGAAGAGGGAATATCGTTGATTGGATGCAAGGGGCGTGCGTTAGTAGTAAGTTCTGATAAAGTAAGTTTGCAAAACAAGTTCGATTGTTGGTTGAGACACTTCTTTTCGTTCTCTTTTTACGCATACCATTTCTGATACTATCAGCCAGATCTCCTCTCAATTGTGTGTAGGACCTGCCTTCTACACATACAATCAACGCAATATCTTTGTTAATGACATAATGGCCACATTTCTTTTCCGCCTGATTGAATCCTATTAACAATAAATAGACAAAATATATTCTTTGCGAGCTAAATCTCTGACCGGGTTTCTAAAACGATTGCAACCAATTCAGTTCACAAAAGTCAAATGAAGTCATGAGAAATAGTTCAGATTAAAGCACAAACATGAACATGTCTTTCCTTGAAATCTATAGGATGACATAATTGTCTGTTTAAAATATCTAAGTCAGAAAATATAGATATTTGATGCTTGGATCTATTTCACCAGAACGTGAGAAAAATAATCAATTATTTATATATATTTATTTACTACTCACAATGGGCTAAACACAGAGAGAACAAACAAGGACAGACAAACGGATTAAGTCGATTACATCGAGCCCAGTGCGAAGCTGGTACTTAATTTATCAACCCCGAAAGGATGAAAGGCAAAGTCGACCTCGGCGGAATTTGAACTCAGAACGTAACGGCAGACGAAATACGGTTACGCATTTCGCCCGGCGTGCTAACGTTTCTGCCAGCTCGCCGCCTTATAATAATTTATTTATATATTTGACACGATTATATTACTTATTTACTTACTCTCTTTACTTCCTCGAGAGCATAGACCATTGACAACATTTCTCCACTGTTTTCCGCTCTGAGGTGTCTCTAGGGAAAGCTTTCCGCTCTCAGGTCTTCATGGTTTGTGATTGTCCTTGCTGATTATGTAACTTGTTTATTTGACAGGCAGGAGTGTTGGTTTTACGCAAACCTATCTTTACCTCTGGGAAATGGTGGTCCATACTAGTCTGGTATTGGTCCTTTGAACTGTCCAGCATCGGAAATCCTATAAAGAAGTGTCACCTCATTGCCATAGCTCTCATGGTTACTGAGGCAAGCAAAATGACTACAGAGTACCAAGGATTGGCCCTTTTGGTAGACACTGCTAGATTACTGATAAAAAATTAATTCTAAAAGTGTTTTGAATCACCTGAAACAGCACTAAAATAAACCCAAGATGTATTTCCCTATAGTTGTGGAAAGATCAATGAGACGAGACTAATTAAAAAAATATCCTAGTTTGTTGTCATTGCATTTATATTTCTTAAAACCTCGCAAAATAAAAATGATAGACGTCATAAATTTTTTCAATTACCCCGGGGGCCTTCCGATTATACGCAAAAAATAATTTAAATTTCAATGCAAGATCAATTGAATAAGAACTCAACACCTTCAATATCCCGCAAAAATTTGTAAAATACAAGATTTTATTAAATTTCTCATATATATCAGCATCTATTTGAATTTTATCAAATTTAGCTGAGTTGTTCTCTGCTGGAAGTGTTTAGAAAATAAGTAAATGAAATCTTTTCAGTCTTCCATACTTCACATAGTGGAATATTTCTTTCGGGTTTTCCTTCCGGCTATTCTATTCGAAGTATTCGATTTCAGAAGAAATACTGAACAAAGTGGTTAGTTCAACGTTTCCGACACTCGACAGGTGTGAAACAAGTGGGAACGATAGACGTGGAGGACATTGGGATGTAGTGAGTCAGTTTAAAAAGAGGTGGCCTCAAGTAGGAAACTTTAGTGTGTAATATATAGGTCACTAAGTAAGAGAGAGGAATAGAGAGGGAGACAGAAAGGAGAGAAAGGTAGAAAGAGTACACAGCTAGATATAGGTACGTTTAATATTTTACTGGTTCTAGTGTAAAGCAGCGGCACCTACAACACGCGCGCACGCACACATGCGCACGCACACACGCGCGCGCACACACGCGCGCGCACACACGCGCACGCACACACGCGCACGTACACACGCGCTCGTTATTAGAGACGAAGTAGTATTAGTTCTGAATATCAGTCTCTATATCTTAACGTAGATATACAGTAAGAAACTCACAATGTTTGGCATTTGTCTCGAGAAAGCACCCCGTATAGAAAATTTAGCGCTAAAAAGTACAGAAGTATCAGTAGCAGCCCAAAAGTGTCCGGCAGCGGTGCCGCTGCCGGCGATCCACCAGCATTTTGAGCAAAACCCTAACTTTTTAGCACACAGTTCTCTTTGAGAAGTTTCCCTGGAACAAATATTATAGCTAGAACTGTTCTACGTTTGAATATAAATATTAAAGGTTATACACACCGGCGTGCTAACGAAATCGATGTATGCAATTGGTGTATGTAATCTTTTTTACTCTAGGCACAAGGCCCGAAATTTTGGGGTACGGGAAAGGATGAAAGGCAAAGTCGACCTCGGTGGAATTTGAACTCAGAAATTGATATATGCAATTGGTGTATGTAATGTGCGAGTTAGCTGGTTGATTTCTTTTCATGAAAGCACTTACAAACAAAACCGAGTGCACCAATTATTATTAGCATAAATATGTATTTGTACTGCGAGTAGTTGCACGTGTTGCTTATATTTTTCTGTAAGTTGTGTTTTCCAACCCGGTTCCTTTCGTTCAGTAATTTTATTATCACGTGTTCCGCAAGGTAAAATCTGTAAAAGTAATATCTGCTGTGTAGAGAAAGGTATTAACTATCCAGTACATTACATGATTTTGTATGCTCTCCAGCAACATCACCGAGAACTTTCAACAAAAGAGCAGATGACTGTTTCTTTAATCTTGTTAAGAATGACCTGTTGCCTAATGACAACTCAGAAAACCCCGGAAAACTTTTACGAACTGTGATTTTGAAATGTTCTTCAGTTGACTATGCTCTACAGTCATGTCTGTCGAATCAGTCGCATGAGGAGATACATGAGAGTTTAGTGATGACAGTAGTGGTTTGTTTACATTATTTTCGATATCTCTCATGGCTGATTTTGGCCAGTTTTCAGTGTCTTTAGAAGATCGATTTGCATTCCTAACTTGGAATTACAATTCTTATATGATAACCATGATTCTTATTGCTGAAGCTGTTCTTCTGTAAAATAACTAAAATTTGGATGAGTACCATCCAAACAATTTTAAACTGCTTCATATAGCTGATAGCAGGGTAATCTCGGATTCTTTTCATATCATCTAAATGTAAAGACCAAAGGAAATGGTAAGAGTACTAACGTCGTCTTAAGTAATTTAGATTTGTCGTAATACAGCTTGCGTTGGTGCCGGAGTGATGTTGTTTCAATATCAACAATGATCATACAAGCGAAATTCTACGTAGTTAAAAGTATATTTTGTAATCTGAAGGCGGTGAGCTGGCAGAATCGTTAGCACGCCGGGCGAAATGCTTAGCAGTATTTCGTCTGCAGTTACGTTCTGAGTTCAAATTCCACCGAGGTCAACTTTGCCTTTCATCCTTTCGGGGTAGATTAAATAAGTACCAGTTATGCACTGGGGCCGATGTAATCGACTTAATCCGTTTGTCTGTCCTTGTTTGTCCCCTCTATGTGTAGCCCCTTGTGGGTAATAAAGAAATAGGTATTTCGTCTGCCGTTTCGTTCTGAGTTCAAATTCCGCCGAGGACGACTTTGCCTTTCATTCTTTCGGGGTCAATTAAATAAGTACCAGTTACGCACTGGGGTCGACTTAATCCGTTTGTCTGTCCTTGTTTCTCCTCTCTGTGTTTAGCCCCTTGTGGGCTAAATTATGTTATATTGGTAACTAAAAAATGTTTCTCTTATTTATAACAGGAGGGCAAAAGAAAACAAAAAAGAGACTAACAAAAAAACCCCAAAAAACAACACAGCTACTGACTCAGACTGGAGGAGTCAGCGTATTTGTAGATAAACGTTCATAAAGGCATTTTGAAACGATCCTCCACGTCCGCAAGTCTGATATTGACGGCGCCATGTTACTGTAAGTATGAAAGCATAAACTAGGATAATTAATATATTTAATTAGACTTCCATTCTGTTTTCCTTTCCAACAACAGGTTTCTTTTGTTGCAGGTAATATATCTATTTTTAATTTATTTTTCAATCAATGTATATATGCATATACACACATACATATATATATATATATATATATATATATGTATATTCACATACACATGCGTGCATGCATGTATGTACATTCACACACACACACACACACCACACACACACATACACCTACACGTGCACATATATTTTATAGTACAGTATAGCTGAGGCAGCAACAGATTTTCGCTTAATTGTAGACGTATAGTATATCATACGCAATGCCATTAAGACTGATTAATTTAATGCTTAGATGATTAATGTGATTCCATCACATATAAGCATTAATGTATAAACCAGATAATTAATATATTTAATTAAAGTTTCATCCTGTTTTCCTTTCCAACAACATGTTTCTTTGTGAAGGTAATAGTTTTACTTTTAATCTATTTTTTAAAATCATAATTTATTCAGTCATAGCAGTGATCTGTTCAATTTAAGCAAGGAGTTTAAGATCAGTTTTTTTTTAAGTAAACAGTACGTAATGACATAGTATGCTGAAAGAAATATTTTCACACACACATGCACATACACACACACACCACACACACACACCACACACACACACACACACACACACACACACATACATACATACACACCTAAGTGTATTGTCGGTTGAAGTTAATATAGTGAAATGACTGTGCTGATGATACCCACTAAGACAGAAATACGTGTGGGCATTTGTCTTTTATTCAATGGAATATCAATTTTAGAGAATTGTTTGACTCTGGGGATTATGTTCCCTTTTTGTTTCGATTTGGTGCCAATTGCCAGCAAACGATTAGTATAATCTACCTTGAAGCAGAGATGTGGTTAAGAAGCTCGTTTTGGTACCAGGAGGTTTTCGTCGTGTTCGGGTTCAGTTCCACTACGTGCCACCTTGGGCAAGTCTTCTCTGATATAGCCACGGGCCAATCAGTAACTTCTGAGTGAATTTTGTAAACATAAACTGTGTGGATATACGTATATATATATATATATATATATATATATATCGTTGAATGCTCGAAATGTGTAGATAGACAACCGACAACTGATGAAGGGGACTTTTTCTGTGTTAACTTGTCCTGTTTTCCATTTTTCTCGTTGTTTATGTATTCATGTTATTTGAACCGTTGGTTACATCCTGTACCCATATAAGCATGTATATATATATATATATATATATATATATATATATATATATATATGCAGTTGAAATTTATAGGAAAGCAAAAGACGAAGACAGATGCATAAACAACAAGCAGGTGTATTAGTTTGACGCTAAAGTGAGAAAGTGTTTTACGTTTCTTATTTTTTTATTGCCCACAAGGTGCTAAACATAGAAGGGACAAACAAGGACAGACAAAGGGATTAAGTCGATAACATCGACCCCAGTGCGTAACTGGTACTTAATTTATCGACCCCGAAAGGATGAAAGGCAATGTCGACCTCGGCGGAATTTGAACGCAGAACGTAACGGCAGACGAAATACCGCTAAGCATTTTGCTCGACGGGCTAACGTTTCTGCCAGCTCGTCTTTTACGTTTCGAGCCCTACGCTCTTCGACAGAAAGGAACACAAGGAAATATATATATATATATATATATATTATATATATATATATATATATAATATATATATATAATATACATACATATATGTAGTTAAAGTTTACAGGAAGAAAGACGAAATAGGTGAAGGGGCAACAAGTAGATGTATTAGTTTGACGCTCAGGAAGAGTGGAGAAGTCTTTGATGTTTCGAACCTATGCTCTTCGTCAGAAAGGATTGAGAGGATAAAAAATAGAGAGAGAACGAAAACAAAGACAAAAACAAAAAAAAAAACGAATGAGGAAAAATGTGTAGGGATTATAACGTTAATGTTTGGTATCATTTTCAATTATAATAATAACAATTTTATATTAATTTGATAGGTTACTGCATACTTCTGTAGAGCACGAATTCATTAGTCTTATGCAAGAATGTTGTTTACTGTGACTTCGAAGTCACTGAATAATAATGATATAATATATATATAATGTGTGTGTGTGTGTGTGTGTGTATGAATGTATGTGTACATGTGTGTGTGTGTGTGTGTGTATGCATGTCTGTGTTTATCCACCAATCGCTTGATAACCGGTGTTGGTTTGTTTAATAAATTCTGTGGTTGATTTGTTCGAATAAACTTTTCAAGGCGGTGCTCCAGCATGGCCGCTGTCCAATGAGGCAAACAAGTAACTGTTAAACGATAAAAGATAATATATTTGTACGTTTTCTAATAAACCCTTAAACATCTTGGTTGTTCAAATAAATGCGATTATCCACTCTCTTAATTCATTTTCTTTACACACGCACGCACACACACACACACACACACACACACACACATACACACACACACACACAAACACAAATACACACACACACATTTATAAGAAGCGCACGGTTCGGAGGCTTGGAGCGATAAATCGTTAAATTTAGTGCTACAGAGAGTTGCTGCATCTTCAAGATTAATAACAAGAGGATAATTTGGGATCCATGGGATGTGCGCCAAAAATTATTTTTAACAATTTCAGATTTTTAGGTTGGCAACAAATTTTATTGCTTGGAAAAAGAATTGCAATTTCGCAAACATTATTGCGCACACAGAACATTGAATTATAGAAGGAAAACAGATTTTGGATTAAAATAATTCAAGCTGTTCATAATTAAATATAATATTAACAAATATAATATTAGTACAACAGGGGGAAAATTAACTGCTTCAGAATAAAATTAAGGTAAAATTGGAGTAGGATGTAGACTAAACAGCAACCATTTTAATTTAGCATTTTGTATGAAACCCACACGCTCTCGAGTTAATGAACATATTAACCAACATATTGCTTTGTGCATTGTAAAGGTTAAAACTGAAAAAAAAAGCAACAACCTTATAAATAGATTAAATATGAAATGAATACTGAATATTCAGCAACTGAATCGTGGATGAGTCATTTCAGTGTTAAAATACTGTGCTGAATCAAAATTATTGTAATATTTTGGTCACTTTATTCATCAAGTTACAACAAAAGCAGGCTCGTATTCAAAGTAGAGGTAATCGTGTTGTACCGTCTGAAGTAAACTTTCTGCCAGTTCTTTGATCCCATGTTGATACCAGTTGTTGCTCCTTCAGCAAAGAATTCCTTCACTGAAGCTTCCATGTCCTGTTGGTCGATGGAGCGTCCCGAGCACACGAAGTGAGCCATGGATCGGAACAAGTAATAGTCCGAAAGAGATATTTTCCCGCATTCCTAACATGCATAAGCAGCGGTTAAGCAAGGACGGGTTCCCGAAACCGCTCTGCGTGTGATGGAACTCGAGGGGATAATTCACAACGAGTTCGTTCCGGATGGTTGAACCATCGATGCCAACGTGTATTTCGAACACTGGAGCGGATGTATGCTATTGTGAGGCAAAAATACCCGGCTGTGGTTAACAGAAAGTGTGCTCTTCTACAGCAAGAAAACATATGACTTCATTCTGCACAAATGACACTCAATAATCTCCAGGAACTTGAAAGAATCGAACTGATACCACACCCAGCATATAGTGTGGACCTGTCTCTTCCTCTGTTACCGAACCGCTAACTTATGGAGACGTAAACAAACCAACACCATCTGACAAGCGGTGAGGAGCCAAACACACACACACGCGACATACATAATATATACATATAATATATACATAATATATACATACATATATATATATATATATATATATATATATATATATACATGTGGGTCGTCTCGAGAATTTAGATTTATGGAGACAATGTTTCCATATCGCCCGAAGAAACACAACTATACCTCATAATGCAGGGAAACGGTTGCATAATCAAGTACCTGCACGCCTGGAGAATTATGTTGCGTAGAAACAATTGTAGTGATTGAATATAAATGTCCAACCGTACACTCCTTCTTTTTGACTCCAAATTTTTTCAATTATATATATATGCACGAAGGGTTTCTTACAGTTTTCGTCAGGCAAATCCACTCACAAGATTTGGTCGGCCCGGAGCTATAGCAGAAGACACTTGACCAACGTGCTGTGGGACTGAACCCGAAGCCATGTTGATGGGAAGCATGATTCTTACCACACAACCACTCCTGTATCTATTAACTTTTTAAAACGTTTTTATCTGAAACTGTTCAGAGAAGGAAGCACTGAAGATAGCCTCCCACTGTAAATGATCACATTTGCAATCCGTTTTGCACCAATTTAACATACGCAAAAGCACACAAACATACATGCGCTTAACATACAATCACGTATCCATGAAGATCAGTTCCACGCTCTTTTTCTCGATAATTTATGTTTGCCTGCCATGAACATTCAGTCGTTAAATGCAAAGATTTTCCAACCACTTTGATTAGTATCCCAGTATTTGCTCCCCTTTTCACCAAGCTATTCAAGCTTTCTCTTAATACAAATATCTAGTTAACGCTATGGAATTGCATGGGAAATTTATTTGATATTACAGACTACAGTTTTAGAGCCCAGTTTAGCACAACTTCATGACCTTCAACTGCCTTTGATGGAATTTACTTTGTTGGAAGGAATCAAACAAAGTCTCCGGTTTGAGAATAACTTTTCATTCATGCCATCAGTCTCGGTGAATGACAAAAAAAAAAAAAAAAAAGACCCATGGGAGTTATCCACCCTTCCCTGACTAAGTTGCAAAGAATATAAGTTCGATTGAAAAACAGGCAACTACTATACATTGGGAATGCGGAAAGGGACCATTTTCATTTACTAACTTCTAAGTAAGTCTCAATGTGGTCAATCGATTCTCAAATGATACCCTGTCGTGGCATGCTCAAAGAAAACCTATAAAATTGCAGATTGCACTTACTCATTTAGCTGGTTACCTGTGTGCCATAGATCTGCCGCCTAATCAGAGCTGTATTATACGCAAAACTAACTTCAGTAGGATTTGAACCCCGAACGCTGAAACCCGTTACTAATACTTCAAGGCATTTTATTCGTTGCTCTAAAAACTGCCAATTTTCTGCTTTAAAACATTGTGTAAAGTGGGATTCGAACTGACGCCAACATTTGTAGACCAGAATACTCATTGTTCTGATTAAGAAGTTGTACGTTGAATTTGGCGCCTTACACTGTTTGGCCTCTCTGGGGTCTTTGCTAAAAGGTGCGATACGTTGGATATTAGAAAGCTTGAATAAAGAAGATATGGCCATGGCAGTATCGTCTGAACTTAAGTCTGCTGTAAAATGATTGACCTCAGCCTAAACAGCAACAATAGCAACAACTGATTAATATTTTATCAGACCTAAAACGGCGAGCTGGCAGAGTCGTTACCGCACCGGGCAAAATGCTTAGCGGCATTTCGAGCGTTGTTCTGTGTTCAAGTTCCACCGAAGTCGACTTTGCGTTTCATCCTTTCGAGGTCGCGAAAATAAGTACCTTTTACCTACTGGGAGCGATGTAATCGACTGCCACCTTCCTTCTCGTAATTGCTGGTGTTGTTCCAAAATTTGAAATCAGTATTTTATCAGGCCTGAAAGAGATAAAATTCGAAATCAAGACGAGCAAGAATTGAACTTCGAACACTGAAAAATGAAAGCAAATAACAGACAGCGTTTAAGCCGACATTTTTACCATTTCTTGAAACCAACTACTTCCACTACAACAACAAACACTAATGGTTACTGATGACGACGACGATGACGATGACGATGATGATGATGATCAGCAAAAGATGATGATGATGATGATGATAATGATGTCGACTATGATTACGATTGCAATGATTGTGATGATGATGTTAGTAGTGGTGGCGGTGATGATGATGCTGTTTCTGAAGACGCAGCTCTGCATCTCATTGATCTAAGGAGTTGAATGTAGATAAAATAGATGAGAAATGTCTTCCTCGTTTAGTTTTTTCTTATTTTTGTTTCTATATTTTTTCTTCCTTCCTTTCTTTCCTTTCTATATTAGTGGCTACTTCTCAACATCAACCTCTCTCTCTCTGTCATCCCTTCTCTCTCTCTTTCTCTGTCTTATTCTCTCTTAGTCTTTCTCTGTATTTACTCTCTTCTCTAGAATAATTATGAGAGAAAAAGCCTTGCATAAATCTAGGTTGTTTGCTGCATACTTTGCCATAAATGTCAGAGTTAAATAGATCAGGCAGGCTTAATTTATACAGATGAACGAAGAAGTACATCTATATCACTCTACATTTTCGGCTCTCTTGCTTTCTCTCTTTCTCATACACACATTCAAACATAGATAGATTCATTCATACATACATAAATGCATGCGTTTACACACAAGCGTACACCGATACACACATCTACACACATATACACACAAACGCACGCATATACACACAAACGCACGCATATATATCGGCATGTATGCCATTTTCCTTATTCTTCCTGAATAGCTATAGAAATGTATCATGCAAACTTATATTCATAAACATGCATATCAAAAGGTACAAACAACTTGTTTACACACACACACATCCATACGCTGCCTTCCCCACGTATTCTTCAGATCTTTTATCTATTCTATTATATATGTATATATATATATATATATATATATATTATATATATATATATATATATTATATATATATATATATATATATAAATAAATTAATATATTGTTTGTATAAACATGAATGAATATGTATGTGTGTGCCTAAGTGTATTTATATTAATCAACTTATGTATACGTTATGCGTATTCATAAAACAACTTCTATGTTTTGTATACATAAACAGTATGCAATTATATATTAGAATAGATATCCGTACATATACATACGTACATTACATACATACATACATACATACATACATACATACTCATATATATATATATATGTATGTGTGTATTCATGTTTTTATGGCTGTACGCATGTGCATGTATGTAAACATGCGAGCCATTGAATAGCGTCAGATAAGTTATTAAATTTAACAATTGGCATGCAAACATGAAAATTGTAAACTTCATGACTCTAACTTTTGCATAGGTTCTATAGATGTTTCGTACTTTCTCGTAGGGTCAGCATGCGTGTATTGCAAATATCCATTGCAATACGTTATGCAACGAACAATAAATTTAGACAAAAAAAACTCCCCAAAAAACCCCAAATATTATTTGATAGCACAAGTGACTTACATAGAATTCTATAACAATGTGAGAAAATTGTTCATGGAAACCACGTCGATAACAATCAAGTAAACGAAAGCTTAGCACACAGATAACATATCCAAGCTAAATATGGATGCGAACATAAATCACAGATATGAGATGTAATGTATAAGCTGATTCAATGGAGAGAAACGATGCAGTTATTAAGCAAACCACACAACCGTACTGGGATCACAAAATAATCTGAAAGTGATGCGACTTCAAATGGCTTAACGTAACAGCCGAATGTCTTGATTGGCCTGGTGGTTAATGTTGCAAGCATTTCATTTGATACATACGTTTGAATCTTTCTATTCTTTCTCATATACACGTCTGAGTGTTCCATTTCTTAGTTTCTGTTTGCATCCATATTTAGTTTAACATACAAACCTTTTATTCATCGTTGAATCTTGTGGTGTATAGGGTTATAGGTTTGTAGATTCGTGCTCATGATGTGGTTTTGAATTCTAGGATTCTTTCGTTTTACAATGTATTCTGTTAGTTTGTTATTACCTGTAAAACATGCGTTCAGCTTTATGAGTTCTTTTTTTTATATAACGAATTCCTGAATTTTATAGCACGCATTTAATTTGTGTAATATACTTCAGGCAACATGTTTGTCTGATGTATCTGTTACATTTATCAGAGTAATTTGTTTTTGCACTGTTTGACATTTCTTCTTTTCAAAGAATCATTTGTAGAAAAGAATATATGAGGAGAATTTATTATTATCATTATATATTGACCAAACTATGATCAAACTTCTGTTACTATTGAAGACTTCTACGGAAGACAGTGATGTTATTAACTGTTCGTTTTACGTCTAAATTTATTGCACGTAGCATAATATAATGTGTTGTAATTTATTGTACAATACATATAATGTGCTGTAATTTGTAGTAGACGCATGGTGAACCCATCAAAAAGTGTAGGACATTCAGTACAATTATTATAGTAAAATATAAGCAAACAAACCATGTTTCATTAGAAACATTAGAATATTTCTACCTGGGCTCCATTCGTTACAGGCAACACATCTAGATGTTAAACTGTGGCCATTGTTAGGATAATTTCTGAACATCTTGTAGTTGCTTACGGAGTAAAATAGGGAGAGAGAGAGAGAAAGATTACAGGGATAGAAGAGAGGGTGAATATTCTCTTTAAGCGGAGAGAACAGCTTCACGGTTTATAATCTCATTATTATTATTATTATTATTATTATTATTATTATTATTATTATTATTATTATTGTTGTTGTTGTTGTTGTTGTTGTTGTTGCTGTTGTTGCCTTTGCACAGCTTCTAACGCTGGAGATGTACTACAGTGTCAGCTGTTAACTACCAGTGAACTAAGGTGACACCTTACTTTTCGAGCACCTTCCAGAGTATTCGAGCGGTTCCAAGCAGTGCTGATTTCTGTAAATGCACCACCCTTATTGCAGCCCCTATTTGTTCCGCGTACTTCTCGAGATTTTTACTCACTGTCCCCAGAGCTCCGACAATTATTGGTACTACTGTTACCTTTTTCATCAACCACAACTGCTTAACCTCCCAAGAAGACCTGTCATATCTCTCGACTTCTTTCTTCCTTATCGCATACTTTGTTGTCAGCTGGGCGTACTATATCTACAATCCAGCATAGTTTGTTTTCTTTCTCAATTAAGACAATGTCCGGCTTCCTATTCTCAATCTCATGGTCGCACTGAATCATAAGGAGGATCTTTGCATTTCTATTTTCGACAATGTCTTCAGGTTTGTGGTCGTACCAGTTTTTTTTCCCTGTCACGTACATACTTGTTGCAAAGTGTCCAATGGAGAAGCCTGGCTATATTGTCGTGGCGTCTCTTATATTCCTTCTGGGTTAGTGGCGTACATTGGCTGGTAATATGCCATACGGTTTCACCATTTTGTCCACAGATTCTGCACTTAACACTTTCTGATGTGCTGTCTATTCTGTATTTTATGTAGTTTGTTCTTAGTGCTTGCACTTGGGCAGCACAGATTAGAGCTTCCGTTTCCAGTTTTAAATTACTCTTAGTCATCCACAGCCATCTTTTTTCTCTGTCTGTCTTATCTTCAACATCCCTATGAAATTCACCACGCATTCTTTTCTTTACCCACCTATTTTCAGTTTCATTCGTTTTCAATTTCTTGTACAGTGCTTTATCTTTGCAATCTTTCATCCTACACAAGCATGACCTTCCTACTTCTAATATTAGCGGTTCTGTAGCATTATGTTGTTTTCTTCTGCTCTAATGCTGTGTTCGCATCCAATAAGTCTTCTTCCCCCTTTTTTCTTGGTACATACAGTCTGACTGTGTCACTTTTTGGGTGGAGTGACCCATATCTAGTTAGCAACTTCCTTGTCTTTCTGTCTAAGCTGCTTAGTCCGTCTACTGTCCATGCGATTACCCCTGCTCCATATCTAAGGAGTGAAATCGCCCAGGTGTTGATAGCTTTGATCTTATTCCGTCCGTTTAATTTCGACTTAAGGATCAGTTCCAGTCTGCGCAAGTACTCCACTTTAAAATTTTCTGTCACTTCTTTCTCCATTAATTTATCCATTTCCAAAATCGCCAAGTACTTATAGCCCGTCTCTTCTATCTGCTTCATAACCTCCCCCGACGGTATCGTTAGTCCGTCCATACATTTGATTTTTGCCTCTCTTCAATACTAAAACACCACACTTTCTCGGTCCGAACTCCATTTTGGTATCAGCACTGAAGGTATACACCGTATGAACAAGGAAACTGACTTGGGTCGCATCTTTACCATAAAGTTTGAGGACCTCTATGAATTACAAATGGTTGACTTTTTGTTGGCGGTTTTTGAATACATGCTCAGCTTTTGCTATTATTATTATCATTATTATTATTATTATTATTATTATTATTATTATTATTATTATTATTATTACTATAATTATTAAGGCGGTGAGCTGGCATAATCGTTAGCGCGCTGGGCGAAATGTTTAATGGCATTTCGCCTATCGCTACATTCTGAGTTCAAATTCCGTCGAGATCGACTTTGCCTTTCATCCTTTCGGTGTGGATAAATTAAATACCTGTAGAGAAATGAGGTCGATGTAATCGACTTAACCACTTCCCCGAAATTTCGGGCCTTGTGCCTATAGTAGAAAGGTTTATCATTATTATTATTATTATTATTATTATTTTATTATTATTTTATTATTATTATTATTATTATTATTACTATAATTATTAAGGCGGTGAGCTGGCATAATCGTTAGCGCGCTGGGCGAAATGTTTAATGGCATTTCGCCTATCGCTACATTCTGAGTTCAAATTCCGTCGAGATCGACTTGCCTTTCATCCTTTCGGTGTGTGGATAAATTAAATACCTGTAGAGAAATGAGGTCGATGTAATCGACTTAACCACTTCCCCGAAATTTCGGGCCTTGTGCCTATAGTAGAAAGGTTTATCATTATTATTATTATTATTATTATTATTATTATTATTATTATTATTATTATTATTATTATATTTTATTATGCACATATCGACAGCCACTAAGGGACATGTTCAACCTGTTAAGGTCAAATGACTGATAAGCAAATCTGTGGTATTGAGCAGGATATTTGCTGTAGCCCATCTTTTATACCAAGACAAAACAATGTACATGATAACAATTCCAGTCAGTTAAGATGAGAAGCCATGAGAGCCACTGCTTGGTACTGCATCAGGGCATTTATTATTATTATTATTATTATTATTATTATTATTATTATTATTATTATTATTATTATCATTATTATTATTATTATTATTATTGTTGTTGTTGTTGTTGTTGTTTTCGTTGTCGTTATTATTATTATTATTATTATTATTATTATTATTATTATTATTATTATAAGAGACCTTTTCCCCCATATATATTTATATATATATGAAAACAGAGTCAATACGCACACACACCCCTATATCCATACGTTACTTTAATTTGTCAAGAGGAGGAAAATCCCATAGCTTTTTCAGGGCTTCCGTAACTCGTAGGTGGATGAAAGGAAGTTATCTTCACACCAGAGACCTTTCCCGAGTGCTTGCAGCAGAATAGCCCTTGCTAAAGTTATCCGTGCGTCAGTTGATGGATTACGTCAATCAACGAGAAATAAGACTAGCCCCTCAGACGGGTTATCTCTTAGATCCTACCTACCATATTTCACTTAGAAGGCCCAAGATAACTCTAGAAAACACTTAACCTGATGCCCTAGAGTGGAATAGAACTTGTAACTATGTATATACTAAACGAACTCCTTAACTGCTCAGACACACCTGGACCCAACATATATTTCTATGTGTATATAGGCATATGTTGGTGCTGATAACGTTTATTCGGTTTCGTCCTATAGTTAATCTGTGCTTCTACAGTAGGAGGGGGCTTTGAAAAGTTCCTGGATTTGGGTAAAAGAAAATACAAGATGATCAGTTGTTAATTATGATTTTATTCAACATATTCCCCTCTCAGATTCACACGCTTACTGCAGCGGTCCTTCAGTTTTTCTAAGCCTTGTAAAAGAACTTGGAAAGTTGGGCGTCCAACCAGGCCTTTCGCGACACCCTTAAAGCCAAGAAATTTTCAGCACCCCTTCTTGTATCTAAAATAGAGATGTTGTAATATAGGTACTTAGATTTAAATTGTGGCGAGCATTGTTATAATTCAGTATATATGATAATAACATTCTGTTGTTAGTCTTTTTTTCCGTCTATCAGTCTGTTGAAGTGCGACCGTCGTAACAAATATGTCAACAACATACCGGGTATAGAAACCAACTACATTGCGAACAATGTTCATGATGTTGATGATGATAATGATATTGACTATAACATCGCCAACGATTACGATGATGGTTGGTATGATGATGATTATAATGACAATAGAGATCAATGGCATATGCATATGAAAGAGAGTGTATGTGGTCGTGGCTTAGTGCGCTCACCCTTTGTCTGTGCAATTTATGATAGTAGACATTATTTAGCCGTCTTTCTAAATATATTTCCAGTATGAAAAATATGTAATTCTCCGTATATACTGAGAAATAATATTTTACTCTGTCCACACACACACACACACACACACACACACACACATATTAGACGCAGACGTGGCTGTGTTGTAAGAAGCTTGGCTCCCAACCACATGGTTCCGAGTTCAGTCTCTCTCACTGCGCAGAACATTGGGAAAGCATCTTCTAGCATAGCTCCGGGGAAAGAAGCCCGTCGTACACACACATACGCACACACATACACACACACATACACACATACACATACACGCACACACACACACACACACACACACACACATACACACACACAAGACTCAGAAGAGGCTAAGTTGCAAGAAGCTTGTCTCTCAACCACATTGTTCCGAGTTCAGTCTCACTGCGCAGCACATTGGGAAAGTATCTTCTACTATAGCCCCGGGAAAAGAAGCCTGTCGTACACACACACACATATATATATATATATATATATATACAGTTTATAGTAAAACTGAAAAGGCAAACCGTTTGGCAACACCTGAAAAGACATTTAATTTAGATAGAGAATATAGATATACAGCTGTTTCTAGTATAATCAAGCGTCTGGATCATAATATTGAGTAAGGATTCCATAGGCTGAGTATACCGTCATCAGAAAGGCAGAAGTCAGGGAGATGTAAAAGCAAGGGAGAATCTCCTATCGGACAGATCAGTGTATTCATGATTGCCTAGAATGAGGAAAGAATCAAAGTAAAATAGGAATGCATTAGGTAGATCAGTATATATATATATATATATATATATATATATAAGTCTCCATGATAGATCGGTAGCCACTACACACAATTTTTTCTCTCCTTGTTTTTTTCCGAGTTCCTTTCTGTGGAGGAGCGTAGGCTCGAAACGTAAAAGACTTTTCAATTCCCGAGCGTTATACTAATGCATCAGTTTGTTTTCTACACTACCTGTCTTCATCTTTTGCTTTTTCGTGAATTCTCCTTATATATATATATATATATATATATATATATATATATATATATTATATATATAATGTGTGTGTGTGTGTGTTGATGTATGCATGTAAGTAAGTATGTGTGTGTGAGTGTGGTGTGTGTATGTGTGAGTGCGTGTGTATGTATGAGTGTGTGTGTGTGTGTATGTGTGAGTTGTGTGTGTGTGTGTATATATGTGAGTGCGTGTGTTTGTGCTTGTGCACCACCACCGATTGACAACTGGTGTTGGTGTGACTGCGTTTCCGTTCGGCACCATAGAATTAGTATATGGCTTTAAAAATAACTACTGGAGGCGATTTGTCCGAACATGCCATTGAAAGTGGTGCCGCAGTATAATGCCTAAAAAAAGATGAAAGGTATATATATAAATATATATATATATATATATACTAGCTGACCCCGTGCAATCAAGAATGACGGCTAATTATAGTATTAGTATTTTATATATAAAAAGGGTACAAAATGGTGAAAAAAAATCAAACAGTGCTTCAACTCTGTGTTTGTGTGTGTGTGTAAGTGTGTGCGTGCGTAGATATGCATACATTTATATGTATGAGTAGCACAGTCTGTAGAGAACGCGGTTTTCTATACTTTGTCATAGCCTGCTTCCTCCCTTTTTAAGTATGTCTGTTTATATACATATATATGTGTAATGCGTGTGTCTGTAATTCTATTTTCTATGTATTTTTCTAAATAAAAAGACACAACCACATATACACTCACTCAAATATATAAATATATTTTACACTGATACACACATACACACGCACACACATACTCACGCAGAGTTGAAGCGCTGTTTGATTTTTGCTTCGAAGTGGGATGGTTGACTTTTCACTATCCCACTTCCATCGATGGATCACCCCTTCCTTCCTCATTCATATGTTGTGACGGAGAAATACAAAAGAATATTATTATATTAGATTAGTACAGTAGAAAATAGACGACACTCTCTTTGCCACTTCCGCTCTCTCGTTGCTATTACTTTCTCTCACCCCCTCTCGGTCATGGCTACTACACTCACTACATCTCCTTGACTGAATTACTATTTTCTCTCCTCTTCCAGCACCATTCATTTTGGACGGACACACACACACATATACACATATATAAAAGCGCTACGCTAATAATTATATTACGATATATATATATATATATATTGGGTTGAGGAATAATTTCTGAGCATTTTTCAAATTTAAAAATGCACGCAGCTAAAACGCATTGGCAGAATGTTTCATGTTATTTAAGAGAGAATTGTTTGCTCTACAAGATAGTGTGTTTTGAATTTTATTACCTCAAAGTACCACCCGCCGTTGGTTTTCGCGCTTCAAAAATGGGAATTTTTACATCAAGGACGAATCACACACCGGTCGATTAATTGAGTTCGATGAAGAGCGATTGAAGGAACTTCTTCACGAAAATCCACCTCAAACGACCAGAGAATTGGCAGAGGAGATGGATAGTGATAAAAAGAAACTGGGGAACTACCTTCACTCAATGGGCAAGGTTAATCGAACTCACTTGGTCGACCGGTGTTTGATTCGTCCTTGACGTAAAAATTCCCATTTTTGGAGCGCGGAAACCAATGACGGGCGGTACTTTAAGGTAGTACTCCTTCTTCACACTCAGCACACATCTCACGAGCAGCGTCGGCGAGCTTAACACCTTGATTAAATGCAAATAGCGTATATTGTCTCGAAAATGCTCAGTTTTGTCCATTTGACATTCCATTTTAATGATCTGAAAATACATAAAATGTCAATAAAATTAAACATTCAAAACACACTAGCTTTCAAAATGACATAAAACATTTTGCCGATGCATTTTATTTCTGCGTGCATTTTTAAATTAGAAAACAACGCTCATGAATTATTCCCAAACCATATGTGTTTGTGGATATGTGTAAGCATGCGTATATGGTTATATATTTATAAGCATATATGAGGCACACACACAGAGGGATTAATGTGTGTTTATATAATTTTTCTCACATCTACTTATATGTGTGTGTGTATGTATTATATTATATATTCATATATATGTTTAGTTATATATATGTATATATATATTATATACGTATATATATATATATATATGTACGTTAAAATAATTGATTTTTGTCTGTGCATGTTAAATGGAGGAGTAGATACTAATAAGACATCCGCAGTCACAAATACTTACTGCACATTACTCTCACAGAAACGGGTGCCAAAAACAGCAACAAAGAATCAAACAAAATGATAACTGTGAAAGAGATAGAAAACGTGAGTTGCAGTGGTGTTTGTTTGTGCATTTATGTATGTATATATTTGAGTTTGTGTGTCTGCAGTTTTAGTTTAAATTAAATAAACAGTTAACTTTGATTTATTTAAAATAATAGAGAAAGTAATTGAAAACATTATGTCTGATATTTCAGTCTAATGATATTTACGTTTATATATGTTGTTTTCTCAATTTCAATGCGATTGTACGTTCACACAATTTGTTTAAAATTACAAGTATTGACATTCCAAACATCTGCGTTGCTTGTGTCCATGTTTTCGTCCTTTATATTTTGTTATCTCCTAAAGCATAACAGACTTCTTTGTAACACTTACACACACACACACACACACACACACACACACACACACACACACACACACACACTACATATATTTTATCGGATGAAATAAGAAAAAAGAAACTGGAAAATCGAGCTGTTGCTGAGATGAATGACAAAATATATTATTTAAGGGGCAATTATATACATGCGTACGTAGATACATACATGCGTACACAGTTCTATATATATATTATATATATATATATATGTGTATGTATGTATAATATATATATAATATATATATATATATATATATATATATATATATATATATTATATATATATATATATA
>NC_042997.1:147142962-147160462 GCF_006345805.1 Octopus sinensis
CCACAGTCCAATGAATGAAACAAATAAAAAGCCGGGCTGCGATAGAAGTCTTATTCGGTCAAAGTTGCTATTCGTAGATAAGCTACTTACGATCAGAATTTTGGGGACTTCAGAGATAAAATGTGTTGATATTTAAAACAATTATATCGATATAACGTTTCGAACAGTTCGATCTCTGATCATCATCAGGTTACTTAAACTTGAATATATACATAATAAGAAACTGGATTTTAGCGATGGGCTTTTATTTGCAAACTAAGTTTAGTTACAATAGTTTAGCTAACTATGGTTTTTCATGCAAATGGAATATCTGGGTTAACTGTGAATTCTATTTGTTTATACCAGTCAGTGTCCAATCTTGTATATTTGTTCGAGGTTGTCGCGTTACTACTTCGCTGATGAAGTCACAATAAGGCCAAAATGACGTCCGGTGTTGTATCCCGTACTCGTTAGAATAAAATATTTGAAACAGACTACTCATTTTTTTCTCCTCAACGCGTAATTACATTTCTAGTTAGATTTTAAATTTTCCTTGCGTTAAATATGTTAACACTACATTAAATATTTGTTATATTAGCTGACTTTAACATCGAATCGAATCAAAACTTCCTTTCACAAAACTGAATGACCAATCAGGCAAGCTTCTCAAGCAAAGTCAACAATAAGAACCAAAACAAGAATAAAAACAACAATGAAAAATTACAAACAAAACCAAACCAAAACTAATGACTTTCCTAATGAACTAGCCTTGCTTGCTAATTACAAATTGCCCACGAATGAAACGCAATGAGTCGCGCAAATATAAAAAGACACACACACACACACACACACACACACACACACACACACACACACACACCACACACACAGAGAAACACACACACACACAGAGAAACAATCTCTCTCTCTCTCTCTTTCTCACACACAGAAAACAATACACACACGCGCTGATTGATACACACTAATTTTGACAATAAGAACTTCTACACTATCATCTGACCAGCTAAAAGCAATAGCCAAATACCTCTCAAATTGCAGAAATCAACTAACTAGTGTAGTCTTAAGCACACTTCTAGGACAAAGACGTGATGGTTATATTTATAAAGATATTGATCATAGTTTTGTCATCGATCAGTGCTGCCCAGGAACTTGTTATCAAGTTCTCCTCAAATCACACAAACGTGTTTTAATATAGGAAGGATAGATATAACGTAGTCCTGCATGACACTATGTCTGGACAACCGACGCAAAATGTAACGTAGCAGCAACAGTTAGAACATCATAGACTGGATTAGGGTTGACTTATGGCTAAACAATAGCATATGGTTAATAATAATATAAAGCAAAAAGAAAGAGAAATATCATCGGGGGATTTCACCATATCAGAAATATCGACTGACTTCTTTCTGTCGTGCTTCATTGAATAGCATTTAAATACCTCCCAGGAAGCTTTGTTTAACATACCTTATTGAGAAAATGGCAAAAGTAATCAAACGCATGTGTTGGAGTGCATATTTCTTCGTGAATTTGGCCACCAATATCTCCGCTAATAAATTTGGCGTCAAATTTCGAAAATGCTCTTCCCAGACTCCCCAAATAAAGGAGCTTGAGAATTTTTCGAAGCTGATTTGCTGAATATGATCAAGATCGTAACATCAAATCAGCTTCGTTTGAATCTCTTTATAAATTCTTCAAACGACGCAATTTAAACAATTACCTAATGTAGACGTTCTCACCAACAAGCGGACAACATATATGAAACCAACACTTGTACGCACACAAGACTCCTTACAAACAATGCGATTCCCTAGAAACATGCTGACATAAACGCTGAAGTGAAATAGCTAGCCACCCTCCTAAAGATAGAGGATCGTGTGGACCAGAAAACAACAGCCTTTCTAATCTTAAATGTAGACTGATCAACTCTTCCAAGAGCGATACAGACATTGTAATTTTCTGATAAGATCCTATAGAGGATTTGAATGAGTATTCTACTCCTGCAGCCCTCCTAAGAATAGGGTAGCAAAAATGGATCGAAGATTATAACCAAGAGTTGTGTACTCATTTTGTTTACAGCGACATATTTCTGTGAACCTGGATTCAATTTTCTTAGAAATTATTTGAACCCATAGATAGACTTTCGCATTGTATCAGCAAGAAAGTTCCAAGGAATTTCCAAGAAAGTTCCAAGGCAGTTATGAATGGGAAGCAGGAATAAGGCAGTGATTAAATTTAATGTTCACAAACGTGATTGATTTTATCATATACAGTTATTTTTAATTAGCACAATTTACATTTGCATTTTATGCTCTGAGTCAAAACCTCATTTGTCTTTTAGCTGAATTTATTCATCTATATTACCATATGAAGTTTAATTAAAATAAAGGTATACAATTGGGTTTTTGATCTGTAACTGTAATACTACTTTTGTAGTGATTGTGAAGAATAATCATAGTTTTCTTGAGGATGTAGGGCATAGAAAATTTGGAAAGCACTATTATAGTTTTATTCTCTCATGGTTAAGATTCAGTTTGGTAGCCATATATTACTAATATAGTTATTCAAGGCTGGTAATATTATCAAGCTTTCCTTTCACGCAATTACTTTAAAATAGAAATAATGCTCTAGAGGTTAGAATATAAATCGTAAATATCTACAAATGGCATGGCCGTCTTCTTCGTCTTATTAATGTAAATTCTAGTTTGTTCGATGTGTCATGCAACAATATGCGAAGTCGATTCCAAGTACTTCTGAGACGTATTATTAACTAAAACATTTCATTCATCTGAAATGGGATTTACGACAAATGTCAAATCTGATAGCTCTTTTGAGTTGTTCTAAGAAGTATTTCAGCTTCTGTTCTGATACTTCTGACCTAATTCTATGTCGCTTACTGTCCAGGAGAGCCATTTCTGGAAGATAAGGAAATGTTTATTATCATTTCAAATCTTGTGAGACACAAATATTCAGATACACATCACTTCTTTTTTAATGCGTCTTGACGGTTTTTCATATCTCTCTCAATAATTTGAATGCTGCTTTTTAAAAAATAACATCTATCTATCTATCTATCTATCTATCTATCTATCTATCTATCTATCTATCTATCTATCTATCTATCTATCTATCTATCTATCTATCTATCTATCTATCTATCTCTAAATACATACTTATATACATATATAACCAAATACTCATAAAAGTATATGCATATTCATATATAGTTATACACACATACACATATAAACAATTATATACACAAATATACATATATATACATACATGCACACATACACATACACATATATACAAACAAGAAGGAAATAAAATAGTTTTTTGTTTAGCTTTTATCAAAATAGTCAATAGACAGGAGGTTTTTGTTTATCAATGCAAAAAAATAAACGAAAATGAATAAATTAAATAATCGATTACAATATTGTTGTAAGAATGGACCTAGCTCAATCGCAAAGATAAAATAAATATCTTCTAAATTTCGACCACTATTTATACACTACTAAGTGTGCTCTCATTCTCCCTTAAATTCTTACTTAAACCTAAGATTCCAAGATTGACGGTATTGAAAAAATGTGAAGTATCGACACTGCTTTTTCGAGATATCACTGACGGTATCAAAACCAAATCCTTGAAAATACACAGCGAGAAAGTTACCCTTTACTCCATGTATTAGAACCAGGTCTCCTATGTGAATCTAGCCTTCTCTCTTCCCGCCCCAAGACATAGAGGCCGAGAAAATAAAAGAGATTTGTCTCTTGTCCTTTTCATGGTCTCTATGTCTTTTGCCGTCATTTCCCTAAGAAACCATAAAAGTACACAGTCAATTAAAAGGGATGAGCGAGTACAAACTATAAAGTACTCAAACTGTAAAGTAGACAATAACACGATGACAAAGATTATGCAATAAGCCATATAACAAATGAATTAGCTACATTTATGAATATTATTTTACAGTGTAGAGTAAAAGTGAGGTTCAAACTGAATGACTGAAAAGAGACTATAATATGTTTGAAATTGAATTTGATTTATGAATCTTTTGGATTTTCGTCGACCATGATGCCGCTTACTTATCTTTTTTTATCATGTGGATCCGATCGCATAATTATTTCACTAGATACAGGATGTTTCCATACTCAAATACATCATATCAAATCTACTAGGTACTTATACCAAAGAGTCTCTTTTACGAGACTCTTTTCATAATAGTAATAGTAGTAGTCAGCAAAAATATACTTTCGCTAAGACATCTGCTAAGAGAAACAGATAATTAATTTCCTACTTGATATTCGCTTTCTAATTTTGTATTATTAGTAAACTTGTTGAGCATAATACATACGAAGTGAAAACATGAATACAAGTATAATACTAGTTGCTGACAACATATGAAATAGAAACAATTTGCTAATTTATTTGATAGATGCAAATATTTTAGCTTAATGCTACAAAATCTCAGAATGTGTTGTTTTAGGTTCACTGGTGTTGGCTCTTTCATTAAATATTCACGAATAATTACAACAATGTTCTTTATTTTTAATTCATTGGAAATAATTAAAATTCAGGATCCTATGAATTTCGTACCCTGGCAACATTAACCATAGCAACGTAAGCTGGCTTTAAGATTCCTTTCACGTAATTTTGAAATTTAGTAAATTTACTTCTATCAATATTACCTTTGTCTTATTTCTTTAGATTTTGAGTATAAAAACTTAGCTTTTGTTTTCTCGACCTAGGGATCAATGATAAGAATAAACCCAGAGATTGCAGTGGTGCCAAAAATATCCTTGTTCATTTGTGATTGCTGTGCGCGTATTTTGTAGTTGTTCAACCATCCATTTTGCTTCAAGCATTTACTATATATTCCTTGGTAGATCATGTTCATATGATAAACTGTGTTGCTGTGGTTTTTCATCTGAAGCGTGAAGGAACTAAATCAGAAGACAGACATCAAAGTTTCTTCAAGGTTCTTTCAGAAACACAATGAGATACTTCTTGTATTTTCTAATAGAAGGAAAATTTAGATAAAGCAAACCATATAAGAGATAGCATTCAGTAGTTATTTATTTATCCATTTTTATTTTAGACATTCAAATTACTTACAGAAGACTTGTGATGTTGATCATCTTATCATTTCACATCTTTTAAAACCCCTTGTATTGTTTTGCATTAAAAATATCTTTACTAAATAATGAGGTTTTTATTCTGCGTATGGTGACACACACGCTGTTTTAATTTCTGACGAATACAAACGTTGATATATCGTATGTATATCAATAGAGAATAGATAAAGCTATCATCATTAATATCAAAATCCTGAAGTTTATAAATTCTATGATAAAAGGCAGCTGGGCTCGCTAAGTAAATCCAATATAATAAATTGTATTAATGAAATACTTGCGCAAAGCCAGCTATTATTTTTTTTATTATTATTTCATGCAATTTACTGAAGTATCATAACTATTCTCTTCTTTGGAAATCTAATTAAATTACCATGTTTCATCTGAAAATAATAAATAGATTTATTATTCACATTATAAACATTTGAAAATCAAGTAACATCTTTACGTTAGCTTTAGAAATAATTTAAATATACCGAAATCTATGGAATGAAAATCAATTCCAAACTAGCAGAGCTTGAACTATTTAATGATTTCTTTAAGTCTCACCGTTTCGTATATAATAGCAATTTCGTAAATAGAAATTATTCTGTTATATTGCTTATGACCAGTTTACTAATCTACTGACGAAGATTATAACTTATGCTGATTAATACTATCAGCAAATTCGTATACTAATATACTAATATATTAAACATAATATTAGTTAATATACTAATATCCTGTTTAATATTCTAATACAGGAAAACAACGAGATCAATTATCATTGCATTAATTAACGTGACATCCAACCAACCAATCAATTAACCAATCAATTTTTTACTCAATATCAAATCACAATTTAGTCTGTTACTTTTATTTGACAACAAGCTAACTTTGATTATTATCTAAACTTGTGATCTATAGACATCTCGTAATTTTTGTTTATTTTCCAGAAAAAGGTAACTCTTGACTACATTGTTCAATACACCTTTCTCTTCTCATAATACATATATCTACAGATTCGCAATCGTGATTAAACCATATTAAAATAGTTAAAATTTCCGTAAATGTTCGTCTTTACTATCCCTGGTAATCTTCCACAGAGACTGAACATATTTCACAGTGACGACTGCATCATATAAATTAACGTTTTTTTCTAGAGCTTGAAAATACTTCAACTTTATAAAAGACTTGAGCCTATTTCAGGGGACTGATATCCATCGTCCAACCAGTCTTACTGACAAATACAAAGCATTATAAGCAGGTTATATACATTAACATTGATTACCTTTGTTACTACATACCCATCAAACGGTCTATTTAGCTTGATATACATGCCTTCATCCAATATCACAGTACAATCATCTATCCACCGTTATTCTATGAAATCCCGTGTCTTATATTGCTATAACAAGGGCTTTTACGTCTCTAAAGTTAGATAATGTAAATGTAACAGGTACACAACTGCTAGTGAGATAGGGCTTGCGTACCTAAACTGTTTGGTGATCTTGGTGGAAGAAACATTCATGGTTCGACGCGAAAGGAAGGCGGTTGCAGCAAGGCATTGTGTGGTGCAGAGAACAAGATGAAGTAAGAGATCTTGGTCACCCACAACATCCATCTTCATTAACAGTCGTCTTCACTTGATCTTGCCTCTGGATTGGAGATGGCCACGGAAGAGAGTGTGAGGTTGAAGGTGTGCACATCTTCTTCACCTTCAAGAAAGTCAACACCAATGTTTATCACTCAATGTGTAATAATTGCACCTAAACTGACTCGCAACACACCTCTACTCCAGTCCCTGCATTGGACACTTTATTCAATCATTGCTGTAGTGGTTTAGTACCAGCTGAGAGCTGTATGAGCAGATTTACGATCTAGAATGCTTCGATCATGACAACCTTGCTCTTTCTTCAAAAGTGCATGCTTCAAGGTCCCTGTATATCTTGTGAGAACATGGATTTTCACATGGAAAGTTCGTCTCCAAGGCGTAAAGTTATTCGTTTATTTGTTTCAGTCATTTGACTGCTTCCATGCTGGAGCATCGCCTTTAGTCGAACACATCGATCCGAGGACTTATTGTTTGTAAGCCTAATACTTAATCTATCGGTCTGTTTTGCCGAACCGCTAAGTTACAGGGACGTAAGCACACCAACATCAGTTGTCAAATGATGGTAGGGAGACAAACACACGAACAGACACACATCCATCCATCCATCCATCCATCCATCCATCCATACACACACACACACACACACACCACACACACACACACACACACACACACACACATATATATACATACGACGAGGTTATTTCAGTTTTCGTCTACCAAATCCATTCACAAGGCTTTGGTCGGCCTGAAGCTATATTAGAAGACACTTGCTCAAGGTGTCACCCAGTGGCACTGAACCCGGAACCATGTCGTTAGTAAGCAAGCTATTTACCACACAGCCACTCCTGCGCCACTCCTGGTTAGTTATTTTAAATAGAAAATCGCAAGATGCCAATGAATGAGTCTCTCCTCTCTATATCGTCGATGACAAGAACAAAGGTCTATACAGTTTGGTACCGGTGTCGTCGCAGGTGTTATCATCAGAGTGCAAAAGAAAGAAACAGATAAAAGGCATCTCTTCTGACGCTCCAACAATTATGTTTATTCATCATTTGTACTGGTGTTTTATCTATGTATAACTTTCATTATCGCTAATGAAAGTTTCTTCGCAATGTTTCAATATTACTTAAGGCGGCGAGCTGGTGGAATTAATGTAGGGCAAATTCGACCTTGGTGAGATTTGATCTTAAAACACCGAGATCTGGAAGAAATACAAGACATTCTGCCCAACGCCTTAATGACCTTACTATATATCTAGGATTATATATCTCGGACAAGTTTTTGCTCTCTTTCCAAGGGAGTAAAATGTAATTCTATGGAGATTTGTTTGATATTTCTAACTATCAGCCAAATCTTTACCTCATGATTCTGTCTAGAGGTGAGCATTCTTGGAACTATTCCTCCGCAAATATTTTTTTATTTCATAAAATTGTTTTTTTAATTTAAAGGGAAAACATTTGACAAGTCAGTCAGTCGCCTGCTGACACTCGTTGACGCTACATCGAAGAGGCCAGGGAACAGAAGAAAGAAGAAGAAAGAAGACATGCACCCAACACCAGAGCTGAAGACACATCCGAAAGGGGGGGGGGACGCTACGTCAAAATGGTAGAAGAGTAGGGGCCGAAACCGGACGTGGTTCCTCCTGATGATGTCTTGAGCTAACTGGATCCTATAAAGGAGCTGCTGTTGTGGTAGCAGACCACGAAACACGGTTGAAATTCCTTCCTTTACCAAAACCCACGAAGTGTAGAAACTAAACAAGCCAATGAGGGGACATTTTCGTAGTCGAACATCTTGCAAGAAATAGCAGAAAATCTCACTGTTAAATCATCCTGCTGTCTTATATATAAACTGGTAGCATTAGATAATCTGTATCTTTTCACATCTAAGAAGACAGGATAGTCGGGGCAGGAATAGCTTTGATCACAAGTCTGCTCGATCAAGGTTGAACTGCAGCTCGACAACCACGAACACATAACTTTGAAGACTAAAACATTTAACCTAAGCCAGTTATCTCTATCATTCAATCTTGGAAGTATTTTAAAGACTTTGGGCAATATATCGTCTGAAAACAACAACAGCAACAAAAATCAATCTCAGTATAATTGTTTGTCAGATTTTGTTTACTTAGCTAACTATTCATTCTAAAATATTCAGACTTATCCGTCAATACACCCAATCAGACAGTAACGAACATATTCGTAAATATATAAAAGACGGAACGATTAGCTATTTATCTTCTTAACAATACAAAATACATTTCCACACAATTCCAGCAAAATTTTGTCTGAATTTCCGTGATAAATAATTGTTATTATTTCACATCGATATATTGAGACTAGTGATATCCTCTTAGTTGTTATCGTCTCAATATCAGCCGCTGCATTTCACGACCATCTTCAGGTGCTTGAAGTACATTGCTTTCATTCTGTTTTTTATATAAAGAATATTCTTCTCTTAATTAGTTCCGAACTTGTGATAGCAATTTCCCGTGTCACATGAATATTTATATTTCGCTTAGGCATAGAACTATACTTCAGAAAACATCGTTAGACGAGTGCAGAAGGTAGTAAGAAATTAAATAAATGGCAAAGGAATAAGAAATTATGTAGCTGTTTCTGCTATATGTAATGCACTCAAGGCGGCGAGCTGACAGAAACGTTAGCACACCGGGCGGAATGCGTAGCCGTATTTCGTTTGCCGTTACGTTCTGAGTTCAAATTCCGCCGAGGTCGACTTTGCCTTTCATCCTTTCGGGGTCGATTAAATAAGTACCAGTTATGCACTGGGGTCGATATAATCGACTTAATCCGTTTGTCTGTCCTTGTTTGTCTCCTCTGTGTTTAGCCCCTTGTGGGTAGTAAAGAAATAGGTATTTCGTCTGCGGCTACGTTCTGAGTTCAAATTCCGCCGAGATCGACTTTGCCTTTCATCCTCTCGGGGTCGACAAATTAAATACCAGTTACGCACTGGGGTCGATCTAATCGATTGGCCCCCTCTCACCAAATTTCGGGTCTTGTGCCTAGAGTAGAAAAGAATATGTAATGCACTCATACCTCAGTGCTTCTAATCACCTTATAGCTTCGTAAGCTCGGACGAAGATTAGAAGGTGATAAACAAGTATTCAGCTATGAGTGCTTAGCATCTTATAGCAGAAACAGATGTAAGCTACGGAAGTTTATTACATAATTTCTTGTTCTCTAATCATTTATTTAATTTCTCGTATATATATATATATATATATATATATATATATATATGACGGACTTCTTTCAGCTTCTGTCAACCAAATCCACTCACAAGACTTTGGTCGGTTCGAGGCTATAGTTGAAGACACTTTCCCAAGGCAATAATAATAACACCGAAAAATACCTTAGGAATGAGAACCTAGGTTCGAAATTTTTCCTAGTCACCTGATTAAGGCTGGAGGGTATATCAGATGAAACGTTGCGTTAACAACAAAGATGAGGACAAATATCCATCAAATGTAAATAATGTAAATAATATACATAATTCCTCATCTCTTAAATATAGAACTGTATTTCGACATATTTAAACAAATTAAATTTCATTTTGCAGGATAATCTAATTGAAATTTCACTAATTATAGCTCTTCAAACATGGAAGTGTCTAAGGAGCATTTGAGGCACATAATGCTTTATGAGTTTAAAAGAGATATCTCTGCTGCTGACGCGACTCGAAATATTCATTCAGTTTGGAGAAAAGGGTGCCTGAATGAAAGAACTTGCTAAAGATAGTTTATAAAATTCAGAAGTGAAAATTTCAGCCATGAAAATGAGGCCCAAACAGGACGTTCAATTGAGTTTGATGAGAAGCTCCTTTTGTCAGATCCTATGATCGATGTAATTGTCCAACACCCTCTCCAAAAATTGCGGGCCTTGTGCCAACATTTGAAACATCTTTATTACTGATATTACAAAACATGTCAGAAAATACCAATGCTAAGACGTATGAATATTGTAAGTGCATTCTTACATAATATTTGTTAACCATAAGCACTTTTATGCACTTCTACCAAGTTGTACTAAATTCTTGTTCTAAGACAGTAAAATCTTGATGTAGTGCTCAAGTCTGCTGCTGCTGCTGCTGCTGCTGCTGCTGCTGATAATGATAATAATAATAGAAATAATAATAATAACGATGATAATAATATAGATTCTAAGAGTTATATTTCTCATCATTATACAGTATTTGCAAGGGAATATATAACGAAAATGATTGTATTGTTCTTGAAACAGCTGCTTCATTTTCCTATGTTGGCAATTTGGGAGTAATTATCAGACACTTTTTGCATTTGCTACGCAACAACATCAGATTCTAGAAGTTGTTTCTGAACTTTGAATCTTCTCTGTAATACAAATAATCATAGATAAATATGATTTCACTTCTCTTCAAATCTTCTATTATTCTTCTTTCAATCGCTCTCTGTATCTCTTTTTTAATTTTCTCTCTCTCTCCCGCCTCCTCCATTTTCCCATTGTATAAACGTTTGTGGTGTATATTCTGATTGTTCTTTAACAAAGGACACATATACATACATAATAAACGCACACATAAAGATACATACATGTGTGTGTGTACACGATATATATTATATATATATATACACATACACATTCTTTCGTACACAGATGCATATATATTAATTGCTGGTGGGTACCAGTTGCCAACACAAAAAAGGCAGGATACAGTACTTACTTATAAACATTAATATACTTGCTAGTATATGATATTTGCTAATCGAAATACCTTGTCCTTACCAGCAATTAATATTTCTTTATATGTACTTATTCGGTTTCAAAATTATTCTGTCTTTTTGTATTTTTCAATAAACGAATTTTCTTTAAACACGATGTCACCTGGCAGACAGTTAATACAAGGGAGATAACCATTTCTTCATAACATTTGGCGGGATTTGAAGTCTGAATTGAAATTAAGTAATATAGAAAAAATGTATAAAATACACATATCTATTTTTTTGTTGGTGCTAACATATTACGAAGTCCTTAAAATTTCTAGTCAATGTCAGTCATGTATTGTACTATGTCATTCTTTATTGGTCTGCGTTTGATCCGTGTTTTTTATGTTCGAAACAAAAGCAGAGTTGGAACATAAAACATTTCGGCCATATATTTGTTGTACATAAAGTTAAATGTTCACTTAGTGATATCGGTCATATATTAGGATTTTGTATTCGTTGCCTTAAATACTGAATATATTTCTCAGGGTTAGTTTCGACCGGCTTATGTAATCTTTGTCACAACCATTTTGTTTAATAACATAAATCAATCATTTTTAGAATAAGACGTGATATTTTTACCGTGAAATATTTATATCCTAATTTAAATCCTTAAGGTCCCTTCTATAATGTTTTACAGTAATGGTCACCACATTTATTGACTATCGGTGTTGTGCTTTTAGTGAATAATCTGACATTGGTAAATTATACTTTTTAGAGATTATTGGTTGCCATTTCGTGTATTTCGAGTTTTATAAAATTCGTACATCTTGCTTCAATAATGGAATATTTTGATGGATAATGTTGTGTTTCTGTATTTATTGGGTTGAGTGCTGTTATGTAAAATATATTATTTGGTCGATTTAAATTTGTCTTTTTCGCACTTATTTTGTAGTCTTATATTCCGAGTTTCAACATTCAAAACGAATCTGCACATTCTTCGTGCTCGGTTAACCGGTGTGCTTGTTTTGGTATGTTTTGGGTGACAAGAAGAAAATTGTCGGTATCTTTTTAGATGCTGCTGGCTTGGGATGTCCTTTTCAATATTTGTGCCTTTATAACGAACAAGTGGAACGTACCCAATATTCGGCTGATGTTTTCTACTTTTAATTTAAGTTTCATGAATACCCGTTCCATCAATCAGACGTTTGACTGACGGGGCGTAAACATTAAAGATGATTTAGAATTCTAAACAGCCTGCATGAAGATCTCTCCATTCCATTCCACAGCTGTGTGGATATATCAATAATAAATTACCATGTTTACAAAGGCAAATAGCTCGAGGTCTATACAATCGCTAATGAAAGTTTCTTCGCAATGTTTCAACATTACTTAAGGCGGCGAGCTGGTGGAATTAATACCGGGAAAAATAAGTAGCGGCGTTGAAATTCCACTGAGGTTTACTTCGTCTTTCATCCCTTCATGGTTGGTAAAACAAATACCAGTTGAGCACTGGGGTCTATATAATCGAATGACTCCCACCTCCAAATTTGCTAGCCTTTTGCCAAAATTTGAAGCCAATATGACAATATTATTTTCAATTAAAAGGTGGCGAGCTGGCAGAATCTTTAGCACGGCGGGCGAAATGCTTAGCAGTATTTCGTCTGCCGCTACGTTCTGAGTTCAAGTTCCGCCGAGGTCGACTTTGCTTTTCATCTTTCTGGAGTCGATTAAATGAGTACCAGTTACGCACTGGGGTCAATGTAATCGACTTAATCCCTTTGTCTGTCCATGTTTGTCCCTTCTATGTTTAGCCCCATGTGAGCAATAAAGAAATAAATATTATTTTCAATGTCTTTTCTTTCTCGTATTCACTGTCTCATCTATCTATCTATCTATCTATCTATCTATCTATCTATCTATCTATCTATCTATCTATCTATCTATCTATCTATCTATCTATCTATCTATCTCTCAGACTCTGTGTCTACACATGTATATGCATACATACACATAAGTATATCTATATATAATGCGCATGAGTATGTGTATATATGAGTGCACCTCCATACATACATAGGAATAGACAGAATGAAGCAGAGTGAGCGTTATTAATAGCGCGCGCGCGGAGAGAGAGAGAGAGAGAGAGAGAGAGAGAGAGAGAGAGAGAGAGAGAGAGAGAGAGAGAGAGAGAGAGAATGAAAAAGACAGTGCGTGAAAAAAGATTTTAAGAGATGTGAAATGTTATTAATATTTGTCTATGATTATATCAAATACAGAGAATATATAAAGTTTGAAAAATAACTTTTGGAACTGACGTAGTTAGAGAGAAAATATTAGGAATATCTGAAAATTATTTCCAAATTGTCAACATAGGAATATGAAGCAGCTGTTTCAAGAGCAGAGTCAATTATATTCAGAAGATATTCCTTTCTATGTACAATATAATGACAATGAAAAATATAACTTTTAAGATCTATATTATTATTATTATTATTATTATTATTACTATTATTATTATTATTATTATTATTATTATTATTATTATTATTATTATTGTTATTGTTGTTGTTGTTGTTGTTAACCATTGCTCAGTGTTGATATAGAATATTGTTTTTTTGTTTTTCTTTGCTTCATGCCAAACAAAAGTATCGCTAGAAATACGTGCAATTCCAAGGTGGGTGGATGCGATATGATAATATTTTTTTTTGTGATTAGACCCAATGCTTCAGTGATAACCGGAACAGCTTTCATTTTTGTTTCTGGGTATTCCTACATTCATGATAACTCTACTTTTAAATTAACATACTTAGAAATTATTTCTGCTTTGTTGTCGGTAATGTTTTTGTCTGAAGGTATTGCAACGTCTGTTATGACGCATTCTCGTTTTTTTTTATATCATATATATATATATATATATATATATATATAATGTCTTCACTGATGTTCATTCTTTTTCTCCTATCTGGATGTCAAAATATCAAAGAATTGTCTAGTTTACCAGATTCACTTAAAGCCGTTTCTGGTACATGATTGTACAACTTGTCTGAAGTGTTTTATTCATATTTTTTTACAAATCGTGCAAATTGTGACAAACCTTATTTTGATACAGCTTGTATTTTTCTGAGCTAATGTTTGCAACTACTAAAAAATCCACCAAAAACCTTTAGTTTCTCACTTTAAATCTCCGTTCAAAAACTGTTCCCATGACAAGTCGTGACTTTTACAATCTCTATGTCACTGGGTAATTCTCTTTGTAACTGCATTTCTTCTAGAGCTTTATTTCTTTTACAAATTATCCTACCTTTGGTACACTTTGTGCAGCCCAAGTCCCACACATGTTCTTTATCACTCTTTGCAAGATAAGGGTTTACTGACCTTTGTTCTCCCTTCACACAATTAGAAATGAAAAAAAAAGTCTTTCCGCTCCAATTTTCCGTTTCATAACGATTGACATTTCCCTGTGGATGAACCACTCCATGCGTAATTAAGGGCTTTCCTATTTTCCCATCTAATGTGTCTATTTCATTTTTATCCTTTTCCCTAATTTTAACACTACAAAACACAACGGTAAGTGCCCATGCGTTGATCACATTAGATTTCTTAAATTAATTTTGTACTTCATTACGAGTTTTAATCTCTCTAAATACTTTACAACAACTGACAATATTTTCGGGAAAAAATGCGTTAGCAACTTCCATAACTGACTGAAACAGGTGATTGATCGATAGTTTCCGACTGCTTTTCCGTTCTTGAGGTCTTTTATTATTATATTTGTTTTTCCCTCAATCCACTTATGTTAGAAATACTTTTCGTTTATTAAAATCTCTTTTCCTAAAACAAGAATTTACTCCATCTTGTAACAAAGAAATAACTGTATTGAAAGTTTACAAGATGCACTAGGTTAACGAAAATGCATGATTTATTTTATCAAAATGTTTTTACGTGAGCAAACATTGTGTGAGATTGTTCTAAAATGTTTATGGAGTCTCATATTTCTGAACCAGAAGCATCCAAATTAGTCTAGTGGAACCCACTTGATGGTGATGTAAGAAGATGAAAACGTCGTCACGTTTACATCGACAACTTGATTGCAGACACTGGCTTGGAATGTATCCAGGACCTAGAGGCTGTGATAATGGACCGAGAAGTGTGGTGGGTGGACTGTTGCTGCAACCCTGATTTGAACCCGGCATAATAATAATAATAATAATAATAATAATAATAATAATAATAATAATAATAATAATGGAATTTGGCAACGATCAAATCTGAAACCATCACGAAGCAGGAATTTAGAATCCGCAAAATCAATGAAAGAAGAATATATTTTAATGTAAGACGTCTCAGGAAATCGAAAGAATTTTCTTATATGGAATATATATATATATAATATATATATATATATATATATATATATATATATATATATATATATAATAGCTTCCCTCAGATGCACCGCTACAGCAACACATGCGTGAAATGTAAACACATGGACTGCAATATTTCTATACGAAAACTGCAGTATACCCATATTTATGCAAGACCTCTGTATATATATGCACATTATTATTTCTTCTAGATCTCTCGCTTATACATCAATAATAGGCGTTGTTCTGTCAAAAAGTAAACGCTGTAAAGAGGAACCCATAACAAAACTAACCAAGAAAGAACTATGGACAGATAGCCACTAATAATATGAAGTGGTTAATTTATGAATTACACACATTACTATGCAACACTCCTCAAAAAGCATACAGGAATAAGCTCACACCGTAAATACCCAACAAAATGAAAAAATTTCAACAGGAGCCAACCGATACCCAACAGAAGAACACAACCTGTGTTGCACAAACAACACACAATACAAAAACTAATACAACAGAAGACACAAACCAAACTCCATAACAACACATACTGATGCAATACAATATTGCCCCCTCCCGCCCTCCAAAATGCAACACACACTACCTCACCTGCACAAAAGTGAAACAAATGATGCTATAGAAAGTTGCTTGAAACTATCAGATGTCGAATAATAATAGTGTTGATGACGTTGGTGATGAACGTTACCTTACCTCAGTTTGCGAGAGACAAGAGTTTCTGAAGAAACTCTAGTGTAACAGCGAAAGTGAAGCTGGACTTTAAGGGAAAGCGTCTCGTTCGGCAGTGGCTCAGGAAAGATGCAGACTGACCACAGCTGTTATCCTAATACAGTATCAGCAAATAATAGAGTAAGGAGGAGAAAATGGACCAGCAAAGAAAACAGGACAATATTGCCGTGTTACTTAGAAAGTGAACCTAAAAGAAAGGGCTGTAGAAAACGGATGTTAACACTTTGGGTAGAGAAAGGTATGTTTAAAGTCATTGAACAGAGACTAGTAGATCAAGCCAATGCTATTAGGAGAAAGTGGATGATAAAATTGGAGGTGGAAGACATCACAAGAGAACTGGAAAAGAAAGACCAGACAGTGGGAAAAACAAACAACAACACAAGAAATACAACTCAAACCAAAGAAGAACCTAAAGAAAAAAATTATAGCGCCACCAATAAGGAAGGGACAACTGACTCCAGCGATTTAAGTAAATTAAATGAGGAACATCAGAAGATTTTAGATGAGTTGCATGCAGGAATTAATGAGTAAAGAAGTAAGAAAAAAGTTGCCGGCATTGAAAGATACCAACAGAAGGAAGCTGCTAGATATGACTATGAAAGTAGATTCTGTTATCAGTAGGATAGATACTAAAAATATAGAAGTTACTAAATTATTGATCTATGCAGGAGGGTTGGTATTTACTAGAAGATTAGATATTCCACAAGGAAATATTTAAAAAGAGCAAATGTGGCAAGTGAAGAATTTAAGACAAAATTTGTGTAGAATAGAAGCCTGGAAAATGATCAAGTTAGGACACACAAGGTGCAAATCTTCCCTCGAGAAAAGATAGTTAGTCAAAGAGAAAGGATTTAGGACAGTCACGGAAGAGTTGAAATAGCGTACCATAGCAGTAGCAGACACGCTCTCCAGATATCAGAAAAGAATAGACCGAATAGATTATTTGAGACAGACCAGAGGA